>NC_082663.1:122032878-122335909 GCF_025265405.1 Mesoplodon densirostris | reverse complement strand
GCCCCGGTCTGGGAAGATCCCACATGCCGCGGAGCTGCTGGGCCCGTGAGCCATGGCCGCTGAGCCTGCGCGTCCAGAGCCTGTGCTCTGCAACGGGAGAGGCCACAACAGTGAGAGGCCCGCGTACTGCAAAAAAAAAAAAAAAAAAAAAGGAGGGGGAAGTGCTGAATTAGCTCTAAGCCAGGTTGGGGTGTGCTGACACCATATGTGACTCAAGTACCTTCTCCCCAACCAGGGACAAAGGCAACTCCAGTTTGATTCTGGCCCGCAGCTCTGGAGGAGGAAGAAGCAATTAGTCCTTTTAAATAGAAAGTATACAGAAAGATCACGTGATTGAAGATAATTCTGCCCTGGAGAAGAGTAGCCAACCCGCTGCTTATAATGATTACCAGGAGCACACTCAGCCCTTCAAAGAACTTGCCAAACATTAACGTGTACCCTACCTAATAAAACAGACTTTAGGAAATCTCATCCTGAGGGGAGCCCATGGCTTCTCCACTTCTGGGATATGCATGCACCAGTAGAGAAAGACCAGTAGAACATTTAGACTGTATTTGTGGTTTGGGGTTGTTAATGCTTTGTCAATTTGGCCCAAGTTGCTGCTACAGGGAGAGATTTTTGTTGTTGTTGTTGTTGTTGTTTGCGGTATGCGGGCCTCTCACTGTTGTGGCCTCTCCCGTTGCGGAGCACAGGCTCCGGACGCGCGGGCTCAGCGGCCATGGCTCACGGGCCCAGCTGCTCTGCGGCATGTGGGATCTTCCCAGACCGGGGCACGAACCTGTATCCCCTGCATTGGCAGGCAGACTCTCAACCACTGAGCCACCAGGGAAGCCCCAGGAAGAGATGTTTTAAGAGAGTCAGTATAGCAATAAGGGAATGGGTTTGCATCTAAGTTCAGCTGTTAGTTCTGACACTTACTATCTATGTGACCTTGGGTAATATTCCCCAATATTGATAACAGAGATAGTTATAGTACATACCTCTGCAGAATACTGTTACAATTAAATGTGGTAATACATGAACACATCTAGATGTGTCTGGCATATGATAAACGCTGAAACGATGGAGTAACTACTTATTATTACTACTTCACTGGAGGGTAAGTTTCCTAAGAGCTGGAATCAGGACTTTATGGTTATGATTCCCTAGAAATACTCTAGCACAATGTCTAAGAAGTAGGTACTTAATAAATGCATTATCCACCTTACTCAAAGTGGAAGAAAAATAAAATGGTTGGGCCAGAGCTAGAATGAGAAGTTCAGGAGCTGAACTGTCCACAGAATCAGGGTGATGGCCCAAAGCCCTGCCGATAAATGGCTGGGACAGGCCAGGGTAAGAATGGACAGCAGGACAATTCGATCTCGACCAGACAGATAGAGTGGGAGAAAGGAGTTGCTTGACCACTGGGGCTAAAAATGATTGAATGCTCACACACTTATAATACCCTGAGCTCCCAAAGGAGCCTCCCCTGCCTCCCCCTCATCACCACTGGCATGGCTACTCACGTATAATATTTATTGATCACTTACTATGTGCCAGGCATCGCACCTTAAGTGACACATATCTCATTTAATCCCCCCAACACACTGCTGAGACAGGTACTGTTATTATCCGCATTCTAAAGTGAGGAAATAGGCTTAGAAAGTTACTTAACCACCCAACTCGCAGGTCAGTGAGGCTGGGACTGGAATTGGTGGTGTCAAACACCAACATCCACGCCTTTTATAACTAACCAGGTGACACTGCCTCCACATGCAGCCTCTCTATCTGCATTTTTCTCCTCCTGGTGACTACTTGCCTTTACAGAAAAGACAAGTTTGCACTGGGAAAAAAATGGCCAAAAGACTGTATGGGCATTTCACAAAAGAAGATATCCAAATGGTCTCTACATCATTACTCATCAAGGAAATGCAAGTACACAGCTAATGAGATACTACTATATACACACCAGATTGGCTACAATTAGAAAGATGGTCAGTTCCAAGTGTAGGTGAGGATGTGGAACAATTAGAACCTTCATGCACTGATGGTGGACAGGGAAATGGGTTCAATCCTTTGCAAGACTATTTGGCAATATCTACCAAGGTAAACATAGGTCTATCCTGTGATCCAGCAATCCCATTCCTAGGGATATACTTAAGAAAAATGAGTGCTTCTGGCCAACAAAAGACATGTACAAGAATACTCCTAGAAGCTTTACTCGTAAAAGCTCAAATTTAGAAACAACCCAATGGTCATCAACAAAAGAATTAAAAACTTGTGATATATTGCCCATGATGAAATGCTTTATATCAACAAAAAGAACAAACTAGTACTACATGCAAGCATGGGTGAACTTCACAGACATACATTGAGGGAAAGAGGCCACAAAAGAGAGTATATGCCACATGATTCTGCTTACAGGAAGCTCAATAGGGAAACTAATCAATGTTTATGGAATAAAAACAGTGGTTCCCTAGAGGGCGGGGGATGAAGGGAGGTACTGACTGGGTGCACTAGGGAGCCTTCTGGGCTGGTGGACATATTTCATATCTTGATCTGGGTGGTGAATATATATTTATAAATTTGGCTTGAAAGTGACAGTAAAGCATGACCCCTTGAGTTGATATTTCTCTCCAGAAGACCTTATTCTGGAGTTTCTAGATACTGGTCAGGCAAACAGGACTCTGCCAACCTCCCACTCCCTTCTCTTCCCTCCCCTTCTACATGTCTAACACAGGGACTGCAGGATTAGCACCTGGGAGTGGGCTCACAGTGGGGCAGTTTCCCTTAATTCTTACACAAATACCCTCTTTGCCCCCCATATAAATAATGTAGCCAGAATCAAATCTGGGTACTTTGTCCCTGAATTTTTCTTTTCCTTTTGATGGTGTATGGAAGAAATGTTTATATCTTTGAAAAGCTGTAAGTCTGCTCCTGCCATTTTCTTCTCCGGGGCTTGACAGGGCAGTCCATCAGTGGCATTCTTAGTCCTCAAGAGGCACATCTGTGTGGGTTAAATCCTAAGTGAAAACACTGAGTCAAAAGGAAGACTGCAGTACCTGCTGGATGCACCTCAGTTCCCTGCAAGAAAGAATCTGCTTTCTGGGCAGACTCACTCCAGCTGGAGACACAGATAAAACTGGAGTGGAACAAAACCCAGACACCAGCTGGGATCTCAGGATTTACTAGACTTAAGAGAGGAGGGGGAGTTTATTGGTTTGCTTGCTCGCTCTCTCTCTCTCTTTTTTTTTTTTTTACTATTATTATTTTTTAAAATTTTTATTTTAATAATTTTTTTAAATTTATTTTTTCTTTCTTTTTTTCTCCCTTTTCTTCTGAGCCATATGGCTGACAGGGTCTTGGTGCTCTGGCCTGGTATCAGGCCTGAGCCTCCAAGGTGGGAGGGCTGAGTCCAGGACACTGGACCACCAGAGACCTCCCGGCCCCACGTAATATCAATCGGTGAGAGCTCTCCCAGAGATCTCCATCTCAACACTAAGACCCAGCTCCAACTAACAGCCAGCAAGCTCCAGTGCTGGACACCCCATGCCAAACAACTAGCAAGACAGGAACACAACCCCACCCATTAGCAGAGAGGCTGCATAAAATCATACTAAGTTCGCAGACACCCCAAAACACATCACCGGACACGGCCCTGCCCACCAGAAAGACAAGGTCCAGGCCCACCCACCAGAACACAGGCACCAGTCCCCTCCACCAGGAAGCCTACACAAGCCACTGAACCAACCTCACCCTCACTGGGGGCAGACACCAGTAACAATGGGAACTACGAACCTGCAGCCTGTGAAAAGGAAACCCCAAACACAGTAAGTTAAACAAAATGGGAAGACAGAGAAATATGCAGCAGATGAAGGAGCAAGGTGAAAACCCACTGCACCAAACAAATGAAGAGGAAATAGGCAATCTACGTGAAAAAGAATTCAGAATAATGATAGTAAAGATGGTCCAAAATCTTGGAAATAGAATGGAGAAAGTACAAGAAGCGTTTAACAAGGACCTAGAAGAGCTAAAGAGCAAAGAAACAATGATGAACAACACAATAAATGAAATTAAAAATTCTCTAGAAGGAATCAATATCAGAATAACTGAGGCAGAACAACAGATAAATACCTGGAAGATAAAACAGTGGAAATAACTACCACAGGGCAGAATAAAGAAAAAAGGATGAAAGAATTGAGGAGTCTCAGAGACCTCTGGGACAACATTAAATGCACCAACATTCAAATTATAGGGTTCCCAGAAGAAGAAGAGAAAAAGAAAGTGGTCTGAGAAAATATTTGAAGAGATTATAGTTGAAAACTTCCCTAACATGGGAAAGGAAATAGTCAATCAAGTCCAGGAAGCGCAGAGAGTCCCATACAGGATAAATCCAAGGAGAAACACGCCAAGACACATATTAATCAAACTATCAAAAATTAAATACAAAGAAAAAAATATTAAAAGCAGCAGGGAAAAGCAACAAATAACATACAAGGGAATTCCCATAAGGTTAACAGCTGATCTTTCAGCAAGAACTCTGCAAGCCAGAAGGGAGTGGCAGGACGTATTTAAAGTAATGAAAGGGAAAAACCTACAACCAAGATTACTCGACCAAGCAAGGATCTCATTCAGATTCAGTGGAGAAACGAAAACCTTTACAGACAAGCAAAAGTTAAGAGAATTCAGCACCATCAAACCAGCTTTACAACAAATGCTAAAGGAACTTCTCTAAGCAGGAAACACATGAGAAGGAAAAGACCTACAAAAACAGGCACAAAACAATTAGGAAAATGGTAATAGGAACATACATATCAATATTACCTTAAATGTAAATGGATTAAATGCTCCCACCAAAAGACACAGACTGGCTGAATGGATACAAAAACAAGACCCATATATATACTGTCTATGAGAGACCAACTTCAGACCTAGGGACACATACAGACTGAAAGTGAGGGGATGGAAAAAGATATTCCATGCAAATGGAAATCAAAAGAAAACTGGAGTAGTGATACTCAGATCAGATAAAATAGACTTTAAAATAAAGACTATTACAAGAGACAAAGAAGGACACTACATAATGATCAAGGGATCAGTCCAAGAAGAACTTATAACAATTGCAAATATTTATGCACCCAACCTAGGAGCACCACAATACATAAGGCAAATGCTAACAGCTGTAAAAGGGGAAATTGATAGTAACACAATAATAGTAGGGGACTTTAAAACCCACTTTCACCAATGGACAGATCATCCAAAATGAAAATAAATAAGGAAACACAGCTTTAAATGACACATTAAACATGATGGACTTCATTGATATTTATAGGACATTCCATCCAAAAACAACAGAATACACTTTCTTCTCAAGTGCTCATGGAACGTTCTCCAGGATAGATCATATCGTGGGCCACAAATCAAGCCTTGGTAAATTTAAGAAAATTGAAATCGTATCAAGTATCTTTTCTCACCACAACACTATGAGACTAGATATCAATTATGGGAAAAAACCTATAAAAGATACAAACATATGGAGGCTAAACAATATGCTACTAAATAACCAAGAGATCACTGAAGAAATCAAAGAGGAAATCAAAAAATACCTAGAAATAAATGCCAAGGAAAACACTATGATGCAAGGATGCAGCAAAAGGAGTTCTAAGAGGGAAGTTTATAGCAATACAATCCTACCTCAAGAAATAAGAAAAATCTCAAATAAACAACCTAACCTTACATCTAAAGCAATTAGAGAAAGAAGAAGAAAAAAAACCCCGAAGTTAGCAGAAGGAAAGAAATCATAAACATCAGATCAGAAATAAATGAAAAAGCAATGAAGGAAATAATAGCAAAGATCAATAAACTAAAAGCTGGTTCTTGGAGAAGATAAACAAAATTGATAAACCACTAGCCAGACTCATCAAGAAAAAAAGGGAGAAGACTCAAATCAACAGAATTAGAACTGAAAAAGGAGAAGTAACAACTGACCCTGCAGAAATACAAAGAATCATGAGGGATTACTACAAGCAACTATATGCCAGTAAAATGGACAACCTGGAAGAAATGGACAAATTCTTAGAAAAGCAAAACCATCCAAGACTGAACCAGGAAGAAATAGAAAATATAAACAGACCAATCACAAGCACTGAAATTGAAACTGTGATTAAAAATCCTCCAACAAACAAAAGCCCAGGACCAGATGGCTTCACAGGTGAATTTTATCAAACATTTACAGAACAGATAACACCTATCCTTCTCAAACTCTTCCAAAATATAGCAGAGGGAGGAACACTCCCAAAGTCATTCTACGAGGCCACCACCACCCTGATACCAAAATCAGACAAAGATGTCACAAAAAAAGAAAACTACAGGCCAATATCACTGATGAACATGGATGCAAAAATCCTCAGCAAAATACTAGCAAACAGAATCCAACAGCACATTAAAAGGATCATACACCATGATCAAGTGGGGTTTATCCCAGGAATGCAAGGATTCTTCAATATATGCAAATCAATCAATGTGATACACCATATTAACAAATTGAAGGATAAAAACCATATGATAAATGCAACAGATGCAGAAAAAGCTTTCAACAAAATGCAACACCCATTTATGATAAAAACTCTCCAGAAAGTAGGCACAGAGGGAACCTACCTCAACATAATAAAGGCCATATACGACAAACTCACAGCCAACATCGTTCTCAATGGTGAAAAACTGAAACCATTTCCTCTAAGATCAGGAACAAGACAAGGATGCCCACTCTCACCACTATTACTCAACATAGTTTTGGAAGTTTTAGCCATAGCAATCAGAGAAGAAAAAGAAATAAAAGGAATCAAAATCGGAAAAGAAGAAGTAATGCTGTCACTGTTCACAGATGACATGATACTATACATAGAGAATCCTAAAGATGCTACCAGAAACCTACTAGAGCTAATGAATGAATTTGGTAAAGTAGCAGGATACAAAATTAGCACAGAAATCTCTTGCATTCCTATACACTAATGATGAAAAATCTGAAAGAGAAATTAAGGAAACACTCCCATCTACCATTGCAACAAAATGAATAAAATACCTAGGAATAAACCTACCTAAGCAGACAAAAGACCTGTATGCAGAAAACTATAAGATACTGATGAAAGAAATTAAAGATGATACCAACAGATGGAGGGATATACCATGTTCTTGGATCGGAAGAATCAACATTGTGAAAATGACTATACTACCCAAAGCAAACTACAGATTCATTGCAATCCCTATACAACTACCAATGGCACTTTTCACAGAATGAGAACAAAAATTTCACAATTTGTATGGGAACACAAAAGACGCCGAACAGTCAAAGCAATCTTGAGAAAGAAAAACAGAGCTGGAGGAATCAGGCTCCCTGACTTCTGTGTATACTAAAAAGGTACAGTAATCAACACAGTGTGGTACTGGCACAAAACCAGAAATATAGATCAGTGAAACAGGATAGAAAGCCCAGAGATAAACCCACACATATATGGTCACCTTTTTTTTTTTTTTCTTTTTGAGGTACATGGGCCTCTCACTGTTGTGGCCTCTCCCGTTGCGGAGCACAGGCTCCGGACATGCAGGCCCAGCGGCCATGGCTCACAGGCCCAGCCGCTCCGTGGCATGCGGGATCCTCCCGGACCGGGGCACGAACCCGTGTCCCCTGCATCGACAGGCGGACTCTCAACCACTGCGCCACCAGGGAAGCCCCTGGTCACCTTATTTTTGATAAAGGAAGCAAGAATATACAATGGAGAAAAGACAGCCTCTTCAACAAGTGGTGCTGGGAAAACTGGACAGCTACATGTAAAAGAATAAGATTAGAACACTCCCTAACACCATACACAAAAATAAACTCAAAATGGATTAAAGACCTAAATGTAAGGTCAGACACTATAAAACTCTTAGAGGAAAACATAGGCAGAACACTCTATGACATAAATCACAGCAAGATCCTTTTTGACCCACCTCCTAGAGAAATGGAAATAAAAACAAAATAAACAAATGGGACCTAATGAAACTTCAAAGTTTTTGCACAGTAAAGGAAACTATAAACAAGATGAAAAGACAACCCTCCGAATGGGAGAAAATATTTGCAAACGAAGCAACTGACAAAGGATTAATCTCCAAAATATAGAAAAAGCTCATGCAGCTCAATATCAAAAAAACAAGCAACCCAATCCAAAAATGGACAGAAGGGCTTCCCTGGTGGCGCAGTGGTTGAGAGTCTGCCTGCCGATGCAGGGGACATGGGTTCGTGCCCCGGTCTGGGAAGATCCCACATGCCGCGGAGCGGCTGGGCCCGTGAGCCATGGCCGCTGAGCCTGCGTGTCCAGAGCCTGTGCTCCGCAACGGGAAAGGCCACAACAGTGAGAGGCCCACATACCGTGCTAAAAAAAAAAAAAAAAAAAAAAAAACTATTGCATGACTGGGCCTCCCTGGTGGCGCAGTGGTTGAGAGTCCGCCTGCCGATGCAGGGGATATGGGTTCGTGCCCCGGTCTGGGAGGATCCCATATGCCGCGGAGCGGCTGGGCCCGTGAGCCATGGCCGCTGGGCCTGTGCATCCGGAGCCTGTGCTCCGCAACGGGAGAGGCCACAACAGTGAGAGGCCCGCATACCACAAAAAGAAAAAAAAAAAAAAAAAAAAAAATGGACAGAAGACCTAAATAGACTTTTCTCCAAAGAAGATATACAGATTGCCAACAAACATATGAAAGGATGCTCAACATCACTAATCACTAGAGAAATGCAAATCAAAACTACAATGAGGTACCACCTCACACCGGTCAGAATGGCCATCATCAAAAAATCTACAAACAATAAATGCTGGAGAGGGTGTGAAGAAGAGGGAACCCTCTTGCACTGTTGGTGGGAATGAAAATTGATACAGCCACTATGGAGAATGGTATGGTGGTTCTTTAAAAAACTAAAAATAGAATTACCATATGACCCAGCAATCCCACTACTGGGCATATACCCTGTGAAAATCATAACTCAAAAAGAGTCATGTACCACAATGTTCATTGCAGCACTCTTTACAATAGCCAGGACATGGAAGCCCCCTAAATGCCCATCAACAGATGAATGGATAAAGAAGATGTGGCACATATATACAAGGGAATATTACTCAGCCATAAAAAGAAACGAAATTGAGTTATGTGTAGTGAGGTGGATGGACCTAGAGTCTGTCATACAGAGTGAAGTAAGTCAGAAAGAGAAAAACAAATACCATATTCTAAAACATATGTAGGGAATCTAAAAAAAAAAAGGTTCTGAGGAACCTAGGGGCAGGATAGGAATAAAGACGCTGACGTAGAGAATGGACCTGAGGACATGGGGAGGGGGAGGGGTAAGCTGGGACGAAGAGAGAGAGTGGCATGGACATATATACACTACCAAATGTAAAATAGATAGCTAGTGGGAAGCAGCTGCATAGCACAGGGAGATCAGCTTGGTGCTCTGTGACCACGTAGAGGGGTGGGACAGGGAGGGTGGGAGGGAGACACAAGAGGGAGGAGATATGGGGATATATGTATATGTATAGCTGATTAACTTTGTTATGAAGCAGAAACTAACACACCATTGTAAAGCAATTATACTACAATAAAGATGTTAAAAAAAGAAAAAAGAAATTAAAAAAAAGTATCTCTCTTCACATAGGCCTATATTCCTTTAAAAAAATTTTTTTGTCAGTTAATGTTCAATTTTTTTGTGAGTCTTAAGTTTCAAATAAAGAGATTACCATGATTTCAAAAAATAATAATAAATAAAATAAAATAGATAGCTAGTGGGATGCATCGCACAGGGAGATTAGCTCCGTGCTTTGTGACGACCTCGAGGGGTGGGATAGGAAGGGTGGGAGGGAGATGCAAGAGGGAGGGGATATGGGGATATATGTATACATATAGCTGATTCACTTAGTTATACGGCAGAAACTAACACACCATTGTAAAGCAATAATACTCCAATAAATATGTTTTTTAAAAAAAGAGAGGAGAGGGAGAGAAGAGATAAAGAGTTTCTAGTGGAAACTGCCAAGGTGACATGTTATTAAGGAGAGAAAAATAGAGGAAATATTAAGAAAAACTTCTTATAAATGCCCCCCAACTTACAATAATTTTATTTTTTTACAAATAACAACCATCTATTATGATACTTAACAAGATTAATGATAATTCCTTAATATCATCTGATAGTCCACACTGAAGTTTCCACAACTGCCTCCAAAAATTCTTTTTGTAACTGTTTTGTTCAAACCAGGGTCCAACCCTGGTCCACACATTGCATTTGGTTAGGTGACAAAAGTCATTTTTGTTTTCAACAGTCTCCCCTCCCTTTTCCTTTACTATAGTGTTGCTGCACTGGAGGACTTTAATCTAAAATGTTTTAATTCTTTAAAAAAAAATCCAAAAGAAATGTGGTAAACTTTTGTTTTTTCAGTGTTTTTTGTTTGTTTGTTTTTGCTATACCACGTGGCTTGCCGAAACTCAGTTCCCTAACCAGGGACTGAATCCTGGCCACAGTAGTGAAAGCCCGGAATCGCAACCAGTAGGCCACCAGGGAACTCCATTGGTAAAGGTTTTGATTTGAGAAAGCCGACTGGTCAGACAGGTTAGCTATCATACCACCCATTATGCCTCTTTGTATTTTCTTCCCAATTTCAACCCTTACAAGAAGGGCAATACTCTCTTCTTGACATAAAGCTCCAACAATAAGATCATAACGTTTATAGGGTGTGCACTAGTGGCAAGTACTGTGCCAGGGAATTTTGATGGATTATCTCATCTAACTGTACAAAGAACTCTATGAGGTTAGTGTTATAATTATCCCCACTTAACAGGTTAAGAGTCTGGGACACAAGATAATTCAAATAATACATGATGAGGCCCAAATTCAACTTCAGTTTGTCTAAAACCAGACCACACACTTCATCATCATTCTCTACTGGTGTTTCAATTTTGAGTTTGAATAGCCTAGATCAAGGTTGGCAGGGGCTACTGGCTAACCCTGGCCAGTAGACAGGGATACAAGTAAATGGAGAGCATGCCTTTCTCCAAAGAGAACCAAGGATTTCTCAGACATTATCTCATACCTCCTCATCACTGGAGAGAAAGAGAGGCAAAGAAATGGGAAAACACATTTGGGGCAGTACTGCTATTGAGGGAAACTGCATCCACTGAGGTACACCCACTGATGACCTTGAACCTCAGGCATGCCATATAGCCCCTCTGAATACAGCTAAGACCTAATGAGACAAAAACCTGACCCCACTGCAATTAACGCAGAAAGGAAAATTTTAAGACTCAAATGTGCTCATTCATGGGAAGGTCTGCAAGAGCCTAGGGATGAAATGGAAAATGTTGTCAAGATGTCAGAGTCATTGAAAATAAAGTCAGAGTGGTCAAGAGGAACCGGATCACCTTCCCATGCCTCTGCAGGTGATCCATCAACCACCTGGCCAAGCGCCTGAGGAAACCTTTCAAGGTAACACTCATGTTTTTCGTGCTGGTGAATTTACCCTGGAAGGAAAGCAGTAACGGTAAAAACAGAAAAACACAAGATACCAGAGGCTCACTGAACTCTGCTAACGATGTCCAGCCTGGGGCATCTCTGACTCACTGACTTCCTCAGTGAATTTCTGTGGTCAGGGGAGGAGAGCAGATCTGTCTCTGAGGGGACCAAGTGTGAACTGTTTCTGCTTCTTTTCCCTACTACCTTCCATCTTCTTCCCCAGCCAGAGATGGCTAGGGCCTCTGGAGGCAGCTGCAATGGACCCTGCCAAGTGGAGAAAGTCAAGCTCACAAATGTCAGTTCCTAACCCAGGAAACTGCAGAATTCAGCACAAAGACCTGAGGCTAATATCCAAAGATCAGCATCATACAGGGGGAAAAAAACGCACCTGGGCTGACCTGTGGCAGCCCTGTGACCTCCAGTACAGTCAATTCAACAATTTGCCAACCTTCTATGTGCCTTTGAAACAAACCAAGAAATGTAAAGAGGATTCTTCCTTTGCCTCCTGTCTTTGCAGCATCAGGTTAATTGATGACTGTGCACCAGTAACGAAGTGTTGTGCATCTGTTTTAAGTTCCCTTTATTGGCTGAGCGATGCCACAAAACAAATGGCACAGATCACGAACCAAGCAAAGCCAGAGTCTCAAGGACGAACCCAGGGCTTATGTGTAACTTTTATACAGCTTTCTTTGCCCATCACCACCCATAGCCCCCTATGAAGCACATCTATATGACCCTTTTCAGTTGCTCATTGAAGGGCCCATCTATCTGTCCCTCAGCCTGCCCAGGATCTAGTCCCCTTTCTACTGTTAACACTCCTCAATTTCCCTTTGGGGAACCATCCCTTCCCTCATCTCTATGTGGTCGGGTGGAGCCAACCCTTGGGCTGGCACAGGACTCAGGTCTGGCCCAACAGTCACAGTGACCACTTCAGGGAACAGACCTGGTCCAAGCCAATGAAATGGTCAGCCCCGGGACTTCTGCTGGAACTCCATCTCTTCTGTGCTGAGCGTGCTACGTGGGTAGAGTGTAAACCAGGAGCTGCTGGTGTACAGGGGCCTCTGTGTGTGTGACACAGTGAGAAGCACCTACCTGAGCACAACGCCAAGCCAAGAAAAGCAGGAGCTGACAGGTTCAGACTCTAAATCCTCTGTAGTTCACACACTACTTAAGTTGATAAGCTTGTTTTTTTTTTTTGTTTTTTTTTTTTGTTTTTTTTTTTTTTTTTTGCGGTATGCGGGCCTCTCACTGTTGTGGCCTCCCCCGTTGCGGAGCACAGGCTCCGGACGCGCAGGCTCCGGACGCGCAGGCTCAGCGGCCATGGCTCACGGGCCCAGCCGCTCCGCGGCATATGGGATCCTCCCAGACCGGGGCACGAACCCGTATCCCCTGCATCGGCAGGCGGACTCTCAACCACTTGCGCCACCAGGGAGGCCCGATAAGCTTGTTTTTAAGAGCTGAAATTCCACCTACAGGGAACCAGATGTCTGTACAGAACTGTCTTTCCAATCTAGTTGAGTAAGTTCTCAATTTATATTTTTGGCATGTCAAAAATATCTTTCCCTGTCAGGATATCTTATGAACCCTGCATCTTTCAATACACAGTCTTATTGGGTGTGCTTTTTATTCCTTGGCTGAATTTATGTTGAATGGATATATTTATTACATATGGATGTTAAAGACTTCATGGAGACAATACAAAAATACAGTAATGATGACTGGGTCAAACGTCCTGGCGTGACAGACAGCATATCCCTGGGTTACTTTCAGGGTCAGCAAAAGCACAAACCAAGAGGATCTGTCCTTTCCTCAGTCAAAAGCCCCTGCCCCTAAGAAACAGGAGCTGCTCTGCACAGACTGCTAGTATGACATCAGTTCACTTATTTCCTTCATAAACTTATGATTTCCTTAAAGGAGGTGCTTTTTAAATGTTTCACATTCCTATTTCAGGCAGATTTTCAAAAATGCTTATAAGGAGTAAAGCAGTATTATGGAATTATCACCATGCAATAAAAATCTGCAGAATCCTTCATGGGAAAGGACTGTCAGTGAAGTGAAATAGAATATGGTGATATCAAATCTTAACTTGGGTATAAGGTTCGAAAGCTAACGTTTAAGGCAAAACCCAGATAGAGTGAGAATTTCTCTTGCAAAGCCCTTAAGCTGCGCACATAGCGTGATGCACTCTGCTTTGTTTAAACTGTACTGTACTGCCCATCAGTCAGTCCCACAGAGGCTTTCCCCCACTTGGTGGCTCCCTCCGCTGAGCACCTGTCAAAGCAGTTGCTTGTGTTCAGCGGCCACAATGAAGTGGTGTTGCTTGCAGGATGCTTACAGTTGAATTCACTTAAGATAAATGCATGTACCTCAACTAATTTCATTATGCTTTCACTTAACACTATCCACGTCACCCACAACACAAAGACTGGAGTTGCCTTCACCCTATATAGTCCTTTATTAAGCAATCTTAGGTACCCGGGATAATGAAGTTATACACTGTAGAGGGGCGGGGGGCTGTGTACATGGGAAACAACTAAGGAACAAAGCCAAGGCAAATTAAAAATACTTTGTGACTAGTAATTAATTGTGTGTAAGAGACAGGGGTCATATCAGGACCATCTAATCTGGTGGTTTTCAACCTATTAGTACAGAATTCTTTGTATCAAAAATCTACCAATACATTGGCTCAATCGAATGTGAAACCTCCATACACTAAAAAGATGAAAGCGAGGCAGCTCTGGCAGAAGCTGGGAGAAAACCTTCTTTTCACCTCAACAGCCATAGAATCCCAGAGATTCCTGAAACATACTTTGAAAAACTACCGATCTAGGGCTTCCCTGGTGGCGCAGTGGTTGAGAGTCCGCCTGCCGATGCAGGGGACACGGGTTCATGCCCCGGTCCAGGAAGATCCCACATGCTGTGGAGCTGCTGGGCCCGTGAGCCATGGCCGCTGAGCCTGCGCGTCCGGAGCCTGTGCTCCACAACGGGAGAGGCCACAACAGTGAGAGACCCGCGTACCGCAAAAAAAAAAACAAAAAAACTACCGATCTAGAGATTATTCTCCCCACCTTTCATTATTGCAGGCCTAGGGAGGGTAAGCAACTTTTCCAAGGCCATGCAGTTAATGCATCACTGGGCAAGACACTGACTTTCCTGACTCAGTGTGCCACCATATCCATGACAAATCGGCCCCCTCCACTACCCCCCACCCCATCCATAAGATGTGATATTTCAAAACTGTGTGCAAAAGGCTAATGGAGATTTGGAAAGACTAAGGTCAGCTGTACCAGGTGAGGCAAGACTTTGTTTGGTGCTAGATCTTATAAAGTAAGTCAGAACTGAACTAATGGAAAAAGCCATTCAGGTGAAACGCAGAGTGTGAGAGTGGAGATGCGTGTCTGGGAGAAGGGTGGCAAGTGAACTGAATGGAAGGTCTTGGAAAGGGACAGAACCTAAAGCAGGAGGGGAGAGAAGGAGAAAGGAGCGGAAGGAGAACACCTTAGGGATGCTAAATAGCTCAGGAAAACCTATCTCCAAAAAGACATACCAGCTTCCCTGAAGACACGCCTGCCGAACACATTCAATAGTCCTCACGAGGAGACAGTGTGTGTCTGTAGGGAAAAGCACAGGCCTGGGGCCTGCATCCCAAGGCCTGGATGCAGGAGGAGGCTCTGCTAACTCATCCACAGAGGATGAGTGTGATTATAACTACCAACAAATTAAATGAGCTAATGTTTAGAAAAATACTTTGCAAATGTTAAACCAGTATACAAAGTTACTGCATTTAAGAACAGAACAGTAAGCAATCATTGCATGTGAATTAATCCATTCCCATGAAAAGCCAATGTCAAAAGGGCTCTTGCCTCCAATTCTCCAACATTAACAAGGCGTTTGTAGGCATCAGCCTGCCAAGATTCCGAAGTCAGGAGAACGAGACACAGAGAACCAGAGGCCCGCCCGGCCGCCCGCCCGAGGGTTCTTGGTTACACCGTTTCAGATATTGCAACGAGGCAAGCCAAGAAAAGCTCCACTGGTTATTTGGGTCAGAGACACTGAACTACCCAGATATTCAAAAAGCAACCACTGAAGTACAGACAAAGAAGATAGCCAGGGGAGTACCAAAATCAGACCCGCCCCCTAAATATACCAGAAGCAATCAGGGTAAGAATAAAACACTATATATAAAATAATGTAATTAATCAAATAGGAAATAAGACAACAAATGGACTCTAAACATGCCATAAGGATACAGAAGGGAAAAGTTAAAAGTGTTAGGGAATTGCCTTCTTTACAATAATCTCTTCAAAATGTAGGTGGAAAAGGAGAGGGAAGGGATTAGAAGCCAGCAATAAACACAAAAAGCCAAGGAAGGTCAAGGAAGCAAATTTCACATCCTCTGCCAGCACTCTCCCCACCACCACCCAAAAGCCAAAGGAGAGTCTTTTTTGGTTTTGTTGCTGACCTACTTTTGAATATCCATGGTATAAATAAGCATAGTTTCATAAAGCCTGGGAGGGGGGAGAGAAAAGAAGAGAAATGTCCTGTGTCTTAGGGTAAGTGACAGAACTCACTCCTTCAAAACACACTCATGGTTTTCATTAAGGAGTTCAAAGGGGCTCATTTTATTATTTAAACCTCCCTTTTACTCAGCCATAACCAACGGGTATTATTTTCAATACTGTTATTTTTTACATAAAAGTAAGACTGATACATGGGTTAAAATCAAACTATACAAACTATACATTTTTATACAATAAAAAATGAAAAGTTAAAGTCCTCTAGACTCTCTCACAAAAGATGTAACCTTTAAATTTTTTAGTATCATCCCTGGAAAAGGAATGATTTATATACTAGGAAGGGCACGTGCGCCCACTCATAAGCATCGTTTTATTTACTCAAAGGAGATCATATTACTCAAAAAGTTTGGGATGTCACCACTGTCACGTTGCTTTTCCCATCAGTACAGGCAGGCCAGCATCAGGTCAAAAGCACTGCACAGTAATCCGCGGTATCGACGCACTGTAACGGAATAAACCAGTCCCATGCTAATAAGGCATGTGAGCAATTCCTTTTTTGTCTGTCTATCTGTCTATGTATCTGTCTGCCTATCTATGTATCTATCCATCCATCCATCCATCCACCTACTATATTTATTAGCTTTTTCAAACAAGCTGCAATGAACATCCTTATCGGCATCCCTAGCATTCACTCTAAGCCACTCTGAGCTGTAAGGTTCTGTTTTCATCCTGCAGCTAACTCTCAGTTAACTAACTGCACTAAAAAGGTCGGGAAATACTTCTCTAAAACAACCCAAAAATCAATCCTTAACACCAGTGAAAACTTACTGAACTATGGTGTAAAATGGAATAAATGAAAACTGACTTGGATAATCTGATATCCAATATATAGAAATATTTACCACTTTTAAAACATCACAGAAAAAAAATAAAAACAATACAATATAAAGATTTGGGAACAAGCTTTTGTCTTTTTAAAAAAAGATCCAAGGCGGTAACAATCTTTTAAGGCAGTCCCTGTTGTCTCTAAGTCCCCTATTCAGATGAGTTTTCTTTTCCTCCAGTGTTAGAAGGGAGTCTAGGGGCTGCAGCTGGTCTCTGAGCAAACCACTCTCTTGAAACAATCTGGCATCAGAGGCTGAGAGGGAGCAGGCCTTCCAGTGACTGAAGGTGAGCCAGCCAGTGCCCCTCACTGCTTCTCACTTGCTCTTCTTCTCCATCAAGTGACCTCAGCACCATGTATCGCTGCTTAGTATCCTAAACCTCAGGTATCACATAGTTATAGGAAATTAAGTTAACCTGCTTAATGCCAGTTCCCTCAACTCCCAGACATGACACAGACATCTGTTTGTCTCAGATGTCACTCATCAGAGAGCCCCCCCCCACCCTACTTCCCCCAGATCAGCCTGGTGCTGAACTGAAACATTTCAGGATATGGCTTCTCTAGGCTTCAATTTCCTCAAATGCGACACGGGGACAATAACCGAACTGACCTCACAGGACCATGAGATAACACATGTGACACTCTGGGTGGAAAGAATGGTACACAATAAGGGCTCAAAAGGTGTCGGCAACTTTTGACATCATCAGTCTCAGTTTTGAAAAACGAGCAGGCACAGAAAAGAGTGCGCTGGCTCTGACTACCAGAAGAAATAGATTTTTGCTTAGAGATATGATTAAACCTGCTCAAGCTTCCTGCAGTATGGCTAATTAGTTATACGCTGGGGCCTCCTCAGCCCAGGAGATAGCAGCTAATCCAGGGTTGCAATAGGGCAAGGACACAGCTGACTAGAAAAGGGGTGTGTGGCGGGGTGTCTCCATGGTGCAGAAGATAGTGGGTGACACTTACTGACTACGGCCAAGTTCCAGGCAATTGGAACCTTTTAGATGCTTTCCTTCCTCTGCCATTTCGGTTTCTTCACAAAAATGTTATTTTTATTTTATTTTATTTAACCCTGGTAAATCTGCCCTGCTAAGTAATCAAGAGTTTACAGTAAAGTTTCTAACACAGTCCCTTGCAAATGTGAGGTGCTAAAGAGAAACACCTATAACTTTCTTTCTTCTACCTAGAATATGTATCAAACACACATAACACCATACCAAGTGTCATTATAATGCACATCTCTGACAAAAATGACTTTTAAGTCTATACTTCAGTCCTCAAATTCATTCAAACTCAAATCTCCAATGTCACCTAAAGAACTTATAGAATCTTGGATTTCACCAACGTGGGACTGAAATCTGAATTTAAACAAAGAGAATCACACAAAGTTTCAGATAAGAGTATTCTTATCCTGAAAATTGGCTAATTTAGTCTTTGACTCATTCATTCATTCCAGACTTAGTTAGGCACCACCTTCCCCAGAAAGCCTTTCCTCCCTTGCCCACCCATAACTTACAGTAACATTCACAGTAGATTACTGTTGTGGTCCTTGTTCTGACTTGCCCCACATCACTCCCCCTTCTCGTAATGGCACCTCAATGTCCTCAACTGTCATGTAGATGGTTCCCGACCTTCCTACCCACATGACCCAGATCTGGCCAATCAACATATTCTGTCCTTCCTGTCTGTGGTCACAGACAGGGCTGAGCATGGAATGCAAATTCAAGACTTCTGTTGAAACTCCAGGGGAGATGGGGGAAATAAGGTCTTCTCACTAGGGTTGCTGGTGATGATGATGAGGCAAGACTGGAGCCACCAGGAGTGGATGGCTGTTAGTTCACACATGCAGAGGTGCAACCTACAGATGAAACCAATAGAGGAAAACGGAAATAGACAAAGTCTACCCCTGGAATTTTCAGTACATATGCTCAAAACTTCTCTTTTCTGCCTTGGGCCAGTTGCTGGTATTTGGAAGCAAACATGCTCACAAATACAGCTTGGCTCCATTGATTTCTTCACATGCCCATCTCCCTCCACAAGATCGCGAGCCCATGAAGGGCAGAAACTATGTTTTACTGCCTTTCTCTGCCCATAATTAGCAGAAGGCCTGGCTCAATATGTGTGGCAGCACTGTGCTCAGAGGGGATTTTCCAACAACCAACTATCCTATTCAAGAAAAGCTTCATATGCACCGGGTTCATTAGCTTAATGTGACTAACAGAATGCACAAAAGGGATCTGATTAGGGGCTGTTTATACACACTGATGGAAAACAAAATGCTGCATTCTTCCCTTTTGCTACAAAAGAGCCATCATTTATTAACTCTCTTATATACATCCCAACCTCAAACTATCAACAACAACAACAAAAGCCACAAAGTTTCCAAAGCAGTGTCACTGAAACACCATCACACGAGAAGAGCAGAGCGACCACAGCAGGAAGGCAACGAAAGCAGAGGGAACACCTTGGTTGGATGCCCCACTTCTCAACCTGTAAGCCTCACCCTCAGGGGAGCGCCGCTCTGAACATGTCTGCAATCTTCTGTGAAGATGATCCACAACTGGGTCACATTTTTACTGGGGTCTGAGATGCCACAAAGGTGGAGAACCACTCTCTAAAGGATACAAACGGCATTTATGGCATTTTGTTTATCTTCCCTTGCTAATTCAGTTAGGTGAAAATGACCGTAACTCAGGGAAAAAGACAGGAAATAAAGACAAGAAATAATTCAACTGGAGCTCTTTTACCCACAAAAGATAAAGAGTCTCCACAGAAGAGGCCAACATAAAATCAAGCTTTATTTATGTGTTTGTTTAAATCTGGCCTCTGGTGGAAGAGGGAATAATTTCTCAAGAGTAATTGTCTCTAATGGAATGATCAGTGGCAGCCTGCAGATGTCCAGCTGGATGGAATTGGAAAAAAGCTTCATCCTCACCCTGCCCAGCCTGCTAACCTATAAAGGTTTCTTCACAAAACGGCCAGCCTACCTGAAATGAGGGAATGGTGTCATTTATTATAGTGGAAAATAGGAAACAAACTAAATGTTCATAAGAAAGAAGGTCATTTAAACATTATAGCATAAGACAGTGCAATCAACATGATTCATTAAACAAAGATTTACTGAACATCTATTATGTGCCAGCGCTCTGCTGGGAAGTAGAGACACAACTGCAATCTAAAAGCTCTACATCTAAATTCATTAACATGGTAAAATCTCTGTGACAGCCATTTAAAGAGCACACAAACCAAAAGAGCACACAAAACACAATCCCATTAATTAATACACACAAGCACACACACAATCACATGCAAGTAAAGATACATGTACAGAACAGTGGATAAGTGCAATTCCATTAGTAAGTATAACCGTATTTAGAGAGGACTGAAATGATAGTCACTAAAATGTTACTTGCGGTCATCTCTAGAAGGTGGAAATTTCGGTAACTATTATCTTCTTCATATTACTTCCACCATATTATCGGGATTTTTAAGAGTGAGCGTATAATATTTGCATGTTAAAAAAATTTTTGAAACGTATCACAAAAAACCCAAGCTGGAGATCTAATGTGATTTTTTTTTGAGAAAAGAGAAGCCGAGGAGAAGTTGTAGGTCTTTATTTTTAATAACTGAATAATAATTGCTCACCCCAGGGGCTATGGTCCCATATAACAATATATAAGAGAACGGGCTGTCATACCAGATGATCTGGGCTCAAATTTTACCTTTGTCACTTATGAGCTATGTGATTTTAGGTAAATTAGTCTCGCTGTGCCTCAGATCCCAAAACTGTAAACTGAGGCTAGTAAGAAGACCTACCTCATAGAGTTGCTA
This sequence comes from Mesoplodon densirostris, assembly GCF_025265405.1. NCBI lineage: Eukaryota > Metazoa > Chordata > Mammalia > Artiodactyla > Ziphiidae > Mesoplodon > Mesoplodon densirostris. Next base: position 122,315,166 of record NC_082663.1, on the reverse strand, counting down.
TGAGGATTAGATGAATTAATAACAAAGGGGGAAGAGGTGATGATGATGCTGTTGGAGAAGAAGGAGGTCAAGCTGCCTCAGACATGAACAAGGAACCTTGTTTGAAACATTTCTAAGTACAAGCCTGACTCAAGCCCTTCCGGCCTTTCTTTGATTCATTCCTCTCGTAGCAGCAAGGTCCACATCTCCAAGGGTATCAGGAGCTTCTAGAAAACTCCTGCTCATCATTAGCCCCATCAGTTTACCTCCCTCCCAGCCAGTATAATCCACATCCATGCACTACCTTCTCCTACCTCCATAGCTACAAGTATGTTACTTCTCCAGCCTTGAAATTCCTCTGTTCTCCAACAAACTGGGCTCTTCCCTTGTCTTTGTGGTGTGCATTATGCCTTACCCAAGTAGGTCCTCTTAGTTCTAATTACTGTTTTATTTTCCTTCCCTTTCCTTTCCTTTCCATCCCTTCCCACTCTACATATTTTAGTGCCTAGATGGGTCTTTAAATATATTGATGTTTGAGGCATATTATTCTTCTTCACTACCACTTCAACCTTAAACTCCAATCTTCCCATCCATCCAGCCATCCAGCCATTCACCTACCCACTCTTTAGTGATTAACAATAGTAAGACAAGCATTGTGCTGGGTGCTAAGCCAGGGTGGGCAACTGAGACTGGGAAGTACCACCACACAATCAAAAGTTAAATTGATACTGCACACAACTTCTCACAACCGTGTAGTTTAATGGCTCTATTAAGAGTCCAATTACTTGACTACCCTATACAACTGGAGTTGACTTTGTCTTAGACTTTGTCTTAGTGTCACTTGTTTTAATACATATGTGGTCAAGTTGTATCTTTTTTTCTTCTCCTGAATTTTATTCCAGACAAAATATTATAGCACTAAAAGAACATTAAGAAGAATAAATTTTGGGGCTTCCCTGGTGGTGCAGTGGTTGAGAATCTGCCTGCTAATGCAGGGGACACGGGTTTGAGCCCTGGTCTGGGAGGACCCCACATGCCACGGAGCAACTAGACCCGTGAGCCACAACTACTGAGCCTGCGCTCCACAACAAGAGAGGCCACGATAGCGAGAGGCCCGCGCACCGTGATGAAGAGTGGCCCCCGCTTACCACAACTAGAGAAAGCCCTCGCACAGAAACGAAGACCCAACACAGCAAAAATAAATTAATTAATTAATAAACTCCTACCCCCAACATCTTAACAAAAAAAAAAGAAGAAGAAGAAGAAGAATTTTTGTGTGTTTTTTTGTTTTTGTTTTAATTTTTTTAAATTTATTTTTGGCTGCGTTGGGTCTTCGTTGCTGTGTGTAGGCCTTCTCTAGTTGCAGTGAGCGGGGGCTACTCTTTGTTGTGGTGCGCGGGCTTCTCATTGCGGTGGCTTCTCTTGTTGCGGAGCATGGGCTCTAGGTGTGCGGACTTCAGTAGTTGTGACACACGGGCTCAGTAGTTGTGGCTCGCAGGCTCTAGAGCACAGGCTCAGTAGCTGTGGTGCACGGGCTTAGTTGCTCCACGGCACGTGGGATCTTCCCGGACCAGGGCTCGAACCGTGTTCCCTTCATTGGCAAGTGGATTCTTAACCACTGTGCCACCAGGGAAGTCCCAAGAAGAATAATTTTTTTAAAAAGCCACCACCCTGACAGCAGCTGTTTTATTTTCTCATATCTTCTCTGTGTTTTTGTACGTGTGTGTGTGTGTGTCAATTTACACAGTTGTAATCATAACACACAAACTCTCATATTACTTTTCTACTTATTGAGTAAGCACTTTTCTGCATTCATTATTTATGGTTTTAAGAGCAGTATAAACATTCAAAGAGTTGTCATACCACAGTTTATGTATTTATTGCCCTACTGATGAAAGCATAGATGACTTCCATTTTAAAAGACAACTCATTGACGGGTTATCTTCCTGTGTATATGCTTTTTGTTCTTTTCAATTATGGACTTGGAATAAATATTTCCAGCCCTGGGATTATCAGATCGAGGCTATGAAAAAAAATAAAATTAAGGCTTTTAATAGCCATATGGCTATTAAACTAAAGAGTTTTAACAAGTAAACGTGCCTACAATCAACACTATTATCTACACTAATAGAAGGAAGCAGAGTTGAAGATAATCCAAGTTATTTCTATTTACAATTGGGAGGTCAAATATTTACCCATACTTCTACAGATTATTTATCTTCTTAATTACACTTCACATGCCAACAGAAGGCATGCAGATAAAAAGAGATCAGGTATGTCAAAAGTACTCTGAAATATTAAAAGACCAATACAAATTTGAATGCTGCTGGGGAGCAAGAGGACATCAGTCCCGGAATTCTAAGAAGGCCAGAAGTCATCTACACACAGATACCTGAGAGCTGCCTCTGTACGTATGTACGCACGCCCTCTGCTATGGTATGCTGTGAATGCCATTGGAATAGCTTTCCTATTTGTGACTCCACTTGGTTCTGAGTCCTCCAAGAGTAAAAGGCAAGTGTGTGTCAATATTTGACTCCCTTCTGGATTTTTTTCTACACCAGCCCAGCCATACAGAATCATTGCCATTCTGTATGCTGCAAAGCAAATCACTAAAAACAGAAACCAAACTGTCTAAAATGTAAGGGGAAAAGGACTGGGAGAGAAAATAAAATAAAATAAAATAAAAGTCTTATATTAAAACTGTCTACTAAAGATTAAACTAAACGACAAATTTTTACAAGCCCTTTAAATCACCATGCTCCTCCTATTTACATTGGATGCTTTTCAAAAGCTCGCCTCTACTCCCAAGTGCACATAAAACCGACGAAATCACCATGGCTGGATCTCAGCAGTACCCTACACTCAGCCTGCATCCCCACATGTGGCACCCATGCTCCTGTGCAAGACATGATTTCATTTGGCCCGGGGTGCATCCTTGAAAAACACTTGTGTTACAACGTAAGAAAGATATTCCCTTGCTATTCTTTCTTAAGCTTTGTGTACATCTAAAAGAAGTCTCCACCTGGTACTGGCATGTCTTTAACATTTAACAGTTGCTAACACTCTTTTTTTTTTTTTTAAACAGAGAGAAAAGCTGGGCATAAACTAAGAGGTTTTAGCAAGTAAATGTATCTAGTTAAAATTTAACAATATAGGTTTGTCTCCATTTTATTTATTTTTAGGGTTCCCTTATACAGGAAGTGATACTAGTTCACCTAGTGAGAAATATATATATATATATATATATATATTTAAATAAATTTATTTATTTTTGGCTGTGTTGGGTCTTCGTTGCTGTGCTTTCTCTAGTTGTGGCAAGCTGGGGCTACACTTTATTGCGGTGCACAGGCTTCTCCTTGTGGTAGCTTCTCTTGTTGTGGAGCCCAGGCTCTAGGCACGCGGGCTTCAGTAGTTGTGGCATGCAGGCTCAGTAGTTGTGGCTCTCGGGCTCTAGAGCACAGGCTCAGTAGTTGTGGCACACGGGCTTAGTTGCTCCGCAGCATGTGGGATCTTCCCGGACCAGGGCTCGAACCCGTGTCTCCTGCATTGGCAGGCGGATTCTTAACCACTGCGCCACCAAGGAAGTCCTATTTCTTTTTTAAAAGGAAGTTTTGTTATGTAAAGAAGGTGAAACGAATCAAAGACAATAGGACAAGGGTTATGGGAATGTGACAAAAATGAAGAAGGATGTAGAGAAAAACTGAAGTTTGGAAAACTTCATTAGGCCTATTTACATTTTATACTTGTCACCTTTTGTATGTCTTCATCTCTTCAGCATAACTGTTATATCCTTAAGTGGAAAGGGTTATATTTTAATATCATGTCTTACTTCAACTGCTAGGAAACCTATATAGAAGCAAATCATCTAGCATTTCTAATTTCCGTCAGTTAAAACAAAAAATTAAAACTAGACATAGTGAGTCCAATGAAAACACTGTAACTTCAGATTTGTTTTATCTTGATTTCTCATTGTTCTTTTTGTCCATTTAAAAAATCATTATAATTTAACTTTGTTTATCTTGACTTCTGATTGCTTTTTGCTCATTAAGGGCTTGGAACCCTTCAGCTTTCAGGTTTCCCCCTTGTTAATTATTTGATCATCTGTAATGGATATTGTAGACATTCTAGTAAAATAGGTGATCCCTTTATAATGTATGACTATGTGGAATCCTTTTGACATTTAAGTTATTTTGCCCCTAATTTATATGTCCAAGATATTCAGACATTAAAGGTTAATTAAGCATTCTCTGTAGTTATGTAAAAGGTTGTGCCCACTCTATTCTACCCTCAGGTCATCTGGCTTGCTTGTTTTGGGGTTCATGCAGCTTCTCTTACCACTCAAGTAGAAGCAATGCTTCACACATAAATAGCGATATTTATCAACCGGAGATTTTAAAAAAAGAAAAGAAAGAGGAAGCAAGACTGTCACCATTCAGTCTTGTTAGTCAAAAAAGGAAAATTCTTGCAGATCTTCTGGCTGGCAGCCCCTAAACTGGGAATATATTAAGACTATAAAGATACCAAATATAAGTCATCATATCACTGCCCAACAATGCAGATGATCTGGAAACTTGGCAAAAAGGGTCTTGGCTTTTCCTATTCTTTCCCCCCGCTATTCTTCTACATAGGCAAGAGCCAAAAGCAACCCCACCCAAATAGTACATTCCTGTTTACTCAAGAAAACTCCGGAGGGGAGAGGTGAGGGGGGGTTAAAGAATGCAAAAAAGCAAAACAAACAAAAAACTGAAAGCAGTTTCAAGTTTGTCAGGGTAAAATTCATGTGGAAGTGCCTAAATGAAAGAAGCCTCAGTAGAGAAAGAAATATCTGGCATCATCTGTAGAAGATAAGCACAGGAAAGTTTTATTTGGGAAATAATTTCCATGTACTTTTCCACCACCCGCATCTCTCCTGCTTTGCTTGAACATTTGAAGTTACTCATTAAGTCGGTCTCGATACCAGCCACAAAGGTATCTTAAAGGGTAAATGATTTTTTTAACAAAGTCAGGAGTGCTGAGGGTTAGGAACATTGGCCAGAGCTCAAAAGATGTGTAATTTCCACTGGGAGGTGAATCTGTCATCATTTTTGTTTAATAGACGTTGAAAATGAAAACAACAAATCTGGAAGAGAATCTACAAGCAGAAAAACTATGAACAGAGTAAGGAGGGTGAACTGAAACAGTTCAAACCGGACATTAGAAGACTATCAGTAATGGAATTTCAAGAAAGGCAAGACCTCTAAAAGTTGAATATTTTCAACACAGACCAGTTCCTTGTGGGAGGATGGAAAATATCAAGCGTTGGGGAGGTTAATCTTAGCGCTTCCTCTGATTAACTGTATGACCTCAGGCTAGTCATCAAGCCATTCTTACCCCTATTGCCAATCTGGTCATCAGGAATACCAATAGGTCCAGTGACAGGCTGAAATTGCCTAAAATTAACAGTGCTACTCCTGTTATGCCATGATTTCCCTTTATGACAAAGGAACATTTAATGTCTCCGGACGTCTTTAACATTCAACAAATAGTGACTGAGTGTCAACTACGTGCTGGGCTGTGATCTAGACACTGGGGAGACAAAGGTGAGTGAGCGAAGGTCTAATTCAAGGAGTGTCATCCTAAAGGTGGGAAACAAATCATAAACAAGCAAATGGAGTAGAGTGTACCAAAGATACACAGGGTGATGGGACAGAAGGTACCAGAGGTTAGGAAGAGGCACGATGGTAATGCTACAAATAGGGCAATTAGGAAACTACGAACGTGCAATTTAGGCTGAGATATGATGAAAGAGTGAGCTATGTAAAAAAACAAAAACTGAAAGCTGATTGGCAGAATGGTTTACGTAAAGGTCCTGAGGAGGGAAAGAGATTGGTGTGCTTGGGAACAGAAAGATGACCAATGAAGCTGGCCTTTCTGGCCATACCAGGAGTTTGGGTTTTATTTTAAGTGAGCAGGAAGCTACCGGGGTGCCACGAAAAGTGGACTACTTTTCTCATTAAGCTTAGCCTTTTTAGGTACCAAAATGTTAAACCATTTTTTGACAGGAATTTCTTTCACATTAGATCACAGATTTTCTTTTCTGAAACTGAGGATGCGGAGCTTAACTTTTTCTTGTTGACTTGGGCTCAGTATCCATTACTCTTCAGTGCTGTCATCCACAGGGAGAACAGAGGCGTTTGACCCAAGATCACTGGGCTTTTATAATCCAACTTCTTTCTTCTTCCTCTGCTACCAAAAGTCACTCTCACTCCATCAGGTTGTCCCAGCTGCCTTACTGGAAACAACTTCAGCTATGACCATTGGGCCATGCATTACACTGCCTCTTCTATGCAATCAAATGCACAGATTTTGTGACAGTTATTGCTGCCTAAAGGCTATTTCCATCACTAGGCCCTTGGAATACAAGGATAGATCAACCCCATATAGTTGCCTCTATTTCGAGGTTCATCAAAGTGTCACAGAGGCCAGGGTTTGTCCAAAGTGGGGCCACCAGATCAAGCGGATATGGTAGGCAGAATTCTAAAGACGGCTCCCCCAAGACTGGTCCTGTGGTTCTTCAAACACTAGTCTAGGTACAACTGTGACAGAGTTTTCCCAATTAAAGTCCCAAGTCAGCTGAACTTAAGACACAGAGATGATCTGGATGGGCTTAATCTAATCACAAGTCCCTTAAAACCAGAGAGTATTCTCAGGCTGGTAGCAAAAGAAAAAGAGAGAGTCAAAGTATAGGAAGGATTCCACATGCTGCTGATGTCTTTAAAATGGAAGAGGCCACGTGATGAGGAGTGGGGGGCTGCCTCTGGATGCTAGAGTGGGCCCCGGCTGATGGCAATGTGGCGATTGTGGACTCAAGTCCTACAAACACAAGAAACTGAATTCCGCCCATCCCAGGGTTGTGTTTGGAAGAGGACCCTGAATCCAGAGGAGAACACAGCCAGCCGTCACTTTGATTTCAGCTGGAGCAGAGAACCCAGACACACCATGCTGGATTTCTGGGCTTCAGAACTATGAGCTGATAAATGGGAGTTGTTTTAAGCCCAGTTTGTGGTGATTTGTTACAAAGCGACAGAAAATTAATATACTGGGTGAAGCAGGTATCCAGTCTGCCAAATAATGATAAAATGAATAAATAGATGAGCTCTCACTATACCATTCCTACAAATGTCCATGTAAGAGCACAGCATAATGAAAAGCACATAAAATTAGGAGCCAGCAGCCCTGGGGTCTAGTCCTGGCTCTGCCACTAAGTACTTGCAGGATTCAGCATGGAATTCATTCTCCTTCTTGGCTTTTCTTCTACAAACAAGGGAAATGTTCATGCTGACTGTTAGGGTCTCCTCCAGCTCTGACATTCTGTGAGATGAATCATTCCTTATTACACGAGAAAAGTGAAAAGTGAACTAAAAACAAACGTGCACATTTTTCTCTATATATTTTACTTTCAAATGATACTCATCTTTTCCTGCGTACTAGTGTACCTGTGTTTCGGGTCACAATATTTAAAGACGGTTGCAGAACAAAAATCTTCAATACTTCTTGTTGTAAATATATTCAACATATGATTGCTGCATTTATTTTTAGCACTGGTTGTAAGAGCACCTCAGAGGCTTTTCAATCTCATAGTTAACTATATATTTAGGCAGTCTACGCAGCTCATCTTTGTGTAAAAGCTGAGTCAACACAATCCTAAAACTTATTTAAAACACAATCTGCATGTCAGATTAGGGGTTGGGGGGAGGGAAGATAGATATCTAAATACACAACTTAAAGCCTAAAAAATGTTCCCTGAATGAAAAATGACCGTACATGTTTGGGGGCCTCTGTTCAAATTCTCGTATCTATCCTTTGAATTTATCACTACTGATTCATATTTTAAAACAAACAGAGAGAGAAGGGCCCTTACATATATTCCCCTCTTATTTCAAATGTGCTCATGCCATGTTAAAGTTGCAAGTCATTCTGAACTGAAACACTATGAAATAAAAATCTCTCTAGAAAAGCTGTGTGGAGCTTATGTCGCAGTTCAAGTACTTTTCCACATTGGAAACCTGAGCATGTGCGAATGAAAAGATAATGTGTGAAAGTGGGAGGAATTATTGTGGGGAGAAGAGAGAGAGAGAGAGAGAGAGAGAGAGAGAGAGAGAGAGAGAGAGAGAGAGAGAGAGAGAGGGTTTTGCTGTGTTTAGATAAGCACATGTCTCCTAAGCAGTTCAATTGCTAAATTCTCTGCACTTCGAGCTGAACTCTGAGTTGTCACGTAAGAGGGCTGGAGGACTTCCTATAAAAAGCAGGGTGCGCTGCAATAAAAGAAGATACTTCCCAATACAGGGCATCAGGGAATAAGAACAGGGCAGCACAGAAATCTAGATCAAACCAGAAAAGAGACCCTTCTTAGTGAGGAGGACCTGCCTGTCTGCATGCATTGTGTGCATGTATCAGAAGGAGGGCCTCGTTTTCACAGGATAATTGGTACAAAATCAAAGCCACAAGGTGAATATCTCTAACATGGGGACCAACATTTTATGATCAAATGGGGGTCTTAGGTGGGGGTGAGGGGGTTGATCAGGACTTTATCTAGAAAAATGAAATAACAAATAATCAAACTAAGCTTCCTTTAGGGCTTCCCTGGTGGCGCAGTGGTTGAGAGTCCGCCTGCCGATGCAGGGGACACGGGTTCGTGCCCCGTTCTGGGAGGATCCCACATGCCGCGGAGCGGCTGGGCCCGTGAGCCATGGCCACTGGGCCTGCGCATCCGGAGCCCGTGCTCCGCAACGGGAGAGGCCACAACAGTGAGAGGCCCGCGTACCGCCAAAAAAAAAAAAAAAAAAAGCTTCCTTTGTATAAGATTTAACTTTTTTTAAAAGGAGTTTTTAGAAAATCCCAGATTTATTAGCTTTTACATTCATGACAAAGTTGTATTTTATTTTTTTACTTTTTATTTATTTTATTTTTGGCTACATTGGGTCTTCGTTGCTGTGCGTGGGCTTTCTCTAGTTGCGACAAGCGGGGGCTACTCTTCGCTATGGTGCGTGGGCCTCTCATTGCAGTGGCTTCTCTTGTCGCGGAGCACAGGCTCTAGACACATGGGCCTCAGTAGTTGTGGCACACAGGCTCAGTAGTTGTGGCTCACGGGCTTAGTTGCTCCGCGGCATGCGGGATCTTCCCAGACCAGGGTTTGAACCCATGTCCCCTGCATTAGCAGGCGGATTCTTAATCACTGCACCACCAGGGAAGCGCCAAGATTTAACTTATTTCACCTGTGCACGAAATCTTAAGTAACTGTTGATGAGAAGTAAAATTTTTCGGACAAGATGCTATGATAATGCCGTAAGATAGTCTTTAAGTTCAACTTTAACTGCACAATCAAAAAGATGGTCATCATTGCATTTAAGAGCCTCATCAATTTTCCCAAGTTCCATTCTTAATCCTTTGATTCAAATCATTCTCATTTCAAGTGTCTGTCAAGTTGCCATCCTCAGGTGTTTTCTCCTCATCAGCTGCTAACTGGCCTAACATCCCCAGGTCCTCCTTTGTCTATGACCAGGCACAAGACTCAAAAAGGTCTCAATACCACTCAATGTGACTCAATACCACTTCCGTGGACTTCATAAAATCCTGCAGCTTTTGTGAGATTTACAATTTCCCTGTGCCCTGCTTTTGAATATCTATCTGCCATTCAGAGTGAGACCAGGACACAGACAAGATGTCTCACAACAAACAAAAGTATGAAGGGAGGAGGACAATGGGTTAAGCTGTGACTAATTTTATTACTGGTCTGTCATCAGTTAATGTTTTCAATGAATCGTAACCTCTGCTTCCATAGGTGAGCTCCTAACTTCAGGGACTCACATAATGAAAACATAGACAAATACTCCTACCCGTATAATTATGCCTAAAGCCATGACTAGCTTCATTATGTAGTGTGGATTTAAGCATTCCCAACTAATCCTCAGTTGTCTTCTAAAGTAATAAGTACAAGAAGCCCTCCAGAGACTGTTCTAAAGAAATAACTGGGCTGGCTGGATTCCACTCCTTGCCAAAGCCAGGATTCGGGCATTCCGAGTGAGCCAAGCCAAGGACGCAGCAAGCTTTACAAGGATTCACTCTGAGTATGCTACATGGTGCACGGGGACAGCCTGAGCCATGTCCTGGCCGGAGAGACAGGCTTCGAGGACACTAACATCTGGAACCGGTCATCGTCTACTTCCACTCTCCCTTTTAGAGGCCTACAGAGTGTTTAGCGTTACTAACCTAAACAAGGTTCCTGACACAAAACATTGCAAGATGTCTTCTTCAGTCATTCCTTGGACAGCTTCCCCAATGGGGTCAAACGAGGACATGCTACTCTACAGTGTGTGATGCTGGAGATTTGAACCTGGGCGTTTGCAGAGGACCCATAAACGCCCGTTAATATTATGCCAAAACTTCTTATTTGGATATTTTCGTTTTTCACATAGTCCACAGTATCCATTGGATTTTTAAAACAGTCTCTCGGGCTTCCCTGGTGGCGCAGTGGTTGAGAGTCCGCCTGCCGATGCAGGGGACACGGGTTCGTGCCCCGGTCCGGGAAGATCCCACATGCCGTGGAGCGGCTGGGCCCGTGAGCCATGGCCGCTGAGCCTGCGCGTCCGGAGCCTGTGCTCCGCAACAGGAGAGGCCACAACAGTGAGAGGCCCGCGTACCGCAAAAAAACAAAACAAAACAAAAAAACAGTCTCTCATCTCCCTCCCCTGTTCCAATACCTCCTGTCTACATAATTTTCCTCCAGGCCAATCCCAGTACATCACTAGGAGTTTATATATAGACCATATTTCCTCAATTCTAGACACTTTTTTCCTGAAATTGGAATGCATCTCATAATCCTTGTTTATATTTAATAAAATGCTTCCTTCTTGCTCGCCGAAAGTGATTATTAAACTGATAGTGTGCCTCTGAATTGATGTCATTTAAGCTATATAAGAATTAGCCCTGTATCAAATATATCAGTAAATAAACAAATTGCATGTTCCTAAACAAACAATAAAAAACCAAAAAGCCTAAGACGGATACTTCAGTGTCCCCATGAGGACACAGGGTGGGCATCAAAACACCTGAAACACAACTGAGCTGATGTCCTATCACCACTGGATACTAGTCAAGTTTCAAGCACTTTCTCAATGTATCCTGAGTGGACTACGTCCCAGATACTGTACTATCGGAAAAAGTTACTGATCTAGGCAGGAAGACCTGACAAGTTCCTAAGAGGGAGGATACAGAGATCCCAAAGGGAAGCTGGTAGGCGGAACTAACAAGGAAGCTGAGTGTTTTGGGGACAGAAAGAAAAGAGACCTGGAGAGAAAACAGGCCCAAATGAATGACTCCAGAAGGGCTGAGGTTGCATAGAGGGTAATTCATCAACTTGTTAGAAACCATATTATAACACAGAGGAGAGGTATCCTTGTGAATTTTCAATTATAAGAACAAAGAGACTCTACCAGAAGCCAAGAAGGTGGATGTAGGGACTCTGACATCAGGAGCAGAGGAAAAAAAGTATAGCCTGATCTGAGCTCTAAATTGGTGAACATTATAATAAGTCCTCAGAAAAAAATCCCATTTATGGGGCGTAACATTCTTCTACTTCCTAGGAAGAGTGCAATTAACAGATCTTGACTACTGTCTGGTAGTCTGTAATAACCACCCCAAAGCCTAGATAGCCTTTCCCAGAGATGGGCTGCAGAACTAGAACATGTAGTGTTCGCAAATCCCTTGTAAAAGCCCCTTTGTTTGGACACTTGCTGGCCTTGTACCATCTGTAAAAGGATAGGTGGAAACATGCCCCTCAGTGGTCCGAAAGTGCTGCAGGAATCTCTCGTACCAAACTGAGACAGCTCTGCAGCCCCATCCCAGGTGGACAGTTGAAGCTCACCTTCAGGCACAGGGAATACCTAGTCACAGCATCTTACAGCAAAACTCTTTTGGCTGGTCTCTTGTCAACTGGTACTCCATCATAAGTCCTACCTCACAAAAAATAAAAAGAATTAAAGGACAGTCTTGTCCATATAAGACAGGCTGCCTCAATTTTGGCAAGTCCTGAAATACTGAACTAGCAGGACACAGACAGTGTCCCCCAGGGTCAGGACTTGAAGGGCCAGCCAGTTAGAGAGGATGGAGGTGGTGAAACCAGCAGGTGCTTGAAATAGGCTGGCAAAAGCTCCCAACTTATGGGAAATGAGGCTCTGAAGCTATGAAACACCACATCCATAAACATTTGGTGCACAGAGACTCTCCTGCGTGGAGGTTTTAAAAACAAAAAAAGTTGTTAAGTTGAAAACAACTAGCCACTGTAATGCACAGGACTGGAAAAAGGTATGACAAGAGATGGGAAAAGGGAACTATTTATGGCAGGTGTCTACGAGGGCAGGTGTCTAATCTGTTGGCTTGTTAATTAATTCTCTCAGTGCCTACATAGTGGCTGTACATACTTTATACCCAATACATGTTCACTGACGTGAACTCCAGAAGCTCAAAATGTTGAAGAGCAGTTTATATCCTCTCATGTGTCAATGAAGGAGAGTGACAGTGGGAAGGGACATCCTGGGTGGTACGGGGTGCTCAGTTTATCAAGTTACACCACAGCACAACTTCAGTGCACTGGCTGGGGCAAGGTGTTAAAAGCTACATCCTCCTCTCTGTGCCATCTGGCTGCTACCATCTTAATAAAAACACACAAGCAAGTACAGTAACTGCCAAGTGCCAATGAATGGGATCTCTATCATAACTAGGCCTAGGATAAGTTGAACTAAAACAAGGGCAGATTCGCAGACCTTACAATCATGAAGTTGACTTCCTTGGTCAATAACTCAGACTGGCTGTCAATGCCAGAAACACAACACTTTGATAAGAACAATGCAACCAAACAAGAAATAACATGGAGAAAAGAAAGAATCACCTTAAGCATTTCTTGTTTGAACTGGGAATAGAAACTGAAAGGAATAGAGTTGTTCAGGAAAAAGAAAATGCAATGGTGATTCTACTTTTCTTGCAAGCAAAGCTTTTTAAAGCTATTCAAAAACTAAAAAAAAAAAAAAAAACCACACCACTAGCCTGAGTATAATTGTTAATTGTGGCAGCCACAAAAAGGAAAATACAAGCACTAACCAAAATGAGGTAAATATCGGTATCAACCTAACACAGAAGCCCAATGGTGTGACTGAAAACCACCCCCCAATGCATGTGTGTACCCTCTCTCCCTCTGCCTCCGGTTCTCTGCCTGTCACCCTCTCTCCCCCTTTGTTTCTCTCGCACACAAACACACACTCACTCACTCTTCAAAGTTTGCCCTTTGTATAACTCATCTATAATAGAAATGTGGTTATATTTTATCTCTGGGCAAGCTCAAAACGCAAGCAGACAGTAGACAAATGCACTTAGCAGTAGCCTTCCAAAGTCTCCTTCATGGACCCAGACCAAACAATATGCCATTCCTTCACTGGGTATTAAGAAGAGAGAGCTGGGACTTCCCTGGCAGTCCAGTGGTTAACACTCAGCACTTCCACTGCCATGGGCCCAGGTTCAATCCCTGGTCAAGGAACTAAGATCCCACAAGCCGTGTGGTGCAGCCAAAAAAACAGCAACAAAAAGAAAAAAATTAAAAAGAGAGAGAGAGAGCCCTCCCCCAAATATTTATCCTCATGAAACAACCAGGTCCACATGAAATGACCAGGTGGCAGTGGACCACAGTGCCCCCTGACAAACTAAGAAACGCTATGAGCGTTTTTCCTCAGCACCCCACATACAGACATCTTGCATGCCACTTCAGAGGATTCACAGACATTACTGTTACACCCCTCCTCTAGTCCATCCTCAGATCCCAGAGTTAGCATCACTGTTCACCGCATCAGTGGAAGTGACTCAAGTTCTAGCTACCTCCTCACACTTCAAACTTGCCTTCTGTGTCTAATTCCTCTGCTTGTACCAATCCTCTGTGGATTGTGATGAGTACACAGACCAAGTCAACTACATGGTGGATGGAGTTTAGAACAATCTACTGAACAGTCTTCAACCCAGTAAGAATACTGACTAATACACCTACCCAAAGAAATAGCACACATTCCGTTTATGGTGAGAGTGATAACGGCTCTGGTCCTGAGCCTGCTCACATGGAGGAAAGTATTAATCACTAGGCCTCTGAGCCCTTTGCAAAAAAGACTGGACAGTAGTACACTCTAAGTAGCCCCATCATTCTGTCTGCCAAGATACTTTAATGGTATCTGGAAATTAAACCTCAGGACATTTCCGTGCTTGCTTAATGTACTGTTGCCATGTTGACATAAATGAACAAAACTGGCCTGACAATTTGATCACATTTTCCTCCAATTTTTAGCCCCAAGGTTTCTTGTTTGTTTGTTTGCTTTTTAGTATTACTATTTTTGCTTTCTTGCTTTCTATCCTATTCCAAACTCTGCTCCAAAAAATAAATAAAAATAAGCACATCATACTTAGGATTTTATAAATCATTATAGTTCCACTGACTATAACTAACCCAAAAGGCAGTCAGTCTAGAGTCGGGATAGACCTTGCAAGTCTCTAGACAATGACGTAATCTATGTGCAGGCATATATAAAATCTAAAAGTCTCTAGAATTCACTTTTAAGTGGACAGCTAATTTTTATAGAATTGATGTGAAACAGTGTGTTATCTCCTCGAGTCTCATAAGTACTATTACTCTCCCCAGTTTACAGCTGGGTAAACTAAGGTTCAGAGATGTTAGGTAAGTTGTTCAAGGGTCCATGGTAGACTCAGGATTCAAATTCAGATTGGCTGACTCCAAAACCCATGCATTTAACACTTTTCCTCCTACCAGTAAAGTGAACAAGGACAATAGGAATCCACTTGCATACATAGTGAAACCCATTTGTGGAATTACAATAAATGACTATTGTCAACTTCTCTATTGTACCTTATCATTGCAGGTATGTGTGTGCATGCATGCATGTGGATGTGTATATACACACACATGAACACACTTTTTCTTAGGGTGTATATATATATATATATATATATATATATATATATATTTTTTTTTTTTTTTCCCCCCCCTGTACTCGGGCCTCTTACTGTTGTGGCCTCTCCCGTTGTGGAGCACCGGCTTCAGACATGCAGGGTCAGTGGCCATGGCTCATGGGCCCAGCTGTTCCACAGCATGTGGGATCTTCCCGGACCGGGGCACAAACCCGTGTCCCCTGCATCGGCAGGCGGACTCTCAACCACTGCGCCACCAGGGAAGCCCTAGGGTATATATTTTTTACGTTATAAATAAAGGGCCAAAGTAAAGAAATCATCTCAGGAAATGGAAGGCTAAGGTCAGCCCTAACCTATCACTCTTAGCTTCTTCAGCATGGCCACAAGGAAGCTAGTGGTCACAGGTTCTCCTACAGCATGGCAACCTGACCACTAAAAAACATAGCTCTGAGCATAATTATGAATTTTGCATAAATTAAAGGAAAGCCAGCAGCAAGAAGATACACACACACACACACAAATACATACACAAGTACATGGATATACTAATATTATATATACATATGTGTGTGTATCTATCTATCTATAGATAGATAGATAGATACACATATGAATCCTAACTTTATTGTTAGTGCTACAGACAGTATACAACAGTTAGATTATTACAAACTTCTCAACCAATTCCAGATCTTTGGTCTCTAATAAGCCTTCTAACCTGAGACTTTCTCTGATTCAGGACACTGACTTCTGCCACATACCAAAAATCACTAAGAAATGGAGAAGAACTCCTGAGCAGCATGGAAGTAAATGTAGTTAAATTCAAAGCCTGTGGCTAAAAAGAGGAACACACTCCTGGGTATTCTTTTCTTCATTCATTCATTCATTCAAAAAGTATTTATTTAACATGGTTCTCAATCAATATGCTCAGTGATATCTGGCCTGGGGCTATTCTAGTACTAGAGATATAGGGAAAAACAAGAACACCAAGATCCTTGCCTTCATGGATTTCTGTTTAGAGTGGCCCAATAGTGACCAGAACCCAAGACATTCAACAAATGAATTCAACTGTAGAGTACATAACAGAACCCAACTCAACTCACTGCCCCCGAGTTAATTCAATGAGTCATGAGTGCTTATGATGCACTCCAACCACTAAGCACTATAGGTAAATAATATTAAAGACAGAATATAATCGCTCTCTGCCATAAGTAAGTCAACATCCGCCTGAGATGACAACACACAGAGGTGTGAACTAGGTGGAGAAACTGCCAAAGCCAGGTATCATAATCCATCCAGATGTCTGGCAGAGCCAACAACCACTAGGAGAAATATGGCATTCATTTCTGCAAAGTAGTTCCAAGAGGGAAAGTTAAAAAGTACTCCAACATATTTCAACACTATGCATCCCCTCCCCACAAATAAAAAGACAAAACCAAAAAATCCACGTCCGTTTACCCCAAGAATGTTGATGATTTCCTTAGTCTGGCGGAAGTAAAGCTCCCTTAAGATTTATGGTAAAAGCAAAACTAATTAGCAATGATTAATGATAAGAGGGCATGTTTCTAATCTGAGGAATCTTAGCTCAGCTTCTGGTTCCCCTCACCCCCTTCTCTTCTTGCCTTTAAAAACAGAGGTAAAGATGCGGGGAAGCTTGCTTTTCTGGGCTTTGGGTCAAGACCACACAGCACGCGGGAGCCATGGCAGCCGGCTGGGGCCTGGCCAGGGCCACTCTCCTTCTGCTCGGCCTTTGGCTGTAACCACTAGACCACACGTCTGTGCTATTTTCCCAATGACCAAAAGGAAATATTTTTAAAAGCATATTAGAAAAATGGCTTTGCTTTTTGGATTTGTTTACTTGTTCTGGTGTTTTCTTCCAGGATGGTGGGCCAGGATTTGGGGGAACACACCTAAAAAGAATGCAGTCACAATGGTATCATGAGCCTTCCTAACTTGACCATACTGGAGCCCGATTCAGCAAACCCAAAGATAATCTCACAAAAAATGCTTATCTTGTTCCACACCTCACCACAACCTAACTCACAGACCTCCTAATATTCAAAATGCCTCCAAATCCTTTTTCTGTCCATACATTTCTAAAAAATACCACCCTTGACTTAAATCACTAGGAAATATGACCACTTTCTGGCTTTTAGGGTATAAGAGAAGGCTGCAGAAATAGACCTAAGAACAGTTCAATCATTCTTCAAATGAACAAAGTCATTCAGAAAAGACCTCTCTTTTATCAACTGCCTTTCCTGCAGAAGAAAAAAAAACTGAAACTACTCCAGCCATAATGTCCACTCCCATGAATCCCTGCCATGATATCTGAAAGAAGGCCAACAGTAATTGGTGCTGCTGTGAGATGCAGGGGGTCCCGCTACGGAATGTCTATTAAGACCATACCTCTGGACGTCTGCTGATGGTAATGTTCCTTTAAAAAGCCAAACCTCTAAACTGTTCCAGTTTAAACGAAACTAAGGAGATGTGACATGGTGGAAACCTGGATTAGAAAAAAATATTTTAGTGGGACAACTGGCAAAATTTGAGATCTGTAAAACAGATAATAATATTGCATCAATGTTAATTTCCTGGTTTGATACTGTGGTTATGAAAGATGTAACATTTGGGATACCTGTGTAAAGGGTACTCTGGAATTCTTTGTACTATCTCTGTGACATTTTTATAAGTCTGAAACAATGTTAAAATGAAAAGTTAAAAAAAACAAGCTAATACACACACACACACACACACACACACACGTACAGCCTCTGATAAATTCCTGACTTGCAAAAACATCACCTTGCAGATGGAGGAAACAAAATAGGGAACTTTTAATTTGGCCTTAATTCTGACACAAATGAAAATCTAACTGGTGACAGAAACCTTCAGAGTTACAGCCTCGCCTATGCCAACCTCTTCAGAGAAGGTCAAGCAGTAGTTAACCTAGGCCACAAAAATGGAGGAAAGGGGCTTCCCTGGTGGTGCAGTGGTTGAGAGTCCGCCTGCCGATGCAGGGGACACGCGTTCGTGCCCGGGTCCGGGAAGATCCCACATGCCATGGAACAGCTAGGCCCGTGAGCCATGGCCGCTGAGCCTGCGTGTCCGGAGCCTGTGCTCCGCAACTGGAGAGGTCACAACAGTGAGAGGCCCGTGTACCGCAAAAAAAAAAATGGAGGAAAGAACTTCCAGAAAATATGAAATTATGTGTAGCATTAACAAAATAGGGAGAAGGCAGAATAGTGACTGCCCTCTAGAATACAGAGTGGCACGCATCTTCTATCTCTTCTCAGAGATGGACCCACAGGCAAAAGGGCTGAAAGGGACTCACACACTAGCCAGGTGGAGGGGCACACTATCTCCGGGCTCTTGGCTAAGAGCCCTTGTAGCTGTTAGAGACTGCAGCTCCCGTGGCTCCTTGAGAAGGCAAGGAAGATTTTCAACCTGGGAGTTAGACGGGCCTTGTTAGCACCTGGGGGCGTCTGACAGGTTGCTGACCACTGCTGGAGTACAGAGGTGCAGGCATCCTGAAGTCCCCATTCAGATCATGCAGCCTCGTGGACCTGGAGAGCAGCAGCTCAGGTGGGCCTAAGAAGTACCCTTTATATTCACCACTCTGAACATGAGCAGCAGGGGTTGGCTGCCAACAAGAATGAAGTGAAAAAGTCCTATCAACCAAGGAAGGGACACCTGAAAAAGTTAGGTTTCTACCATGGGCTTTAGAAAACAGAACTAAGAGAAATGATGGGTGTGATCCCAAGGCCAGAAATTTGAAAAAGAAATACTACTACTACTATATATAGCATGAATCATGTGCCACTGTTCTATGTACTTTACATACATTACTGTATAAGAAAGGAGAAATATGTACAGCTGGGAAACATGAGAAAAGATTTTCAATCCCATTAGTAATTTTGAGAAATGCAAATGAGACAATTCTCCACCATCAGATTGACATACATGTACATACACACAGAGACCCACAATAATACAGTACTGGCAAAGGTGTGGAAAAAATGGGTACCCTCATAAGATGGAGCATAATTTAGGACTTTTCTGTGGAGAGAGTAATTTGTCAATAACTATTAAAACATTAAATGTGCATATACCATTCAACCAGCAATTCCATTTGGTAAGTATCCTAGAAAAATGCTCCAATAGGTAGACAGTAAAGTACATAACGAGAATTTCATTACACCATTGTTTGTAATGAAAAGCTGAAAACAACCTAAATGTCAAAGACTGTCTACTAATCCATATTAAATCTATACTAACCCCAAAATTCTATAAAATAGAAGAATTTATTTCTAGATGTACAAGTACAGGAATAAATACTCAGAGAAAATTCTAGAGGGACACACACTACACGTTTAACTCTAGAGAGGGACTTTTCTAGAGTTAAATGTGGCTAGGAATGAAAGGTTCCACAACCCAAGTAACTAATGCCAGTGACAAAGGAAGAATGAGAGATGACTGAAAGAATAAACGTGACTCACAGGGACCTTCTCCATTATTACTTTTGTTTAATAACAAAATTAGCACATGCTGACTGTGAAAAATTCAAACAATTCAGAAGTCCTTCTCACAATGAATCCTACACCCTCTAAGGTTAAACTAAAATAACAAAGACAAAAATAATGACAAGAGAGTAAAGGAGGACACGTTATAACAGGGGCTCAAGCCTAGAAAGGCAGCAGTGTGGAGATGAAGCCGACAGTGATCTGAGGCTTGCAGAAAATGCTGAAGACAAGCAAAAGGGCCTTTATGTTCTATGTAGACCCAAAAAATGAGCAAAGAAGTGAGAATATTAAACAGTGGCATCTGTGCAGGTCTATAAAGGTAGGTGGGGAATCACCAAGAAACAGCTTCAGTTTAGAACACATCACACCAAACCAATACTTTCATTTTCCTTAGGTTCATTCATCTGATTATCTGACAAGTGGATACTAAACTCTTACTCTGTGACAGACACTATATATAAAAGATACAAAAACCTTTAAAAAAAAGTGACAATGGTCTTGTCCTCTGGAAGATGGTTATCCAAGCAAGAGGACCGATATTAATCAAATAATCACACTAATCGATGTACAATTATAAGCTGGGACAAGGGCTTGGAAGTCAGGAAGAAAGTCTCTCAAAACATCTTTGCAAAGAAATGGAGAAATGGGGTCCATAGACAGCATACAAGGGTCCATGAACTTCAATGGCAGGGGGAAGAAAATAAACCTTTATTTACATTAGCCTCTAACTGAAATTTAGCATTTCCTTCAAATATGAACGTGGGCAACAACCACATTAGTGTCAGCAGTATCTGCAACTTTGTCACCAGTAGAAATCACAGATATCTCATACTGTTACTGTTGCTGCAGGTAACTTGAAATATCATCTATAGAAGTTGTCAGACTGCCCTCATATCTTATTATTTACTGTGGTAATAAAGAGGTATATATTTATTTTATCACAAATGGTTTTAATATTTTGATAACTATATTTCTATATTTTTTCCTTTGTAAGCCATATATTTTATACATCTAAAAAATTACTCTGAGAAAGGATCTAGAGGCTTTACCTAATTTCCATATGCATCCATGGCACAAAAAAAAGATTAATGGTCACTCAGCTAAATTCTGGTACAAGTAAGTAGATATGTATCTAAATGAACTATACAATCAAGGAATTCAAATAACTTCAAATCTACCCAAACAGTCTCAAGTAACGGAAGCAACATGGTTCACGAAGAAAAATAACCTCAGTCATCCTCAACCCCTCCCCTTAGTTTTGACTCTAGTTTTTCAACAAGTATTTGCTGAGTGCTTACGCTGGGCCAGCCGCTGTGCTCGGCAGTGGGGAAACTGCAGCAAACAAATGAAATTTCTATTAATGTGGCCCTTCCTCATCTTGGTATCCTCATTGTTCACCAAGGTAATTGGTGGACAATCTATAAATGTTTGCTAAATGCTAAACGAAGAATGCTTAGGACCTGAGTAAGCACCACCAGTGTGTTATTAAACTGTAAGGTTCAAGCCAAAATCTTCTGGCCATCAACATTTCCATTTCTTAGAAGAGTTTCATCAACTCTCCATCACAAAACGATTTCACCTAACCTCCTCCTCTTTTCTCCCAACTTGTAGCTCAGGCTCCTCAATTAACTATTCTATGATTTTCATGAGAAACTGTTCTTCTAAAGGGCATCTAACCAAAGGGAACAAGGAAAGATGTGAATATTACTAAATTTCTTTTAAGACTTGAGCACACTGGTGTGATAGTATATGTACTGTTATGAATTCTACCTATATAAAAACACTCACATGATTCAAAGATGAAGCTTGTGACCAGCTTCTTAACTCAGTAAGAGAAAAAGAAACACAAACAAGTAACATGGAGGTACAATCCAATTTCCCAGCAGCCTGGGGCTGAGTGGGGGTGGGAGGTGGGAAAATGGAAAGTAAATTAGGAACCTTGCTTTCACACGCTTCATCAGTTCACTCTATGTGACATTACAAAGAGAGCTTTCACAAAATGGGCGGAAGTATCCTTCCAAACCACCCTTCTACTCAGAAAGAAGTGAGACCTGCATCATCACACAGGAGCTTAGCAATTCCACCCACACCTTCCTAACCATCCATACTCCTTTGATTGCTTATTTTACTAAGAAAGGAAAATGTAAGCATCAGCAGTA
The DNA here is from genome assembly GCF_025265405.1 of Mesoplodon densirostris. Classification (NCBI taxonomy): domain Eukaryota; kingdom Metazoa; phylum Chordata; class Mammalia; order Artiodactyla; family Ziphiidae; genus Mesoplodon; species Mesoplodon densirostris. The sequence continues at coordinate 122,293,514 of NC_082663.1, read as the reverse complement.
GAGAGATGAGCTGAGCCTGGCATACAACTGGGATTACAAATTACCAGGCCTGGGCCGCATCGTAGCAAATGAGGCTAAAGATTATTTCATGCTTGTCCAACTCATAGCCTGAAAGTTCAGACTGACTGCTAAATGAAATCACATTTTCCATACTAGTGAAAGCAGTTCCTGCCCTGCACTTTGGCGAGCCAGGGCAAGGTGAGTAAGTAAACTCTGTGCTTAAATGAGCCAAGTAATTTAGAAACGAAGATAGAAAGAGAATCCAGGTATCCCTGCCCCTGTTCTCCAAAAAGATAATAGTAAGAACTAACTTTTAAAGAGCACTTCACCATGTAGAGGCCTTGTGCTAAGCACTTTACCTATATGTTGGTCCTTACAAAACAATCTTATAGAAAGATACTATTATTATCACCATTTTGTAGGCAAAGAAACATGCTCAGAGGGACTAGGTCATTTTCCAGTGTTAGAGAGCTATGAGTGGTGAATAGGGATTTAAAGCCAGGCTGCCTCTGAGCCCACATTCTTAACCACCATGACATTCTGCCTCTGACCATGGGATCTCACCTGAACAGTCATCAATCTTATTTCTTCCTTTAAAAAACAGCTCACTCTTTTGGATATCAGGTGCAGACTGTAAGATGCAATGCAACTGACCATTTATCCTATGAGTTCTTTAAGAACTGATGGACTGGAACTTGGGCTTAGCAGAGAAAGGTTGAGAGAAGGGCACACTTTGTTCAGTCTCAAAGTCCACAAGGACTAAAATGGAAGATTTCCTTAAAATGGAGGTGAGCAGAAGGAAGCCATGCTGTCTTATCCACTTGCTAGAGGAGTGTTTTTTCCTTAGTCTCCCCGTTTTTCCCTTCTTCCATAGCAGCAGCCACAACAGAGGAGCTCCACTTAAAAAGGATGGGTAGATGCCATTCAACTATGACTTCCTAATTATTCAGCAGTGCATAGGTTGTAGTAAAAAGAGCACAGAGCTGGAAGCTAGGAGACCTGGATAACTGACCCAAGATCAACCGCTGACTGGCCTTTTTAGGTAGTGTTCCCGCTTATATAAATAAGGGTGTGATACTGGCCTGGCTGTGGGCTTCATTCTGCTGCACAGTTAGGAGGTTGAGCCATATGAATTCGCAAATATCTGGCCATTTTTGACTTACAAAAGTGGCAACTTCATAGCTTCAAACGAATATATGTGATGCTACACCACCTGTTTCTTCCCTCTTAATTTAATTCCACGTAATTCTGGCATCTGCCAACTTTCTAACTTTCTGGATGTCAAAAGAGATTCAAGGGGCTTCCCTGGTGGCACAGTGGTAGAGAGTCCGCCTGCCGATGCAGGGGACATGGGTTCGTTCCCTGGTCCGGGAAGATCCCACATGCCGCGGAGCGGCTGGGCCCGTGAGCCATGGCCGCTGAACCTGCGCGTCCGGAGCCTGTGCTCCGCAGCGGGAGAGGCCACAACAGTGAGAGGCCCGCATACCGCAAAAAAAAAAAAAAAAGAGAGAGAGATTCAAGAACTGGCTCAAAGTGGAGAAATATTTAATATTACTAAAGAATCTTTGGGTATGAAGGAAGACTAATACCTCTAAAATAAGGAGGTAAGAGAAGCAGTTCCAGACACACACCACTAATCACAGCTGCGGGAATATATGGGAACACAGTTTAAAGATTAGAGTGGTCCAGGTTCTGAGACTCCAGGTTACCCTATTACCCACTGACATGCTGAGTCATCTTTCCATATAGGGGAGAGAGAATAATAAATACATCAGGTTGGGTGTATATATGTGTTGGTAATGACGGTAGACTGGTACTGATTCTAATCTGCTTGTTTAATTTAGTGAACATGCTTATGAGCAATATACAAAGAGAAAAGGAGAGAACTTCAGTTATAAGGAGCCAAGAGAAAGGAAATTTGCTGTCTCTAAAATTTCTCCTGGTTGCAGTATTTATGCAGCTTGAACTAAGGTTCTGTGTCCCATTTAATATGGAAAGTCTATTTTCAAGCCTGAGACAGTGGCCACAGAATATTAAAATGAAAGCTTATGTGGCTGGAATGGTGACTCTATAGCTTGTCAACCCAGATTTAGTAGAAAGTGAAGAAAATCAAGCAAGTCATTTCAATATCTGTAGGCCTTTTTTCTTTTCTTACCCTACTGCACTAGCTAGGACTTCAAGTACCAGGCTGAATAAGAGTGGTAAGAGTGGACATCTTTGCCTGGTTCCCATTCTTAGGGAGAAAGAATCTAGTCTTTCACCATGAAGTATGATGTTCAGGGTAAACTTGAGGTTTTCACTCCTGGACAAGTATCAAAGAACAAGCTCTCTGAACTGAAAATTTAATGGAGTACAGATATCAGAGTTGGGAGAAACTGTGTCATTTTTGTCTACCTCATGGCTACTGCCCTTCCTCACATAATAACAATGCTTTGATTTCTCCTCAGGGGAAGCCAACCTTCCTCCACGGTTTATACAGTTCTAGTGCAGTGGGCAGGTGAGTCACATCTGGTCAATTCACCTATCCCATCCTCTAGTCCAAGTATTTAGTCCACTAAATAAATTCAAATATGGGACTTCTTTGGAATTATTAGGCAAAGCTCTCTTTCTACTATACTTAGAGACCAGGGATATCAGGCCATGACTGAAATTTGGCCTTCTACAGATTTTTATAAATAAAGTTTTATTGAAATGCAGCCACACTCATTCATTTACATATTGTCTATGGTTGCGTTTTTTTTTTTTTTTTTTTTTTTTTTTTTGCGGTACGCAGGCCTCTCACTGTTGTGGCCTCTCCCGTTGCGGAGCACAGGCTCCGGACACGCAGGCTCAGCAGCCACGGCTCACGGGCCCAGCCGCTCCGCAGCATGTGGGATCTTCCCGGACCGGGGCACAAACCCGTGTCCCCTGCATCGGCAAGCGGACTCTCAACCACTGTGCCACCAGGGAAGCCCTATGGTTGCTTTTAAGCTACAAGAGCAAAGCTGAATAGCTGCCATAGTGACTATGCAGCCCCCAAATCTTAAACTACTTACTCTCTGGCCCATTACAGAAAAAGTTTCCTGGCTCCTGTTCTTGATAATAAGATGTAAGCCTGGAACAGTTAGGAAGCATATCACCACTACACAGAAAGAACCTCTTGGAAATGAAGTCAATACAAAAGAAGAAACCAACTCCAAATATTATGGAAGCCCCTGGATTCAGATGGGCCAGAACTACTATACCCCAATATTTTTCAGTTATGTAAGCCAATAATTCCAGCTTTTTCTCAGACAAATTTGAATTGGATTTCCTTCATTTGAATTCGAATTCATCACATGGATCAAAACCATAATGCTCATTATAGAAACACAACTCTAATTTCTTCCTCCATTATATATCCATCAATAACATAAAGACATTTGACTTTTCTTTAGACTAGAATGTCACTGGGTGCTAAAAACTGTAATTTATTTAACAATTAACTAAAACATTGTAAAATCAACTGATTCGGGGTTCATTTATGGTTTTTTTTCCAACCAACCATCCTGAGGTGTTATTGAACAATGCAAGAACAAAAAGGGTGGAAACCACGATTACCAACGGCTCCAAAAATAAATAAATAAAATAAAATATCCAACACTGAATAATCAATCACAGAACAACCGAGCTGTAAGTATAAAAACAAAAGATAGGTGCTTCCATTAACATCTCCCTGAAGTAAGGGAAATACTCTAAGATCAGCTAGAGAAGAGGTTTCTGCCCCCTTACCAAAGCCAAAACTCCCAAGGGGACAGCTTTAACTAATTAGGGAGATGGTGATTAAAGCCGGAGCTGCTAATTGTCTACTGGGTATATATCTCCGGTAATGCTCCCTAGAGGCTCTCAGCAATGGGAGACAAAATTAGGCCTAATATTCCTGCCAATTATACTGTCATCACATCTCTGTATTTCTCTCTCTCTTTAGGAAACTTAAAAGCACTCGGAGGTGTGGTTTTCAATGCAAACTCTATGTTGCTGAGAGGAAGTAAATTTATATTATGTTTAGAAAACAATTATTTGTGCTTAAACTTGTTTTAATGTGCACATCCTGGAGCAAGGAGATGTCTCTCTCAACAGCACACTTTCCATCTGCAGAGGCCAGATGTTAATCTACAGGAAAACTAAGGTGGTTAGTAAGAAAACCAAGCATATGCAGACAGAGAGCAAATATCAAGCAGTGGGAGAGGGAGGTGGGGAGGCTTAAAATGCAGTGAGTGGAGCAGTTTTAGAACTCCAGCTTATCGGAGGGAACACACACACACACACACACACACACACACACACACACACACACACACACACACACACACACACACACACACACACACACACACACACACACACACACACACACACACACACACACACGTGGGTTTTTCACTCATACGAAGAATAGTATGCCCTGACAGGATTTTTCTTCCTGGGTATTTCCTCCCCTATACGTTGAAGAAACATTCAAGAGAGTCAGAGAAAGTACTGTAAAAATGTACTACTGAGTGAGGACTCTTGGAAGGCAATTTGACATTTTACCTCTATTAAAGATGAAAACCAAAGACATTTAGGGCTAGATATGGGTTCTAATTCTAGCTTTGCCACTGTGGTGGAAACTGTGAGCCACCCCACAGTTTCTGTTCTTCCTCCTTGAAGTGATAAGATCCCCTGGGCACCGGCTGGGCCCATGGCTGCCTATGTTCAGCCTACTTTTCTCATCCTCCTTGGTAGATATATGTGGCCACGTAATTATTTGGGGACCAACAGAAGTGAGATGTGCATCTTCTGGCTCCCAGATGCTCTCATCTCCATTATCTGCCTGGAAAATGGAAATGAATGGAACATGGAAAGCCATGGGTTGAGGATGGCACTGATACCGACCAGGGTTCTTGGCCTTCCCCAATCAACAGAAATTGACTAGAGGCCAGACAAGAAATTCAGGCAAGGCTTTATTGGGTCCACTGCTGCAGCAGGTGAGAGGGAGCGAGAACAAGTAACAGGTCCCTGAGGGGGGTCAAGATTGCTCCTTATATGGGGTGAGGGTAGGGGTGTGTCCAGGGGTCAGGCTGGAGGGGTAGCTTAGGTGGTTTGCCCACCCCTTAGGTGGTGTTGTGTGCAGGGGGTACGCGCAGTACCGGGTTTTTGCTCCCGACTCCCTGCTTTTGCTCTGGGTTCTTCAAAAGTGGCTGTGAGGTTTCTGGCCTCTTTTTATCTTTTGTCCAGAATTTGCCCCAACTACACACGCACCCAGTTATTTTCAGTCCCTTATAGTTTCTTGGTATTTTGTTGCTCGAGAAGAGGTGTGTCCAGGTGCAAGCACTGCAGCAAAGGGCCCCAGGTCCCAGCCTGTCTCAGAACAATGACCCTGTTAGGCACAGACTGCTCACTTCTGAACTCTGAGACAGAAATAAACCTCTATCTTATTTAAGCCACTGCACTTTGAAGTCTCTCTGTTACAGCGACCTAGCCTGTACCCTAGTAATATAGCCACTTACAATCTGTGTAACTTGGGGCAAGTTATTTAACCTCTTCTAAGTTTCGGTTTCCTCATCCGTGAAATGGAATCATAACATTTACTTTGTAAGGCACTAAGAGGAATAAATGGGTTAAGAGACATCATGTGCCAAATCTGTGCCTTACACACAACTAACGGTAGGTGACAACAGCAAAGATATGAAGGACTACTTAGGAAACTGCTTCCAAAGGCCTATGGCATCAAGCAGCTATTGTGCCCACAAAGCCCCAAAGGTAGAAATGTATATCTGCTTTTGAGAGAGCTATCAAAAGTTATCAGGGGCTTCCCTGGTGGCGCAGTGATTGAGAGTCCGCCTGCCAACGCAGGGGACATGGGTTCGTGCCCCGGTCCGGGAAGAACCCACATGCCGCGGAGCGGCTGGGCCCGTGAGCCATGGCCGCTGAGCCTGCATGTCCGGAGCCTGTGCTCCACAACGGGAGAGGCCACAACAGTGAGAGGCCCGCGTACCGCAAAAAAAAAAAAAGTTATCAGTAACAAAGTATTCAGGGAAAATCAGGGGTATCCTGTATTATAGCCCAGCAGAAGAAGATTAAATAATGTTTAATTAACTACAGTTTAGCAAACTGCACCTAAATCTTTAAATAGTTCTTTAAATCTTGCTCTGTATTATTAAATGTTATACAAACACTAGTTATTTGCTTATGCTTAGTTGCCTGTATTAAGTTCCATGTTTGGATACAAAATGACATGAGTAGAAAATGACATGAATCGATACAGACCACCTAACCAGGGTAGGCTAAGAAAGAGACACACAAATGAACTGGAATCATCTATACTGGACACCCCACTTGATGCACAGAGTTCTACAGTCAACGGAGGCTATGCATGCCTCATGTCCCTTGCACATATTTCCCCCTTTTGACAGTGCCTTCATAAGTGATCATTATTGGTCCAATTATTGGCCCTCTGACAATGTGGATTCTTTTTATCTTTTACTGGTAGGACATGGTTAGACCGTACTCTTACGACTTCTGTAACCTTGAGATTTGCTGAACACTGGGGTTGAGAGCCTTGGCCGCAAAGTAAGATGACTACTGTGACTCTAGGGACTTCCCCCAAGGTTTCTCCATGGGTTTCTCATGTCACAAGATGCAGAAAAACCACAAGATTACATCACCCAGCAAAGACCAGCATCTCTGAAATGGGAGCATGGATCACATTACTAGACTTAACTCCTTTCGTGGGCCCGGGTAATCCCACTGCTTATAATGGGATGTGAGCCAACTACGGCAATGGGAGGCTGAACCAGAGGGCAATGAGTAAAGGTTCTACACCATCTGTATACACTTTTACCATCATCTAACCTGTTAAAATGGATCTGAGGTAGCGCTTTGCGCTGCACTTTGTGGAGGCATCGATAGGTATTCAGTAAGCCAGACTGGACTGTGCTTCCTCTAAGAGTCCTCAGAGCACTATAATTGCCTCAGTGAAGGAGGGGTCTCTGGTGTGGCATCGTGCAGGACCCATGCCTTAGACTGAGAGGTCAAAGCTCAGGAGTTGCATCTACACAGAAGCAGTGTCAATATCCACAAACATCAGTCCAGGAATAAAAAAAAGTCCTGCTGGTACATTGGTCTCAAGAGCCCACGGCTTTATTTAGAGCAACGGCAAAAATCACTGCACTAAGGAAACAACAAACAACTCGGGACCTTTATTCTTGCTCTACTTCCCTGAATTGTTACTTACAGGTTCCCTTCCATCCATGGCTTCCATCCAGAGCCTCCGGTCCTCTTCAGACAATGCCTGCATGGTGATAACTCCGGGCCTGCGGAGAAATGAGGACACGGATGTGAACCCAGCGCCACAGGTAGAGAGATCCTGATGAAGGTGAGCCTTAAAGAAACATCTAAGCAACCGAGTGAGAGCCTGCTGGGGTTGACGGCACAGAGAGAGAGAGCACCCCTCAGCTCTTCAGAGCCATCTTCCAGCCTCAGAAAGCAAAGCTATCACCCCCAAATCCCTCTCAATAAGCCCACCTCCCTCAGGGAGGTGGGAGGAAACACAGAAGACAGGAATTTACGTACAGGTAAGGGACACAGAGGAGTCAAGTGATTCCCTTCGGCGTTTGAGATCATATTCATTCCTCTTCTCCAAAATGCTCACTAGGGTACTTTACTCCCAGTAGGAGTACAATAAACACGTTCTTAAGTGAAGAGAATTACTGGACTCAATAAAAAGAGGGGGGAACATCCACGCTGGAGGGATCCTGGTCTAACATCTAGTCCAATGATTCTAAACTGCTTTTGACATGAAAAAGTCTTATGGGGGTAATGGGTGTTATAAATATGATTATACTAAATGTATACAGCATTTTTTTATTTTTTATTCTTTTGCGGTACGCGGGCCTCTCACTGTTGTGGCCTCTCCCGTTGCGGAGCACAGGCTGCGGACGTGCAGGCTCAGCAGACATGGCTCACGGGCCCAGCCGCTCCGTGGCATGTGGGATCTTCCCGGACCGGGGAACGAACCCGTGTCCCCTGCATCGGCAGGCGGACTCTCAACCACTGTGCCACCAGGGAAGCCCTATACAGCATTTTTAAGTGAATCTTTACCATGGCAGATGCTAAGGTCTTTACATGCATTAGCACTTTTCACTCTCTCCTTGAAATCTGCTTGTTCTTTCAAACTGAGCACAAACCCTTCAGAAAGCATGCACACCATATCAAATGGTGTTTGTTGCGTACCCCTTACAGATGTCACACAAGAAGAGGTGTGTGCCACAAACATGAACTTGGGAGAAGGGGCTACAAGCCCTCTATGCTCATTAATGCAGGAGTTCTTGACTTAGGGTCCACAGATGGGTCCCAGAGAGTCTATAAGCCACCCTCCCCCACCAAATGTATATGTATTTTTCTGGACAAACAATTCAAACTGCAACCCACAAATAGTTAAGAATTAGTGACTCAAATCCTCATCTTTAAAGTTTGAGAAAGCCTAAAAGGAAGGCCGAACTCCACTGAGCAAGAATTAAGACTGCAGCACTGCTCAGGATCACAGAAGAGTGTGCACACACACACATACGCACACGCACGCACACACACACACAGAGAAACGAGCTCCGCGATGCCCTGCGCAGCACAAGCCTGGGCCCACAAGCACCAAAGCCTGTTCATTCAACCCACCTACAGTCACTGTTCCTGGCTTATTTCCATAGTTCCAATGAATAGGCTATAGATCTATTAATACTTACGTTGAATGTATTTTAACTATCACATTTGTTTCTTTTCAGTCATCATCCCTCAACATCCCTGAAGAAAAAAAGTTTTCAAAGATGTGAACATGTAAGTAGAGACGGGCCGGGGATGAGGGGCACTGGGGTGCGGGTGTGAGTGCGTGAGGTGGTGAACAAGGCGGGGGGTGGGGGTGGGGGGACAGAGAGACAGAGAGGGAGGAGCAGTGGGGGGTGGGAGGGTGGGTAAGAGGGTGGATGAGAGGCAGGTGATGGGATGGACGCTGACTCCCGAGAGGGCATTCACTCCCGTAAAGGCCACACTGGGTGCTGGCACCCAGACAGAGTGACTCAGAAGACACAGTGACTCCCTGCACCGGCCAGGACACTCCCTCTTCTTCTCAGAAATTCTCATTCTCAGACCCAAGTGCCCATTTCCCACCACTATCAGCACATCCAGTGTGCCTGACCCGCTGGGTATATGCAGACTGCTTGCAGCCACAGACCTATGGCCGGGGGCTGGGTGGACTGATTCTACTTTTTCACTTTAAAGCCACACACAAAGCTTTAACGGCTTTGAGATTAAAAGTCTACAAAGCTGCAGTCCACTGTGGAACTCTCTAGTCCCTGGGCCTGGACCTCTGTGTGTTGCTCTAAACGTTGCTGTGCCTGGACCCCTGGCTTCAGAATCATGCATGCCCTTAGCATAGAGGTGCCCAGCCCAGCCTCGCCTCACTGAACCTGAACTTTGGGGCTGGGCCTGCGAACTTGGATTTTAACCATCTCCCCAGGTGATCCTGAGGCACAGTTAGGTCTGAGGCCCCTCTGCCCACCCAGACGCCCCCCTTTTTCCTTCCTGTTTCCCCCACACTGGAGAGCAAAGACACCTTCCTCTCCCCGCTGGGGTAGAACTACTCTCTACATGCCAACGTGTCCCCAGTTCATTTCCTGCTAGGTGTTCACCAGCAAACAGTGAGACCACAATGGCCGCCTAGCAGACCAAGGTCTCAGGGACCTCGCAGATGTCACATCAACTTCATGGCACACAGTGTGAAATTTCTACCCAGAGCCACAAAGAGGAAGTTCAGACAAACTCAGAGGCTGTGAAGGGTGGGCCACTTGGCCTTAGTAACCAGGAAAGTCAACAGGATTTGTTTTCATTTCGAGAAGAAATATCAAAATATACATTCTTTTCCACATGTGGTTTTGTTCTCCTTTTTTATTGTGTGAGGGGGTGGTAGAGAGCTGAATAAAGTAGATTTAACACACTTGATTCTAATCCTATCACCCCAGGTTCAGAAAACTTTTTCTTAGCCAGGTATATGTACATCTGGATCTGTATGTACTATCCTTTCTAGGCATCTAGAAAACACTTACTCAGCTTCAAATTTCTTTTCCTTTGTTACAACTTAAAACACTATTACATAAATCTCTTATGTGTGTAATTCCTAGAACCAAGGTAAATGGGTCAACTTTATTTTGGAATCAAGCAGTTAACTTCCTTTCCATATTTACCATCCCTATGCCCCTACTAACCACCATCCCTCAAAACAAAAGAAGACAAGCAAAACTCTCAATGGCCCTACACGTTCCATGTCAGTCCCTGTAAGACAGTATGCTTTCATTCAGGTATCAATTTAGTTCATTTCTGAAATGCACCTGGCTTTTCATAACGGAAGTGGAAAGAAAAAGAGAGGGAAAGAGACAGAACTCACGAGGTGGGAGTGTGGAATGAGAAAAGGAAAATATGACACAATAAAAGAGAAATGGAGTAAATGATCAGAGCTCTTTCCAGCTCTGCAAAGAATTGTGACCCTCAGATACAGAGAACAAACTAGTGGGTACCAGAGGCGAGAAGAGTGAGAGGGGGGACAAAATAGGTCAAGGGGATTAAGAGGTACAAACCACGAAATAAGTCATAGGGATGTAACGTACAGCACAGGGAATACAGTCGATATTTTATAATAACTTTGTATGGTGTGTAGTCTATAAAAACATCAAATCACTATGTTGTACACCTGAAACTAATATTTTAAGTCAACTATACTTCAATTTAAAAAAAAACAATTGTGACCCTATCAAATATAATAAAAGAACAACTACAATAATAATAACCCAGCACTGTGTGCCAGATAGTATGCTAAGCATTATCTATTAATTAATTCATTTCATCTTCACAACTACATCATGAGGGAGGTATACTCTCATTATCCCATTTAGCAGATGAGAAGATCAAGGCTCAAACAGGTTAAGTACCTTGTCCACAGTTACAGAGCCAGGATCTGAACCAAGCAGTCTAATGCTTTGCCCTCAAGCACAAAGCCATGGGAAACGTGGAGATACTGCGGCCCCCAGAGAGCTCGTGTTGACCACCCACGTCCCTTGCCATCAAAAGGGACTAGACGCTCCTGCAAGGCCTTTAGTGAGCTCCTGCCTGGGATCAAATGAGGGTGAATGATAAAGAGCTCTGTGAAACCTAAAGTGCTTCATAAATATGAGGGCTCAGAACACCACTGTAGGCAAACAGCCAATCCAAAAACAGGAATCCAATAATGGCCAGTGTGACTGTGGCTTACTTTCTACAGCAGTGGTTCTCCACATTTTTTTCTGCCTCTAAATACCCAAGAGATGGAAAGGCAATGAGTTTTGTAAAAGAACACAAAAAGCTCTAATCACAAAAAATAAGGATAAATTGGACTTCACCAAAATAAAGAACTTCCAGTCATCAAAAGGTACTATTGGGCTTCCCTGGTGGTGCAGTGGTTGAGAGTCTGCCTGCCGATGCAGGGGACATGGGTTCGTGCCCCGGTCCAGGAAGATCCCACATGCCGCAGAGCGGCTGGGCCCGTGAGCCATGGCTGCTGAGCCTGCGCGTCCAGAGCCTGTGCTCCACAACGGGAAAGGCCACAACAGTGAGAGGCCCACGTACCACAAAAAAAAAAAAAAAAAAAAAAAGGTACTATTAAGAGAGTAAGAGAAAATGTTTGTGATTTTTATCTCCAATGAGATGAATATCCAGAATATGCAAAGAATGCCAACAAATAAATAGGAAAAAAAATGAACAACCCAATTAATAAAATGGATAAAAGACTTGAATAGGCATTTCATAAAAGAGGACACACCAGTGGTCACAAGCATAAGAAACAGGGTGAAGATGATGACTCATCAGGAAAATGCAATTAAAACCACGATGAAATAAAACCAACACCCTTCTGAATGGAGAGCATTCAAAAGACCACCAATAACAAGTACTGGCAAGAATGCAGAGTTGTTGGAACTCTCATACATTGCTAGTGAGAGAATACAGTGATAAAACCACGTTGGAAATATCTACTAAAACTAAACGGACACCTGCCTTCTGATCTAGCAATTCTACCTCTAGATGTATCCCCTAGAGAAATGAGCACATACGTCCACCAAAAGACACATTCGAGAATACTCAGTTTTATTCATAATGGCCAAATTTTGCAACAACAAAAAGCCAAATACCCATTCATAAGAGAATAAACTGTTGTATATTTAAACAATGGAACAACAGACAACAACAAAAAGAACCAACTACTGCAACATCATGAATGAACCTCATAGACTTAATAATGAGGGAAAGAAGCCAGACACAAAAGACTACCAACGATGTGATTCCATTTATATGATGTTCAAATACTCACAAAAGTCATCTGTGGTGACTGAAGTCAGAACAGTGATTTTGTCTTGGGGAAGGAGTAGGGGCAGTGAGTGGGAAGCAGCCCAAGGAGACCTTCTAGGATAACAGAAATGTTCTATAACTTGACCTGGGTGGTCACACAGGTGTGTGTGTGTCTCTGTGTGTGTCTGTGTGTGTAATGTCATTAAGCCATAGACTTAAGATTTATGCATTTCACTCTGATTACACCTCAATTGAAAAATAAAAGTTTTAAAAAACCTAAGATGTACTACTTCTCATCTAAGCTCAGTAGTTATCCTGACTCCAGTGCCTCCTAGCAGACAAGTAATTGAACTACTCTATGCTATTCTTTAAAAGGCAGATAATGAGTGCCTACCTCATGGGGTTGTTGTGAAGGTTAAGTGAAATATGTATAAGGCATTTCAAAGTGTCAGACACACAGTAAATGCTCCAAAAATTAGTTGTTATCACAGGGGCAAATGAGCGGCAGGTCAGTGGAAGGAATGGACGGCAAACGTCACTAAAGTCAAAATTATGGATGGACGGGCCTCCCTGATGGCGCAGTGGTTGAGAGTCCGCCTGCCGATGCAGGGGACACGGGTTCGTGCCCCGGTCCGGGAAGATCCCACATGCCGCGGAGCGGCTGGGCCCGTGAGCCATGGCCGCTGAGCCTGCGCGTCCGGAGCCTGTGCTCCGCAACGGGAGAGGCCACAGCAGTGAGAGGCCCACATACAGAAAAAAAAAAAAATTATGGAGGGAGAAGAGCAGGTTAAAAAGGAAAAGAAATGAGCCACGATGCTTCTGATACACATGACCCCACCTCCAAAACACTGTCACACAGCACTGAAAAATCACACCTCTACCAGAAAGCAAGCCAGGCCAAAGACTGACATACAGGTTCTGACATCACAGCCATTTCCTTTTTCCTCCTGAATAAAGCATCACAGTGGCCTACTTTCCCCTTTTGGAATTAATGTCCAATAATTGATAAGGACAAAGAAGGGGCCTTCAGCAAATTCTAGAAAATCTGCCAGGGTGTTCCCACTACCCACCAGATGATAGAAGGAACAAATGACTTACAATCCTTTCTGTGGCTCAATCCTAAAATTCTACATCAAATACAGTACCTCCTGTTCACTCTGAATATGTCCTTGGTTAGTGCTATATCCGAATCAGCTTGAGAAGCATGAACAAGGATCTGCAACTTTCTCTAAGCACCTCACCTCTCACACTACATAGGCAATGCCGAAAAGAGTTATTCACCTATCACAGGGCAAACTGCTACCCACCGCCCTATCTCCTTCCAACTCTGGCCTCCACAAAGGGCCCTCATAAAGCAGCACATAGTTTATCCGCACATCCAGGAACCTGGGACTACTGATGTCAGCTCACAGCCTTCTCATCAGCCAGGAGCAAGCAGAATCACAACCAGCCCTGATTCCAGGCTTACTCGACAACCTCCCTACTCTAATCTTATTCCTGAATCTGAGTCAACAGTGGTGATCTCAGTGGCTTCGCAATTCACCCACTTCCTATTGGACCAGGAAATGCTATTACTAACTCACTCCACCCCACTGAAACAAACACACTCAGAATCTAACAGTACCATTCTTTCTAAATCGACCTCCAAAGATCTTGCGTTTACTCATTCATAAGACTATAAATCTTCTGCTGGCAAGAGTTCATTCCCCAGCTTCTATCCACACTATGGCACATTTAAGGGTTAAGTTCAGAGTAAAAGAAGGACTGTGGCATCCATAGAAACACATATACTAACAGCCTGTACATGAAACCTACCTCACTACGTTTAGATAGGAAGTCAGAGGGAAACAATGAAGGTCTGGAGAATGGACTGCCATCCACAGGTGAAAAGAGATACGCAAGCGCCAAAGGAAGTGGTCCTTTGCTTTTAAAGTGCTACTTGGAAAACGGGTCCCTAGCCGTTCCTTGGCAATTTTAAGTGTTCAAGGTTTCAGTAGATCTTCATTTACACAAAGATATGGCCAATGCAGAATAATCCTGGAGAATGACATCTCTTCCGTGTGTGTATGAAATTACAGAGTCAAACATCTATAGTGACCAGGCAAGTAGGCAAAATGAGTGAAACTGGATAAGATTCTTCCCTGCCCCAAGGAAAATAGGCTTGGTCTCATTTTCCTTAAAACATGCAGCCTGTTATTCTTCTACACTTTTGCTTTCTGATAGAGTCATAGGAACAAAGGGGTTCCCCTTCTATGAGAAAAACAACAGTGCAAATGCAAGGCAAAGTGGCAGCTGTCCCCTGTCATCATGATGGGGGACCACAGGGCATGGTGGAGACTGCAGCAAAGTGAAGAGCACACACCCCACCCAAAGGAGGCATCCGCCATTCAGCCGTATCAATAGCTGGCACATGGGAAGTCACGATCAACATTTACAGATTTTTCCCATTTTAAAATGTTGCCTTAAACAACTCAAGCCAGACCAAACATGTCTGTGGACCATCAGCCTGCGATTTCTGGGGTCTGTGTTCATCCTTCTCTGCCTCTCCCACCTGAGCTCCACCCCAGGCCAACACCACATGTTATAATGTCATCTCATGCACCGGGACCAACAATGATGCACGTCTGTATTCTTGATGCACCTCACAGTCCAACTCAGCAGAAGCCTTTCCAGTTCATCAATGAAGGGGGAACCTGGGATACTTTCCCATTTTTTCCAATACTGCGGACCCAGTGTCATCACAGGAGGGCAATATTCATCTACTATCTGGAGACAAAAACTTATGAATCTGCAGAACTCTGCATACTCTGAGATAATCAACCATTGATGATCCTTGTGCATTACATATCCTTGCACGTGAGAATAATACATATGGCATGGTAACCTGGGTGGGGTACAGGTGAGAGAAAAAGAACGTGAGAGGGAAACCAGACATTGCAAACCAGTGGCCCACCAACTGCAACTAAGGTTTACTGAGTGTTTATTATGGGCCAAGCACCGGGTTAAGGACTTTGCTTGCATTATCATTTGTTCCTTGCAATGAAGTAGTACTATCATTATACTTCTTTTAAAAATTGAGACTCAGAAATGACTTGCACAATCTTGCACTGCTAGGTAGCAGGAAAGCCTCAACTTGAACCCAGTCTGCCTGACTCTAAAGCAAGGCCCAACTTTAAGCACAACACTGTACTGCCCCCTTGTGCAGGCAGAGTCTGTGCCCTGGGGATCCAGGGTGACCAGTTCCTTAGGAGGAAGGAGGGAGGGAGGGAGGGGAAAGAAGGCACTTCTCTCTTTCATTCTCTCTCTCTCTGGAGGAAGGAAAGGGGAGAGGGAGGAAGGGACTTCCTCTCCCCCGCCCCCCACCCCAAACACACATACATACACACACACACTCTCACACACACACATACCCCTTAAGAAGTTTTCAGAAGCAGGCTTCTAATCAATTATTTAGAAAGGATCTGATCCTAATGAATGAATGAACCATAACCTATTATAACCTAAAGCAGTGACGTCCTGGGAGGAAAGGTCCTAAAATAATTAGGACCATAGCAATGATAATAGTCTGAAGAGTAATATGGCCAATCACATCAGATAATTTCCTATACTTTTATTTTAAAGGAGACTGAAGTCATGAAACATCAGGAAGCCCAGACAGAAACATCTTTGGCACATTAAGTAAGTTACACGGTCTTAAATGAAACATATTCAGTGCCAGTGATGCGCATGCCATGGGCACCGAGGACACAGGAGTAAGCAGATTTCAACGCCCAGCACCAGGAGAAAGATTATTAATTGCCAGATGGGTAACACTCAGGGGGAATGCAAACACTTGCTATTCTGATAACAAACTATGAAAAATACTCTAATTCAAGAAATCTTCTAGGTCATTTATCAATTTTTCTTTGTTAGTATTCTATCTCATGATGATCAGACATGCAGGTAAGTGGAGTTTGCTGGTAGAACCATCTCTTTTCTTTGGACTTATGTAACAGCAAAATTTTGGTTTCGATTTTTTAAAAATAAACTCATTTTATATTTAGAAATTGGCAAACAAACTGGTATACTCAATCAATAAAACTCCAAATTTCACTATGCAGGCTAAAGAATAGAAACAGTAATAAGAATAGAAATAAGTAACAGAAGTAATATAAATAAGGTTGCCTTACTTCACACCACAGTCCATTAATGAACACATCCCGCTCTTACTTAAACCAGAATCAAACAGCGAATACTTTCTCATTTCATTTTTTAAAAGGGAAAAAACCCAGTAATTAAAAAAATACATGAATTCTAAAGATTCTAAGAACTTCTTAGCTAGCTCATTTTACAGAACAGCCAAGGAGCAATTCAGAAAGTACAATATTCCCCCCACCCCCACCCAAATCATGGAAGTCAGAGCAGGAGAACACCCTCTGAGGAAGGAAAAAGCCATTTCCTCTCCAAAATGTCAATGGCACTGAGACCAGCACTCTAACCAACCAGCAGGAAGGCAAAATCAAATATTATTTCAAACAAGGGGTGAGAAGGGGAGGGGAGGGGAAGTTTGAAACCAGGAAAAATGGATTTATCTGTTGCAAAAGATAAAGACAGGCCACACCAAGAGGGAAAAGCAGGACTGGCTGGTTCTCAGCACACACACTGGAACGTCCCAATCACTCATCTGTTTTCATCATCCTCAGATAAGTTGTCCCTGAAGCAAAGAGCCCGACACTTGAGTTCGGAAAGCAAGGTTATATATAATGTTTAAACAGAAGTTACATTAACTGACCATGCTTGCTTCTGCAGGAAACTGGGTACGAAATGATCTATCACAAAAGGGTGGGAGGAAGGAATTTCTAGAGAAAGAATGAGTCACTTAGAATACCCTTCCTTTAAGAGGTAATATTCACATGATGATTTCTTCCACAGAAACACACACACACACACACACACACACACACGCACCACTGACTACTAAATGTCAATGTATAAAGGACAGCTAATTTTCAACGGGACCAGCTAATAGTTACTAATACATATACAAAACTGCCATCTAGAGGCTGAGCACTGAAACAAAGTCTGTTACATAAGATGATTCTTTTTGGAAAACACACAGTCTTAACACTCACACAATCTCACGAAGACACACAAACAAGTACATGCACACACACCACATACCAAACTAAGAGTATTATTTTAACTTAAAATTAGTACGGTTTCCTTTTGAGACCATAAATTGGAAGGAGGGGCTTAAACCTTTTATCTTGTATAGGAAATGTAGATAAATAATGGGTTATCGCATATATAGTTTGAAAACAGATTCTTCCCCTGGCAGCCCCTTTGCAGATATACACTTAAAGCACCTGTATTCACCCTCAGCTTATAGATGACTTGAAGAGTCATGGCACTATAGGAAAAAGGCATGCCATCAAAATGAAACAAACGGGCTCAAGGAAATACCCTCCAAAGCTATGGTTCACCATTAAGAACAAGGAAGTCCCGGGTTTTAGGGTAGAGCGAAAAACTTCAAAGGAACAACCTCTTCCGACAGAGAACTACCATCAGGGAAGAATATTACAGCATTCCACCTTCAAAATAATCCTGCAAGGTTAGGTATGATTAGCCCCACCTTACAGATGTGGTTAAACCACCAGCCCAGACTCACACAGCTAGTAAAGAAGCAGATCTCAAATTCAAACTTAGGGCTGCCTCGATCTTTTACCAGCATCATGCAGCCTTCTATAAAAATGGACTTGAAATAAGAGTGGTGACTCATTGGAGGGTTGCGGTAGATTATTCAGATTTTCCATTAATCTTTCTAGCCGCCACTATTCTTACCAATCTCCCATTTTCCTGTTTGTTTGTTTTTTTGTCCTACCTATACAGAAATGCAGATTGTGTGTGTACTTGCTCAAATTTTAGTTTAAATATCAACTAACATGATTCAGCTCCTGTAGTCTCTTACACAGTACTTCACCAAAGTCCCGAAGGAAAGAACAAAATAATCTAACTCAAAAATTGCATTACCATAAAAAACAAAATTGAACAACCACATGCACACAGTACTGGATTAAAAGCTGGATAAAATGACGTTATTCTGCCTCTGGGAGCCAATTACCTGAGACAGATATTTAGAATGGAACAGTTATATAAAACATACCTAATTAAACAACCAGCCAACCAATACAAAGAAAAGCTCGTACACTGTGCAAATACACAGTACACGGTGGGACGCGAGGACAGAGTTGACAGTGGGTATGACATGCCGGGCTGGGACTGGTTCAGAAGAAAGCTGTCTCTCTTTACCTATTCGTGGAAAGCTCACAGAAGGAGGACTTTGGATTTGGTTTGCAAGAAAAATCAGATCACTTTTAAGAAGGAAAGTCCATTAGATTCATAATGCTTCATTAAACTTTATATCTCCACGGTCAGCAGAGTCTCCAGTATGTAGTTATGGTTAATAAATGAGGAAGGGAGGGGAGGGGAGAGGGAATGAAAATTCAGGGCATTCTAGTCATGCCGTCATTCTCTGTAAGAGTAGAAGGGTGAAGTCCTTCTGTGTGTTACATCTTCCCTACAGCATTCTGGTCCTCCAAGTTTGCTGGAACGCTCAACATACTAGTATTTATACCTTCAGTTGCAGGAATGTATGTGTATGTGTCTGCCCATTCTACAGTCAAGGGTAAGATCCATGAAGGCAAGGACTATGCTTGTCTTGGTCCCTGTGACACCACTAGCACCCAGTACCCCTGTCATCCTCATAAGTTGTCCTTTGCTGCCCACCTCTGGAGAGTACCAAGGGTGGGAATGGGGCACTCAACACTCTACATAACGTCTTCAAATGTATGGACTTCTGTTGGGGTCAGCTAGTCCTGGAAAACATAAAGCATTCTGATTATTTCCTTTCCCCAAGTACAAACACCACCCCTCAAGAGACTACATTGCTTCAGTGCATCAGAAAGAAGCCTTTTGTTTCTATTATTTTCCATATGGTTTAGTGGTCCCTCCTGGAAGACATTTGGGAGAAAATACACATGTGCACATACATCTGTGAGACATCTCTTAAAGATAAACAAACGCAGAGATGCTGGGAGATGACTACCACCATGATTCTTTAGCTTAAACAAATATTTCCCCTACATTTGCTCATTCATTTCCATAAGTTACTGCACGGTGGAGTTAATTGTTCAAAGTGACTGAAGACAGACATTGGCAAGCATCACACGCCACTACCCCTAACGGCTGCTTTTAGATGAAGTCCCACTTTTACCCAGGAATTTTACACTAAGCTCCCTCAAAAAGAGTTAACACACTTTAAAGAAAAAATGATAAATCTATTCTTTAGTCCCTTAACCAATATAACATATAAACTTTCAAATGTTTGGTTCTATGGTAAGGTAATACAAAGGCACCAAAGAATGCTTCTTTATTAAGGGATAAGAAAGGATGACTTTTTAAAAAGCTAATGAAAGCTTAGGCTGCCGTAAAGAGTATCCAGAATATGGAAGATAATTTACCTGAGAGGGCTGCTTTGTGAAGTGGGGCTCCTTGTCAATTGGATTGTTTAAGGAGTGTGTGTTGGGCCATCCATCTAAAAGGCTGTCGGGGGCCCCTTTTATGGCTGTTTCAGTGAGAAAGGCCCTCTTATTCAATACTGTATTGGTTTGCTAGGGCTGCTGTAAAAAGACCCACAAACTGAGCGGCATAAACAACAGAAGTGTATTATCTCACAGGTCTAGAGGCTAGAAGTTCCTGCTCAAGGTGTCAGCAGATGGGTTCCTTTTGAAGTATGGAAAGGAGAATCTTTTCCATCCCTTTCTCCTAGCTTCTGGTGGTCAGCCAGCAATCTCTGGCATTCTTTGGCTTGAAGACACATCACCCTGATCTCTGCCTTCATGGTCACATGGCATTCTCCCTGTGTACCTGTCTGGCACTGGGTCTGAATTACCCCATTTTATAAGGACACTAGTCATACCAGATTAGGGCCCACCCTAATCACCTCATTCTAACTTAACTACCTCTGCAAAGACCCTATCTCCAAATAATTTTCATTGTCAGATAGTGAAGATTAGAATTTCCACATACGAATTTGGGAGGTACACGACTCAACCCATAACAAGTATCTTCTAGGAAAATAAGAAAATATTCTTCTTTGGAGAATGCTGTAGCAACACCCACAACTACTACAACCCACACATGTTCATTTAAAGCTATGTAATATTCTAAATGCTAGAGTCCTGAAAATGAATTGAAAAACAAAACCAGAAGGGAAATTCAAAGAAGCATCACATTGATTTGATGGACATGATACCTCGGTCTAAGCAATTTTTCAGTTTGGAACTGAAGTCACAAGAATTTCTACTAAGTTTCATTTTTCAATGTTGCAAACAATAAAATTCTCTTCAAAGAAAGCCAAAGGCATGAAGAGCTAAAATGAGCTTGTGCAACATTTGCTCAGAAAAGTCCAGGGGTCTTCAGCATCTTCTTAGGTCTGAACCTCCCCCCAAAACTAGTACTGTGAAAAAGGCAAAAAAAAAAAAGGCAGACACTAGAGAAAAGCGATAGATGAGATGTAATTATGTAGAGTTATACAATTATGTGGAAGTCAATATGGAAGGATGGAGGATACAGAGAAGGGAGTACAGGTCTAGTTTTGTGATGTCAAAGTTGTAAGAGAACTTAGATGTAAGAATTAAAAGTAACGTTCTGAAATGTATTCACGGTATTAAAGAGGATCTTTGACACAAGAAGTTCAAGAACTATAAATCTAAATCCCTAAGCTCTGGATTAACCCTTAATTTGATTTCTAGCTCATTCATGGGTCAGAATCACATCAGTTCTTCCTAGAGGATGGAAATGTCAGGGATTAACCACTTTCCAGCAGGATTTGAGGATTAACAAATTGACGGCAATGCGTTGGGATACAATGAAAACAATCACCTGATAAATGGCACTATTGCTTTGATTTCTTACTTATGCTAGTCTCCTGAGATAAGCAGAAATGAGTGTCATCTTAAGAATAAAAGGTAGGGCCTCCCTGGTGGCGCAGTGGTTGAGAGTCCGCCTGCCGATGCAGGGGATACGGGTTCGTGCCCCGGTCTGGGAGGATCCCATATGCCGCGGAGCGGCTGGGCCCGTGAGCCATGGCCGCTGAGCCTGCGCATCCGGAGCCTGTGCTCCGCAACGGGAGAGGCCACAACAGTGAGAGGCCCGCGTACAGCAAAAAAAAAAAAAAAAAAAAAAAAAAAGAATAAAAGGTAAAAGGTAAAAGAAGAGGTGTACAAAAAATACATAGCATTTGGGCTTCCCTGGTGGCGCAGTGGTTCAGAGTCCGCCTGCCGATGCAGGGGACACAGGTTCGTGCCCTGGTCCGGGAAGATCCCACATGCCACGGAGCGGCTGGGCCCATGAGCCATGGCCGCTGAGCCTGCGCGTCTGGAGCCTGTGCTCCGCAACGGGAGAGGCCACAACAGTGAGAGGCCCGCAAAAAAAAAAAAAATACATAGCATTTATGAAACTATGTGCCCTGTGCTTGGCCTGTGCTCTCTCTGCAGTGCCTCTTTAAACTGTTAGTCACGCAAGGGCTCTCTGAAGGGTACACGGCAGGAAATATGGGAACAGAAGCAAGTGTGCTGCTTTAGTTCACCCACCATTAGTTTACGCACCAAATGCCAATGATTAGAGTGAGAAAGCCCACCTCAGATTTCACAGTCAGCAAGGTGATTGTCAGTGGTGGCCCTGAAATCCAAGTACAGATAGCACTGGGCTTATCACTCGAAATGTTTCTAAAAACCCTGAGTTTTGAGGCAGCAAAGTGCCCTACAATGAGGTCCTACAACCCTCAGTTCAAATCCCACCTGAAACTTGGGTAAGACTCACCCTCTAAACTGTAGATTCCTCCTCAGTACCATGAGATACTTGGAGCACAAGCTACCCTGGGCTGTAGTGAGGATTACATGTGAATTATATGAAATACATGAACAGTGTTCAGCTTCCAGAAAGTGCTCCCTTACTGCTGGTCCCCTCACCCCACCTCCATAGTTAACTAAAAAAGTGGGTTTTATTGCGGTTATCGTTGTTGCTTTTTTTCCTGGTAACCTGTAACAGAGGCTGGTGATCACCTTTACTACTAGCTATATTCTCCTCCACAAGGCTAAGAATTAAGCTCCTTAGTAAAGAAGCCTGAGGGTTTTTTATTTTTGTTTTGTTTTACTGTTGCTTGTTATGTTTCTAATAAGGAAAATGCTTTCATGTGCTCTGAGAAAACTGTACTGCAATATGCCTGCTGTTTAATGTACCAATTCTGACTAAGAATAGAGGATAACAGAAGAGCTTATTCAAAAAGTGGATTTCAAGGTCTCTCTTGCAGAAAGTCAGATTATATAGGTCTGGGGCCTATAGCTGTAGTTCTAACAAGCACCGCTGTGGATGCTGAGAGTGAGTGGTTCTCACCACACAGTAAGAGACACTGATGTCATCAGCTTGCAACACTGACCTCCTAGAACATCACTTCCTAAAGGCTACAGCTTCTGCTACAGAGCAACGTGAAACATCATCACTGAGCCTGAAGGATAAAAGTATTCAACCTTAAAACCACACATCATCACATATTCTAAGTCAAATAATCCACGCTTTAGCATGTATTAATATTTTGATAGAACAAAACATTAACAGATACTACATAATGCTTATCCATGCTACAGTTAACATAATCTGGGAACATTCTAAAACCTCATGCTGTTAAATATAACCATTCCCTCTTTTATTTTCACATATCCTAGGTGCTAAACTTTGCATTTTGCCCCTCTGCCTATCCAGCTCAGCAGGTAGAAGCTGAGAAGTCTGTGGAAGGTTGAAAAGACAGCAGAACAGCTAGCAGCACATCCCCTCCTTGCTAAAGTACGCTAGTGAAAAAGCAAGGTGTAGGAGTCTTCCAGAGAACGGGACTCCGGGCAGAGTTCCCAGGAATGCCTCCCCTGAGTGTGTGGAAATGCCTTTTCCCTCTCACCTCAGTCCCTTCCTGGATGTGGGGGGGAAATGCAGAAAGACACTAAAGAAAATACTGCCAACAGTAACCTAATCTTTGAGACCAAAGACGACAACCTATACAGAAAATGGAGAGAAGGGTTTTCATTGATGTCCTGTGTTATTTTGGGTGATGGCCAGTCAGGTGTGACCACAAAAGGAGACACACAAGGGGCTCAGGCAAACCAAGTTTCTTATATTCACAGGTGTTAGAAACAGGACACTTGGCACACCACACAGGGCCACATGGGAAAGCACCAGCATCATCCAGGAGGCAGAAGTGGTCGGAGGGGAGAGCCTAGACCACGACCTTTGTTAAGAGTTTCTGCAGCAAAGGCAAGGCAGGGATAGGTAAATCGTTTAGGAGTGGTTGGTTTGAATAATTTCACAGGTGCTAATAGGCTGTGGGAGTGGTCCCTATGTGTCTGGTAGAGGAATATTGCCTCCTGGGCTGTTGGAGCCAGTAGAGGTGCTGTGGCTCTGGACCGGAAGTCCACACATCAATGGCGCTCACCACACTGAGCCCTTGGCTGACTCTAAGAACTGGTCGGCCCCGAAAGGGGCAGGCTCTCCCCAGGCAGAAAGCATCACAATACACAGAACATCAAAACTACAAATAAGGGCTTCCCTGGTGGCGCAGTGGTTGGGAGTCCGCCTGCTGATGCAGGGGACACAGGTTCGTGCCCCGGTCCAGGAGGATCCCACGTGCCGCGGAGCGGCTGGGCCCATGAGCCATGGTCGCTGAGCCTGTGCATCCGGAGCCTGTGCTCCGCAATGGGAGAGGCCACAACAGTGAGAGGCCCGCGTACGGCAAAAAACAAACAAACAAACAAACAAACAAAAAGCTACAAATAATACAAGTGTACTATCTACTCCCCTCCTGCTTATTAAGAGGAGATTTAGCAGCCTCATTCTGCACCACAACTGCAGCCCCTCCACGTCATGCCAAGGGAACCAGAGATGATGACCTAGAAGCAATCGACTTCCCAAACCCACTCAGTATGCTGAATGTGACACATTTGCTCTCAGCTTATAATTGGGATGTGCAAAGCTTTTCTGGGCATAATACAGGGGGAAGGTGGTAGGAAGTGTTGGTAAGGGTGGAAATGAGATGGAGGAACCATGGTGAGTTTTAATTGCCCAAAAAGCAACTCTCGGCAACTTCTGGGAAACTTCTGAAGAAGAAAACAATTCAGCTTCAGAAAGAATCATTGACCTCATTTCCAAATTTAACAAGAGCTGCAATGCAGGGCACTGCCCTCACCCAGGCAGTCCTGCAAACAGACGATCATCTCTGGGAACTATTCAGCTGACCAGCATCAAACAACTGGCTCCATTTCCACACAAGCACATCTGCTAATCCACCTTTCATGGATTCCAACAATATGAACTCCAGTAAATTCCATGCTTAGAATAGAAGAGATGCCTACAAGGGCTTAAAGCATCCTGACTCAGGATTGGTTTAAAGTCAAGCATCATCTTAGTTTGAGGCACACTTTTTGCAATCCCCCTTTGCTACCCCAATTCAACCTACCCCACCATACAGCCCTTCTCCACTCCCTTCCCCTCTCACAACCCACACATGGTGAACGATTGGGGTACTCTCTTTTCTTTACAAATGATATTGACTAAATTCTGCATTTAGAGTCTAGCTTTTGAAATATCAAGTCAGGTAAACATGCAGGACATGCTAATTAACAAATAATAAAGGCTAACTGTTGAGCTTTTATTATTTGCCAGTCTGCCAAGTGTTTTATATGCCTTCTCTTCTTGAATCCTGACAATGCTAGGAACCAAGTACTATAACCATCTTCATTTTCCAGAGAATGAAATCAAGGCCCTGCAAGATTAAGTGACTTGCCCAAAGTCACACGGCCACTAAGCACCAAAGCCAAAATTTAGATCTGGGTTGCCTGACTTGAGAGCCAAAGCTGTAATAACTAGACTACTAATGAGACACGGTTAGCTTCCATAAACGTCTGATTTAGGCTAAACAGGCATGCTCTCTCCACGGGTGCTCTAGCAGCCTCAGGGGCCACAACACAGGGACACACCATGCCACAAGAAGGCATTTCAAACTGGCAGCACATGGAGCAGCACAGGCCAGGTGTTACTCGCGCTCCAGATCCTCTAGAGCTGCTGTAAAGTGGCCACAGGTAAACATCCCAGAGAGGGTAGATACTGGCTTGACAAAGTGGTGTAGCTTTTTAAAAAATAAATAAAATAAAGGGGATAAATTAACAGCATTATAGGACAATCATGCTGAGATTTAAGGATCTTTGTGCTAGCACTGCTGATCTTGAATAGACAGCTCAAATAAGCTTAACTCATGGCTTTCATTCAAAGAATTAACCTGTTGCCAAGTAAAGTGTCTCAAAGAACTGGAATGCTGTCAAACTAGCTTAACACCATGAAATGGTACAACTTAATGAGACTGTAAATCTTGAGGAACACAACACAGAGCTCCCTCTCCTAAAACTGATGTCGAAAGCGGTTTGCTTTCTTTCCTGGATGCACACACACAGTGGTAGGCGAAATACTGTAACTAAAAAAAAATTTTGTTTTTGAACATCTTTATTGGAGTATAATTGCTTTACAATGCTGTGTTAGTTTTTGCTGTATAACAAAGTGAATCAGCTATATGTATACATATATCCCCATAACCCCTCCCTCTTGCATCTCCCTCCCTCCCTCCCTCCCACCCTCCCCATCCCACCACTCTAGGTGGTCACAAAGCACCGAGCTGATCTCCCTGTGCTATGCGGCTGCTTCCCACTAGCTATGTATTTTACATTTGGTAGTGTATATATGTCCATGCTACTCTCTCATAAAAGCTTTTTCTTTAATTGATAGAACTTCTTCCACTTTTCCCTTTATTTAACTCCTTTTGAATCGTTACATAAAAATTTTTAAGTAAAAAATCTTAAAGAGGGCTTCCCTGGTGGCGCAGTGGTTGGGAGTCCGCCTGCCAATGCAGGGGACACAGGTTCGTGCCCCGGTCCAGGAAGATCCCACATGCCGTGGAGCGGCTGGGCCTGTGAGCCATGGCCGCTAAGCCTGCGCGTCTGGAGCCTGTGCTCCGCAACGGGAGAGGCCACAACAGTGAGAGGCCCGCGTATCGAAAAAAAAAAAAAAAAAAAATCTTAAAGAGCTGAAACAATCATGCTAAACAGTTTTCTTTAAACATATATTCATCCTCCTGAGACATAACACACATTCTCAAGAAGGGAAGCCCTGACATTAAAATTAAACCAACCAATCAGGGGCTCAGGGCTGAATCTATAGGATGGGGAGGCTATACTGATTCTTGCAAATCAGTAACTGGCCTGAGGTCTATATGGAGAAGGGAAAGAGGAGGGAAAAAACAGAAAGTTTTGAATGAATGGAAAAGAAATCCAAATTCGGCAATGTTTGTTCCTGAGAAAAAGTGTGACAACTACTCACCTGTCTACTGCTTCCACGTCAAAGCAAAACCGCTTCTCAATAGAGTCTGTTTTCCGCCGTGTGCAGGATTTGAGGGTGACTGATTCATCTTCTCCCTGTTGGGAACACACAGACTATCAAGATGAGGCCAGAACTCGGGCCATGCTCCTCTCCAGGACAAACGTGCCACATAAACAGAAGCGAACATTTCATCTTCTCAAACCTGAGTGTTCAAGACCACAGGAGGTGGAAGGTTGGTCATAAACCTTCTCAGACCACAGCCTCATGCAAATAAAGTCTGTAAGCCATGTTTAATACTTAGAGCCCAATGTCTTGAGTACTAATAGATCATGACGGTACAGCATCAACCCATGCTAGGTTAAATTCTTGTTGATATTGGCTTAAATAGGTTGAATTTATAGATTTGATAAGAGTTGAAACAAGATTACCTTGAGGTCTCCTTCCAGCTCTGGACTTCTATGACCTTGGTTCAATGGTCACTTCTCAGGGAAACATTTCTGGACTGGGTCAAACACCCCCAGACATGTTCACATAGCACCATGTACCCCTCCTTCCCTCACAGCACTGATCACAGGTAAGATTTGCTGTTGCTGTAAGTGATGATTCAAATAATGTCTCTCTCCTCATTAGGCTCTAAGCTCCTTGAGGGCATACTGTACTGGGTCTGTTTTTGCTTACCCTTGTGTCCCCAGAGACCAAACAGGCCCTGGAACAGAGTAGGTGTGCAATAAATATGTTTTAACAGCTTTATTGAAGTATAATTTTTAAATGTATAATATATTGCACATATTCAAGCATACAACTTATGAGTCTTGACATCTGTATACATCTGTGAAATCATCACCACAATCAAGGTAGTGAACATTTCCATCAGCCCCAAAGTTTCCTGGTAAGTCCCTTTGTAATCCATCATCCCTCCACCCAGTCCATTCCCAGGCAAACACTGAATCTGTTCTCTGTCATCACAAATTAGTTTGCATATTCTGTAACTTTATACAAATGGAATGCTCTTTTACGTCTGACTTTTTTCACTCAGCATAATTCATTTGCGATTCACTCATGTTGTACAAATCAAGTTTATTTCTTTTTGCAAATGATATGACCAATAAGGGGTTAATATTCAAAATATAAAAACAGCTCATGCAACTCAACAACAAAAAAGCAAACACCCCAATTAAAAACTGGACAGATGACCTGAATAGACATTTTTCCAAAGAGGAAACGCAGATGGCCAACAGGCACATGAAAAGACGCTCAACATCACTCAACATCAGAGAAACACAAATCAAAACCACAGTGAGATATCACCCCACTCCTGTCAGAAAGGCTATGATCAAAAAGACCACAAATAACAAATGTTAGTGAGGATGTAGAGAAAAGGGAACCCTTGTACACTGTTGGTGGGAATGTAAATTGGTGCAGCCACTGCATAAAACTGTAAGGAGGTTCCTCAAAAAACTAAAAATAGAACTATCATATGATCCAGCAATTACACCCCTAAGTATATATCCAAAGAAAATGAAACATTAATTCAAAAAGATATATGAACCCCAATGTTCATAGCATTATTTACAATTGCCAAGATATGAAAGCAAGCTAAGTGTCCATCAACAGATGAATGGATAAAGAAGTAGTGGTGTACAATGTTCACTGCAGCTCTGTTTACAAGAGCCAGGACATGGAAGCAACCTAAGTGTCCATTGACAGATGAATGGATAAAGAAGATTTGGCACATATATACAATGGAATATTACTCAGCCATGAAAAGAAACGAAATTGAGTTATTTGTAGTGAGGTGGATGGACCTAGAGTCTGTCATACAGAGTGAAGTAAGTCAGAAAGAGAAAAACAAATATCGTATGCTAACACATATATATGGAATCTAAAAAAAAAAAGAAAAGGTTCTGAAGAACCTAGGGGCAGGATAGGAATAAAGACACATGTAGAGAATGGACTTGAGGACACGGGGAGGGGGAAGGGTAAGCTGGGACAAAGTGAGAGAGGGGCATGGACATGTATACACTACCAAATGTAAAACAGATAGCTAGAGGGAAGCAGCCGCATAGCACAGGGAGATCAGCTCAGTGCTTTGTGACCACCTAGAGGGGTGGGATAGGGAGGGTGGGAGGAAGACACAAGAGGGAGGGGATATGGGGATATATGTATATGTATAGCTGATTCACTTTGTTATACAGCAGAAACTAACACACCATTGTAAAGCAATTATACTCCAATAAAGATGTTAAAAAAAAAAGTAGTGGTGTACGTACACACACACACACACACACACACACACACTGGAATGCTACCCAGCCATTAAAAAAGAAACTTTGCCATTTGCAACAACATGGATGGACTTGGAGGGTATTGTGCTCGGTGAAATAAGTCAGAAAGAGAAAAACAAATACTGTATAATATCACTTATCTGTAGAATCTAAAAAATAAAACAAATGTGAATAGAACAAAAAAGAAATAGACTCATGGACACAGAAAACAAACTAGTGGTTATCAGTGGGGATAGAGAAGGAGGGAGGGGCAAGATAGGGATAGGGATTAAGAGGTACAAACTACTATGTATAAAATAAACTACAAGGATATATTGTACAGCACAGGGAACATAGCCAATATTTTATAATAACTATAAATGGAGTATAATTTTTTAAAATTGTGAATCACTATGTTTTACACCTGAAACTTAGGTAATATTGTAAATCAACTATACGTCAATAAAAAAATAAAAATTAAACATTAAAACAAAAAAGGCAATTTTTAAAATCCATCGTACAAAAAAAAAGAGCTTATTTCTTTTTATTGCTGGGTAGTATTCCATTGTACAAATGGAATGCAACAGTTTTATCACACAACACTAATTTATTGTCTAAAAACACAGAGGTTTCTGCCCCTGGTTTCTTCTCTTCCTGTCACGTAGGAATTTTTTAGGGTTCCTTTTTCTCCTATATCTGCCAATCTTTCTTCCTAAACTAGGGGGGAAGTTAGCAAACTTGCCTAGTTTGTTGAATAATAGGAAATGTGACTACATATGGTAAAACTTAACCACCCACTAATATCAGAATAGCACACAAAACACAGCAGACCTAGGAAGAGACAGTTTATATTCACAAGTCTTACATCTATTGTCTTTTACTGAATGGCTAAGATTAATTTCTCAGATTGAGAATTGCTCCTTCTGCAACACGTAAATGTATGACTGGAAATGCCCAAACATATGGACTTCTGACCATGTTAATGTCTAACTCTATTTCTGATTTAATGGCGTTGGACTACCTCTCACTCTGAAAGCTTAGGGGGAGGTATCCCTGAGAAATAGGAGAAAACAGGGGAACTATAAAAGATTGTCAAATATAAGCAGAAATAAGAAGATAAGACGCTGTTCCCAAGAAGACCATTCCATATCAAGAAAAAATCTATAAAGGTCTGTTCAAGTACTCGTGGTTAAAAAAACAGGGGATGGAGATAACAATCACTTAAACAAATAAATGAAGAGTTACAACCATAACAAACACTACAATAAAAGAGGCAAGCTGTGCTACAAACGCCTACATTAAGGGGATGTGACCTCGGCAGGAAGGTCGGCAAAGGCTTTCTTGGGCTGAGACCCAAAGATCCACAGGAGATAAAACCAGGAGCACAGACCAGGGGTGGAGAACAGCAGGTGGAAAGGCCCTGTAGTGGGGGTCCATGGAGCCCTGGAGGAACTGAAGGGAAGCCAGTGTGTCTGGAATCCCTGTGCAAGAGGGAAACTGGGCTGAGAGAGGGCTTGAGGGAAGCAGGGACCAGATCATGCAGACTGTGGTCTGTATACTGTGAGCAGTGGGAACATATGAAGGGTTTCAAGCCAGGAAAGGGACGGGGTCAGCTCTGGGCTGCTCCAGGGCTCCCACAGAGAGCACCCTCATCTCACAGGATAGAACGCGGGGAACTGTCTTTCACCACACACAGGCCTTGTCTCCAAAAGGATGCAGAAAATCCGCTCACATCTCCTGGACTGAAGCTAAGAGAAAAGCAGGTACTTTCAAAGGAAAATAATCCAAATGAAAGGGACAGGGAAGGAGAGACAGGGTGGACAAAGAGCGTGTTAGGAAAAGAAAACACCCTATATTCTACATTAAATCTGCCGCCAGCTCCTAGGAGAGCTTTGTACAAGCACACATACAATGACATCACATGATTCTCCTGTATAAATAGAGAAGACATCACCTCTGGACAGCCAGTCTTCACATTTCCTCACCCTGAGGATGAGGAAACAGAATGGCGTCATGGAAAACTATTATTTTACACATATACAGTATTATTCTTTTATTGTGATGATGAACCTCAGAATCAGGAGATGTAGGCTCCAGAATCAGGGTTTGAGCACTGGTTCAAAGTAACTCTTTCAACATACATCCTTAGAAATCATTCTCTCTCTCCGACCCACAATCTCCTCTTTTGTAAAGTAAGAAAAATGGATAAAACAGGATGATAAAGGACAATATTTTAGAAAAATATAAAACAAAATCTAAATATAAGTAATTATTACTAGAAAAATTATTTCATATAATATCAAGCTCCTAATATGGCAGCCTCTATTATGTGTCAGGCTCAGTCCCAAGAAGTTTACATACACTAATGCATATAAGCCTCTTAACAACTCAGTGAGGCGTTTCCTATTATCCCACTAAAGTCTAAGGAGTCCCAAACACACACCATAATTCGTCTGCCCTTCACTTTCAGCGTGGTAAGAAAGGAGTAGAGAAAATACAACAGAGTTCTTCACTCCAGGTTTAGGAAAGCACAAGATAAATGGTCCCAAAATAAAGACTGTGAGAGAATAACTCAGTGAATCTGATTTCCAGAAGGACTAGGAGTTAGAAAAGGACTATGACTTGACCCAAGAAAGGCAGACCTAACTCTATTTCCATTTCATGAATAATAAGGAACTCCTATTAACGGAGATTTTTAATACTCCTTCTAACTCTGTAATTTCTCTATGTTTTGATATTTTCACATATCTGCTTCCCTGAGATTATTTATAAGTCAACTCTACCACTAACAAGACACATAAAAAGAGCCTTGGCTAGGGCTTCCCTGGTGGCGCAGTGGTTGAGAGTCTGCCTGCCGATGCAGGAGATGCGGGTTCGTGCCCCGGTCTGGGAAGATCCCACATGCCGCGGAGCGGCTGGGCCCATGAGCCATGGCCGCTGAGCCTGTGCATCCGGAGCCTGTGCTCCGCAACGGGAGAGGCCACAACAGTGAGAGGCCCGCGTACCGCAAAAAAAAAAAAAAAAAAAAAAAAAAAGAGCCTTGGCTTTTTTTGCCTTGATACAGGGAAGGACAGAGATGCTGATCAACTCCTGCATTGTGGTCTAAGAGAAAGAAAGCCAGGAAGAAAAACTGGAAGTGGCAGAGAGCAAGGGGACAGCATGGGGGAGTAGCTAACAGTAATGACAACAGCGTCACATCACTGACCTGGGCAGTCCAACCTCAGGGCCAGTGCTCTTAGCCTCTACACTGTAATGCCCGCACATATGCAAACCCAACAGGATGCACAAAAATTTGCCACAGAGAAGAGGGCCAGGGTTGGAATACTTACAGAGGACTACTTTATCAACAGATTAGACACAGACGAAAAATTATTTAAACTAAAGATAGAACAAAAGAAATTATCCAGAACGGAGTCCAGAGATTCAAAGAAATGCAACATATAAATACTTTTGTTAAAAAATATTTAAATATCTCCAGAAGGAGATACTAAATAACAGAAAGAATGGGGAGAGGGGCAAAATTCAAAATGATAATTGGTGAGAATTTTCCAAAGTTACTGAAAGACACCAATCCTCAAATCCAGAAAGGCCAAAATGCCTAAGCACAATAGATTGGGGGAAAAAAGAAAAAAATTCACAGAAAGGATTATCATAATGAAATGTAGAATACCAAAAAAAAAAAAAGAAGAAGATATTATGAGGAGCCAGAGAGAAAAGACAGATCACCTAAAAAGAAAACGCAGACAGACAGAGTGCTCCCAGAGGAAAGGAGAACCACTGGGGCACAGCAAGGAGCTCCCAGCAGTGGGGACCCTGCAGATGCAGCCTGACTATCTCCTCCAAGGACGGCCACGAGAATATCTTCCATCCCACATGCTCTTCAATGCAATGTGACTTTGATACTCCCTTCATCAAGAGGCAGGGCCTATGTCCTCTCACACTGAAACTGGGTGGGCTTTTTTATGACTGTTTCAACCAACACATGGGGCCAACCTAAGGCAATATGACTTCTAAGCCTCGGTCATTAAAAGGTTTTGCAGGGTCTGCTTTTGTTGCTGGAATATTCACTCTTGAATCCTTTAGCTGCCCTGAGGCTGCCATGCTGTGAGGAAACCCAGAATAGCCCACGTAGAGAGGCCAGAGGACAGGCCCTGAGACTATACAGAGCAAGAGGGAAAGAAGGAAGAGAATGGGAGAGGAGGTCAGGAGAAAGGAAGAGAGCTATATCTGACCAGCCCAGAGCTGCTTCAGACCCTTATGATCCAGCTCCAGTCATTATCTGATTGAAACAGCATAAGAAACCCTTAGCCCAAACCATCTATCCAAATGCTCCGCAAAGACCTTACCCACAGAAACTGTAGGAAATACTAAAATGACTGGTGTTGTTTTCAAAGTTGCTACATTTTTGGGAGACCTGTTACACAGCAACAGATAATTGGGACATCTAAGCTGCCAACTGGCAGCCCTCTGGGTGTTGGGTGAGAGTGACAAGAATCAGTTTCACAGGATGAGGTCATCCAAGAATTTCTAGCATCTAAACACATTATACACACTTAACACTGTATATATGTGAAATACAAAAAGCTTTCTTAATTGCAGCTGCCAATGTAACTTAGTGCTCAAAATAATCATCTTGTTTTATTTACTTTTTCAGGTGCCATGCCTCCTGGAACTACTGTATAAAAATTAAGAAAATTACAGTGAAAATTGGAGGTGTTACTTCAAACATGCATTATACTCATCATATGTTAACCAAGCACATCAAGCATGAAATTTAAAAGTGAACTCACCCCCTTTCCTCCTGACTTTTGGTCAAATGGTACCATGGTGATTTGTTTGGAATCCCGTTGATATGTACAGTAGTGCTTCACCCAGGAAGTTCCAAAATGACCTGCAAGGTAATATTCCCCATAAAACATCTCTACACGTCCACTGCATGCTGGAAAAACACACAACCAGTAACTCACAATGCTCACCTATCCTTAAACTGTTTCTAGGAGCGATATACTCTCCACACCAGCTAGACGTGAACAGGCAGAAATCTGATTCCACAAGGTGGAAATGGAACCGACCCAGGGCTTTCCCCAAGGACCAAGGAAGACTGTTTGCCACTAAATGCTGCATCCGATGGGTCTTAAAATATAAGGGAAGTAGAGGTTCCCTGGGGAAATTAATTCACTTTCCCATATTATCAATCTCCAACTGAAGTTTCCTTTCTCTCCCCTGACAGGAGTAAGATGACTGAGAAGGAACACAGAAAAGCCCCTCAAAGTGCTTGTCACCGTTCCCATCTGGTGTGATGGCTTCATGCTTCCCACCCAGCTGTTCTGCGACCATGTGCACCCACGTACAGGGGTTCTGACCTACTTCCAAACCCCTAATTTTTACTTTAGCAGAACTCAAGAAGATCTGAAAAGCAGACAAGGAAAACCCAGAGACACCAGACATGTGGAACAGAAGTAACTGTAAATGCTCAAATGTAATCTAAGGAGTTTGTCCCTCAAAATTATCCCTCAGGAAAGAGGTAGATGCCCTACAGACAAATCCTGACAGTATCTGATTTTATCAGGTGCCTGGCCAATTACCTTATTTCAAACAACAAAGTACTGTTAGAGAAAGAAGGCATGATTGGCATTATTAGCCTGCAAGGACCTCAATCAATATGAGTTCAGGATGCTTATAGAGATCACATAGCAGATATGATTAAAAAACAATAATGACAACATGAAAACAGATTTAGCAGACATTTAATAATTATTTTTCAGGGTATGAATGCCCATTGCAAGTGTTGGATGTCACTTAGTATACTTAAAAAGCAACAGAGTGTCTACATTGGAGCATCAAGGACAAATGAAAACACCAACCATTCAACTGTGGTTCTGTGGCTTAGACAATAAATTCCAGTGACAGCACAACACAAAGATTTCAAAAGTGCTGTATCTTGGACACTTTGAGCATCATAATAAACAAGGACAGTAATGGATTTAGCCTAATGAACAAAATGGGAACTCTGAAGTCCATACTGACAGTAGAAAGATGGATGGATAGACAGATGAAAGAAAGAAAGGAGAGAGAGAGAAAGAGAGAAAGAAAGAAAGGGAGGGAGGGAGTAAGGAAGGAAGGAAGGAAGAAAAGGAGAGAAGGAGGGAGGTAGAAAGGGGGAGGACGCTTCCTTATAGCACACCGAAAGGCAACTAATAAATGTGGAGGGAGTGGCAGAGCTGCAAAATCACCATTTTGCAACCATCACAGTAAAGGTCAGTCCAGGCCAGGATTGTCAATGGATGCTAACTCTATGGGAGGCGAAGTCTGATGAGGGAAGGGCACGGTCTTAAGGTGTCCGCCCCACAGACCGCTTATCAGTTACAAGGGAAAGAAACAGTGACAGCACAGTGGGGAAAGCAGAAAGTACCTTGACTGGGTGATCAAAATCAACAAGACCACGGAGGGCAGAGGAACATCCTTTGGTCCGGATGTGGTACCCAGGAAAAACACAGCATTACTTATGTAGGATTTGACCAGGGATGCATGACCTGAATCTCATCATGAGGAAACATCAGACACACCCTCAATGAACAAAATTCTATACAAGAACTGGCCGATATTCTTCAAAAACGTCTATGTCATCAGAGGAACTGTTCTAGGGTAAAGGAGACTAAAGTCGTCATATGACAACTAAATGCTGTACAAGCTCCTGTACTGGAGGAAAACAAAATGCTCTATAAGGGCATCACTGGGACAAGACAAAATGGGAATATGAAATATTGTTTAGATGAAATATCTTATCAATGTTAAATTTCCTGGATATGTAACTGTGGTTACATAAATGAACGTTTTGAGAAAATACACACTGAAGTCAAGAAGCATGGTATATGCAACCTGTTCTCAAACGGTTCAGAAAAAATTATAATGTGTGTGTGTGTGTGACTGTGATATGCACACACACCCATACAGAGAGAGAAAGAATGATCTAACTGGAAAAATGGTAAAAATGCGTGAATCTGGGTAAAGGTCATATGGTCGTTCTTTATACTATTCTTGCAACTTTCTGTAAGTTTGAAACTACTTCAAAATAATAAGTTACAAAAACTTCCAAATTAAAAAAAAAAGCTGTATTCTAATGATATGCTCTGGACCACTGTGTTGGAGAATCAAAATATGGTTCTAATGATAATCAAGACATTAATGTTGAAAAAACACATGAAGTGTTTGAATAAAATTGTACAATGTCATGTGAGTGCTTATACTGACTTTACACGTAAGTGACCAATATTAATAAATTACGTGTTATAAGTGGACACTGAACTGTATTTTTATAGTCCTAAAAATTTTTATTTTCAAGTTGACTTAAAACTTTTGGGGGTGGTCTTCTCATTGGCCAAAGAAGATAAGACCATATATTCAGGTATAACACACAACTAAAGTAGCTTCTGTTTTTTACAAGCCTTAGCAAGCTCATACCTGCAAGAATAAGGGACACAAAACTCTCATCACAACCGATGCTCCAACCTCCAACCCCATTACTACACCTTTGTCACCAGGGAACAATTTTAAGTCCAAGGAAATTTTTGAGTAATCACTGAAACTGAGTGTTTTGTTCCATTAGGAAGCAGATAGGAGTGAAGATATTTAACAAATCCTAAATCAACAGTGCCCAGCCAGAAAGCACAGGTGGGAGACTACAAGAAGAGCTACCCATTAAAGAAAAACAATGCACTTTCTTTAATCTCTAGCACCGCACGCGTGAATTAAGTCTGGGAGTGCAATAGCCCAGTGCACGAATCTGAGTCATCGTTGAAAACACTGGGTTAGCAGCACCTGGCATTTCTTTTATTGACGTCATATGGGCAAGTCAATGGCTCTTCTTCCTGGCTCTTGAAGTGAGCTTTTGTTTCTACTTTTCCTAAAATTTAAGTGTTGGAACGACAGGGGTTGAGGAGAAGAGAGAAAGGGCCTAAGTCATGATTGTTTGGGCCTTGCTGAAACAAGTCTCAAATGAAAACAACATCACCAACTATTAAGTCTACCGAAGGATATGACAATAAGGCCCAGCCAGCCAGACCTTTCCAAGGCCTCTACACCAAGGGTATGGTATATAAAGCTATACTGAAGGTACAGGGACCTCAAGAGTAGAGTGACACCAGGGAGAGAAGTGGCACCGCAGAGCCTCAATGAATTCCATGTTGCGAGGAAATTCCCAGTTACAAAGGAAACATAACACATCACTGGGAGGTAGACAAGACCTTGTGGACAGCATCTCTCCCCTAGGAAACCTAACTATAAAATCACTCTCCTTCATCAAAATACGTACTCCAGGCCAGGCACTACTGGATACACCCCCCAGCTCCTGGGAAAAAGGCATGAGTACACCCACACTGCTGGCCAACCCAGCACTCACGTTTCTCCTGGACGTAGAGGTACCCTTCCATGGTGTAGGGACTGATGGTCTTGTGGTCGAGGGGATTCTCTTTCATCTTCTTCATCAGGGATTCCACTTCTGACCTGGTGCCTTCAAAGCGATTTCTTGTCTAGGGTGAAAGGAATTTTATTCAAATCAAAGAAATGAAACCCTGTTCCCATCTCTAGCACTTCAGAACATCAACCTACAGAATTCTTAGATCTAAAACCAGGTAAGGAACATTCAGCAATCTAGGAATCAGGCAAAAAAGTTGCCTTTTAAGAAATATACTTTGGCCTTAAAGCCCTATGTCAGAATGACTCTCAAACTCTAGGGACCATCAAAATCACCTGGGGAACCAGCAGGAAATGCAAATGACCAGTTCTCACCCCGAAAGATAAGTTTAGCGCCTCTCAACCCAGACATGCGCATTTAAACAAGCATCCCAGGCCACTCTGACTCAGATGGTCCACAGCAGGGTACGCCCTCCACCTCCCTCCAGGACAGAGATGCTCTTTCTCCAGCTGTTTGCTGATGGCTCCCTCCTCAAATGGAGCTGCTTCACTTAAGGTTACCCCTCCCCCAGGGCACCCTGCACCCAGCAACTAGGCGAAGCCAGGGGCCACAGGGGCAGGGTCAAGGGACCATCCCAGCTCCAGGGGGCCCAGGGCATCGGCTGAGTCCTCACCACTCAGCTTCTCCTCCGGCAGGGCCTGCTGCCCTCACTCTGTCACAGGTGCTCCTGCCAACACTGCCTCCCGGGGACCTGCTCTGTATAAATCTCCACTTCAGAGTCTGCCTTCTGAGGGACCCGGCCCAAGGGAAGCCATGCTTTGTGACAGCTCATCCAAGACCCTGCAAATTCCTGTTCTCTGAGGCACTGCAGAGCACCATGAGGCGGCAAGCTCAGGCTTCTGAAAGCGTGCAGTCCAACCCGCACGGACATACTTGGGTTTATTTGGACACAGGATCATCCAGAGACAAAGACAACATGCAGATTAAAGTGGCCCCATCACACAGGGAAGAAGGGGGTTTGAGCCCCAGTGACCGCTAACCAGAGTCCTAAGCAGGATTCTGTGCACCCAAAGGTCCTGCTGCTTACAATGTGGGAAAGGAGATTAGGGAGTAGGGCGCACCTACTTGGATTTCCTGGCAGCCTCACTGAGAGTTAAACAACAGCACATCCTTTGAGCCCAAGGCCAGCATGTGTACCCCATCCCCATCCCCTGAACACACACACTCTCTGGTTTTATGGGACCAGGCAGCTAGATGCACAGAGGGAGGCTGGGCTGGGTGGGGCTGGGACTTCCACTGCCAAAGGAAATCCTGAATCTGGCGTTACAGATTTAAAACATAATCGGCAGCAGCACTTCCGAGAACATAAACAGTGCTTTGAAATAATGGGGGAGAGGATGATGCTCTAAGCTGGGACCATCAAGCACCCTAGAAATGCCTGACCCCCACTGCCCTTTGAACCCAAGCAAGACCCATCCTCCCTACCTGCATCTCAGTCCATTTAAGTGATCTGTATGCAACCAGACCCATATTTTGTTTTTCCTTCCCTTAGCAAGGGAAAGGAAGCCTGTCCCCGCGCCTACTCACGTTCTGTATGCTGATAGTCAACTGCGTCTTGAAGTCGTTGAAGTCC
Organism: Mesoplodon densirostris; assembly: GCF_025265405.1. Classification (NCBI taxonomy): domain Eukaryota; kingdom Metazoa; phylum Chordata; class Mammalia; order Artiodactyla; family Ziphiidae; genus Mesoplodon; species Mesoplodon densirostris. Next base: position 122,254,390 of record NC_082663.1, on the reverse strand, counting down.
TTGGCCAGTTCATAACCATGGTGATAGAAAGTGAAGAGTCCTTGTAGGAATGCCAGTAGCTGTAATGAAGGCAGAAGGGCAAACTTCACATAAGCAGGTTCAAAAGGTATTATGGAGCTGTATCTGAGTTCCCAGCCCCGGTTTGAAAGTCTAGAATAAGGTAATAATAATGGCTATCGTTTACTGTGCACTTCTTATATGCCAGGCACTGTAACTTCATATGCCCTGTCTCACTAAATATTCATAACAACCTATGAAATGAATACTGCTATCATCTCCAACTTATTAGTAAGGAAGCAGATTCAAAGAGGTTAACTAACTTGCCCCAAAACACACAGTAAGTGGCAGCCAGGATTTGAAACCAGGTCTCCTGGCACCAACAGCCAAGCTCTTCCCCTGGGAGCCTCATCACCTCCTAAGAAAATCGCTTCTTCAGAAGCTGAAGACCAGGGCTCCCACTCAGTCTCCTTCTAGTATATTCATAATATCAGGTTATCATGCAGAAGGGTGTGGTTATATTGATAACCAACAAGGAAGGGAGAAAAGGAAGCCAGTGTGTCCTGAGTCTGCAGTCTAAAAGGCAAAGTCAAATCAAAGAAAATCATCCAGATCAGATTTCAGCTCAAGTGTGTTTCTGTACTTTCCAGAGGCTCTCCAGAAGTAAATGCTCTGGATTCCTTTATTAAAATAATCTCATGTTCCCACATTTTCATTTAGGTGGTTTCCCTAAATTCTCACTTAAAAGTGTCACAGGGCTTCCCTGGTGGAGCAGTGGTTGAGAGTCCGCCTGCTGATGCAGGGGACACGGGTTCGTGCCCCAGTCTGGGAAGATCCCACATGCCGCGGAGCGGCTGGGCCCATGAGCCATGGCCGCTGAGCCTGTGCGTCCGGAGCCTGTGCTCCGCAAGCGGAGAGGCCACAACAGTGAGAGGCCCGCGTAACAACAACAACAAAAAAAAGTGTCACAGCCTAAAAGGTAAGCCCATTCCTTGTTTAGTCTTGTCTTTAGTGAAGAGTGAAAACATCTGTTCACGACAATTCTCATAACATGCCTTCGTATACTTAAAAACCATTCATGTCCCTACCCTAGCCCCTGCCAGCCTCCACTTCTCCAAAGTAAATAAACGTTCCTGCCCTCTCTCCTCTCACTGCCCATATGTAAACTTCACTGCTGTTATGCTTCCCTGGCCCCTTCCCAAGCTCTACATATCCTGCCTCAGTCCCAAATCTCAACCTGAAGACAGGATTATAGTTAAAGCCTGAACAAGGTTCAGAAGAACCAGAACCTCACCTCCATCACAAGCTCAGTTCGACTACATTTGGAGACCAGCCCCATTCTAACTTGAACTTCTCAATGCCAACTCACACCGTCTGAGTTGTCCCCTCTGACCTGCCTCAAATACGTGTTACACCAAGACACAGCTGCATCACTTTATATTGTTGTGTTTAATCTTCTAGTCCTTAAATGAACATACCTTTACTTATTAGACACAATCTCACTTTGTTTCACCTATTCTCCTTTTTTGAGAAGCAGCCCTAATAATGAGAGTAAAGGAAACTCTCACACTTTGCTTGTGGCAGGAACGATAAGCACCAAGGTAGATACTGACCTGTCTTCAGACAAAGCCACATGCCCAGCCCACTTTATCAAAGAGCTCTGCACTGGAAAGTCAGGCAAAACCCCAGCTTATAACAATATGATCCCTTGACTTCCTGCTGCCTTTGTCCCTGGAGCATCTGTTCCCTTAGATCCTTACAGGAGGAGAGGGAACAGGCACTGCTGGGTCCTCTGGCTATAAAAACATCTAGAGGCACCATATATACATCCTTCACCTAAATTAAGGAATCGGTGGTAAGCCACAGAGAATCACCAAAGACTAACAATGAACTCTTTTCTTCAAAGATGACCAAAGTCTTTGCAAAGTCCTCTATGTAAAATACATTTTTGAGAACGTGGCCCACACTTTTCCTTCTAAATGGCTCCAGTAATGGAGAAGAAGGAGCTCTTGTGCCAAACCTAGTGCCAGTATTCACAAGGACAACAGTCCTTTCTCATGTCTTCCCTCCCTGTTGTCCTTGAAGGCTGTGCCCCATCACTTTTCCAGACCACTAAGTCACCCTCTATTGGAGAATAATGCAGAAGATAAGCAGCTGATTCTCGAGTCATTCCTTCTATTAACGCTGATTTATGCTTCACTTAAAGTCAACAGGGCCTCTCTTATTCAGGGTAATTAACTATCTCAAACAGCTTGCTAAGATGCCACCTGGGTATACACACAAACACTCCAAAGGCAGAGAGCTGCCAATGTTTATTTTGGTTTTCACTTCCTCTGGTATCATGGCTGATTGTCCATTTTTTCTAAAGGAAATGATGCCTTAGGTATTGTTATCTTTGGGCCACTTCCTTCCTTCTCCCCTCACAGCATCTTTCGTCCCCTCCCCTACCTCCCACACACTGTATGAATCTTTGAACCTATGACCCCAAGGGAAATGAAAGTCCACTGCTCGGGGAGCTGGGCAAGGCCCACAGAAGGACCCCCGAGATGGAAGGATATGTCTGCCTCAAAGAAATGGTTCTACTCACACACACAGAGGAAGCTCCTGCTGTAGCCTCACCTGGTTATCAGGTAAGAGAAGCCAGCACGTCCACCCAGGCCCCTCCCTGGACAGCCAGACACGCAATCACAGCATGACAAAGGACGTGCCAGAGGAAGACCTTCCCAAGCCTCCTTTGCCTTCTTCCCCTTCCTTGTTTTTCTCTGAGAATAACTGTAAGAAAAATTTATTCCTATTTCCTAGCTGATAACAGATTTTTAAAAAAATAATAAACAAAAATGTAACTGCGTTATTAGTGATAGTTACATTATTCTGGACTACATGATAAATTTAAGTTTTTTCCATTTATAGAATAGAGCTACTGTTTTGGGTTGAATTTTTTCCCCCAAACCCAAAAGATATGAAGTCCTAAACCCCGGTATTTCAGAATGTGATTTTATGTGGAAATAGGGTCTGTACAGAGATAATCAAGTTAAAATGAATCCATTAGGCCCTAATCAAAAATGACTGGTGTCCTTAGAAAGGGGGAAAATTTGGACACAGTAACAAACACAGAGAGAAGATAGTCCTGTGAAGATGAGGAACTGAAGTGATGCATCTATAAAACAAGGAATGCCAGATACTGCCAGGAAACCACCAGAAGCTAGGAAGAGGAAAGGAAGGATTTTTCCTGACAGGTTTCAGGGGCAGCAGGGCCATGCTGACCTTGATCTCAGACCTTTAGCCTCTACAACTATGAGACAATACATTTCTGTTGTTCTGAGGCACCCAGTTTGTGGTACTTTGTTACAGCATCCCTAGCAGAAGAATACAGCTACCAAGAACCATTCATTCACACTGATGAAGAGAAGGTCAGCCAGTAAAGGGATGAAAAGCTGGGCTGGGTAAGCCAGGTAACTCCCTTTAACTTGTCTTTAACCTATTACTGCAGTGGATTATGGTAGAGATTGAGATCATCTATGTGATGGGCTTCATTAGCACAGGCGTGCTGGCAGGGGCTGCTCAGCAAGAAGGACAGAATCAGACCGATGTGTCAGAAGAGGCACTGTGCTGACAGGGTCAGGACAGGCGATGCCACTGACCAAAGCGAAAGAATGACAACCTGCAATGGGGCGGAAGCCGTGAGAAAGGACAGGAAGGCACAGCACCAAGAAATACTCTGGAGGCGAAATTCAGAGGCTGTGGAGCGTGACGAATGTAGAGAGTGAGCTCTCTGCGGCAGTAGGTAACCTTCAATAATGAAAACTCAGGGAACAGACGGAATATGGCTTCACCTTTAAGAAGTCAGTTATGTCATTATCTACGATCCCCATCTCCAGAACATTTAGTACCTCAACAAGAAAATTAAGGTTTCCAGAGCACACAAAAATATATGGTTTAGATCCAAGAAATCTGATTTTTCTTCCTTAGCATACTAAAATTTTGTTTCTTTTTCTGAAGGTCAATAACTTCTGGCACTTGAAGTTACTTTCTAAGAAACAGATGAACATAGTTGATGTATATGGAGGTTCCTTGAATGGCTGGAAGACTCCCTTGACTGCAACCAACTCAACACATGAATATCCACACCAGGCACCCCAACAATTTAGTTCAATTGATTTTTTTGCTTGTTTCCTTTCCGCCCTTAAGTAGTCAAATGCTGTTTCATAGAGATTAAGAGTCAGACCACTACAGCTCTGCTATTTACTAGGTGTGACCTTGCAGAAGTAAATAAATGTGCTTCCATTTCTTTATCTGAAAACAAAAACAGTACCTACCCTCAGAGATGATATAAGGATTGAATGACATAATGTGGTAAAGCACTTATTACTCACACAGAACATGACAGTTTCAGCTGATATCATCGACTGTTATTTCACGTTCTTCTTTTGTACAGTCTAGGCCAGCGGCTTAAACTTTAATGTGCAGCAGAATCGCCTGGAAGGCTTACAAAAAAATAGATGACTGGGCCCTACCTACAAATTTCAGGTGTGGGGTAGAGCCTGAGAATTTGTATTTCTATGACTTTGAGAACCAGTGATCTGGTCAGTAGCTTTTTCATTGTGTGACTCTCTTCTCCCTACCCACAGCTCCAGCCACTCACCTGCCTATCGACAGGTTTGCTCAGAAACAAGAACTTCTATAGAAAAGTGAAGGTCACATATCTACATCCAACCTCTCCGCCAACTCATTTAACTTAACTCAGGACAAGCCCCTACCACTTTCTCTTCACTCTAACATGAGACCAGACCTTTTTTTTCATTAGCTCTTTAGGTGCCTCACTTTATGACTTCAAAAACATCTGCAAACCACAATGGTTCTCTACTTTTTAAATCCCTCTGGTACATCCATCCTATGCATGCTGGCACTGAACTGCTTGCTACCTTGGCTAGCTCTTTACCATAGACACTGCTTCCCCAGGGAGACTGTGAGCTCCTCAGACAGAGCAGCTGGGTCATCAGCATTTTCTATGTTATTCAGAAAATAAATGTTTTTAGATTTACCAAGACTATATTAAACCAAGTAGGCCCTGTTAATACTGGCACTTGACTCATTTGCTCACTTGAGGAGACCTTGGGTGGCCAAAATTGATATATTCCTCTACTTCAGAATAAAAAATAATTGCTAACTGGGTCCTAATAAGCAATTATATAATAACTGGGTGTTACTTAGGTTAGCTCTATTCTAAGCATCTTACCTGGATAAACTCAGGTAATCCTCCTAACATCTTTATAAGATAAGTGGTATTATTATACCTATTTCACAGAGGAGAAAACTAAGGCTCAAAAAATAACCTCCTCCAGAATGCACAGCTGGAAAATGGCTGAGCTGGGATTTAAATGCAGGCAGTCTGGTTCTAGAGCCCTTGACGATGATGCTACACTGCCTCTCAAAAAACCTAAGACACTGATATACTACAATAGCATGCCAGGAAACAGTATGATAAATCCTTATAGATTTCTTTAAAAAAAAAAAAAAAAAGAGGAGGAAGAAAGGGAGGAGGAGGAGACGGTGGGGGAGGAGGAGAGGAAAGCCCACCTAGAGCAGAGTCAAACAGCTGAGCCCAGCCTAGGCTGGATGAACCCCACAGATGCGTAAGAAATAAACGTCTATTGTTGTATAAGGTTTTATGGTTATTTGTTAGCCAGCAAAAGCTAACAGATACAATATCTGATTCACTATATGGAGACATCAAAATGGACACACAAAAAAACAACTCAAAAATAGGATGGGTCGGGCCTCCCTGGTGGCGCAAGTGGTTGAGAGTCCGCCTGCCGATGCAGGGGATACGGGTTCGTGCCCCGGTCTGGGAGGATCCCATATGCCGCGGAGCGGCTGGGCCCGTGGGCCATGGCCGCTGAGCCTGCGCGTCCGGAGCCTGCGCGTCCGGAGCCTGTGCTCCGCAACGGGGGAGGCCACAACAGTGAGAGGCCCGCATACCGCAAAAAAAAAAAAAAAAAAAAAAAATAGGATGGGTCAATTAAAATGCAACTCATCAAAATCAGGTATTTATAGAATAATATCGACCAAAGTATACGTAAAGATTATGAGAAGCACACTGTTTTTTTTTCCTCTAGAAATTCTAGTAAAAGTAAAAAGGCCAAAGGCTAATTCTTCATGACAGTGTTTGAATTCCTGCTCCAGCCACGAGAGAGATGAGACTTTTTTTTAGTCAACCTGTGATTGAATGGCTGGTTTTAACACCTCTCGGCCCCAAGCAGGGAAATCAACAAGCTTGCTTTCTCTGACAGATGGCTTTCCCCATCTCACAGACCCTGCACAAAGATGTGGATTTTGACCTGAGATCTTGGCAGAGATCATTGCTGGAAAGGAAGCTGGCTCTAAAGTTTCCATTATTCAGATAAGACTGAGGTAATTAATAGCTTTGAAGAATCTGCCAGATGACATGGCTGGAAGTAGACTCCCAAGATCAAAATAGCTCCAGCAAAGTAAAAGATGGACGCAACAAATTCCAAGGCCAAATGGAGTCTTGAAACTACCAGCAAGTCTACGTGCCTAAAAAGCATCCCCAAAGTTTATAAATTAGAAACAGAGCACAGACATTCTTGACCAAAAAGAGTGGTCATTTTCTTTCAGTTTCTTATCGTTTTGTTATTTGCTTAAGAAAATCACTTTCTTAAATCTAGGTAGGTAATCTCATTTGTATAGAGACCTCAGGCTTGGGTCTAGATCAGAGGTTGCATTCAGGTGAAAAATTCAAGATCTGCAAGAGTTTTCAATTGAGGCCCACATGCTCATTTGGTGTTTCCATGGATTCTGAACACTAGTGCCACAGAGGGGTAGAGCAATACCACATCTGCACAAAACCACAACCACACTGGGGTGGCCTAAGCTACAGCCAGACGTGTCCCCACACTGCAACCCTTCTTGCCCACTGGAACATTCTGTCCAAGTCCAAATCCCATCACGATTCACTCAGAACAATCTCTGTGCTGCTTGGTTATAACAAACTTAAGAGTGAGAAATTGCTTTATATCGCATCTTTTAATACATGACTGGGATAAGGAGGGGCTTTGAACTTAGGAGGCAAAAAGAGAATGGTTTCCTTGGGTTACTGCTACATTTGCGTTATTTGAGGGAGAGAAGCGGGGGAGGAAGGAGGAAAGTTAAGGTGTCATCACTATTGTTTGGCAAGATGGAAACTCCTCCCCTCCCCTACTTTGACTTGGAAACCAACCAGCACAACGCAAGGTAGCTAGAGGACGGAACCATTGCTGAATGCTCTACACCCATGTCTGTGGTTGTACTGGGAAGAACCCAGGGTAGCCAGTTGACCAAGCACTGTTACTAGCAGAAGGCACAGCATCAGGGCTGGTCCATCTCTTCATTAACAACTTAGAGCATTTCATCATCTAGGTAGTTGGAATGAGGGCGGGGTGGGGGGGGGGTGAAAGTCTGGGTACACAATGAAACCTTGAGCATCTACTTACAGGCTCCACGAACTCAAACATCTTTCTCTCTTGGACTTCTTGCACCTTGAAGACATATTCCAGGGATACTTCATAGAAATGCTGCCGGACCAGGTCCACTTGGCTGTCTGCCTACAAACAAGATGGAATTTCAGAGAAAAATCAGGTCACTATCTGAGGAGAGGATTCAGCAAGTAGGCAAAAAAATCTCTGGAGATGGTTTTTAAAAACAAATCCAGTAGCATGAAGCAGAACTAAGAACAATGATCATGGTTACCCTAGCGCTAATTTTGTGCCAGGAACCATGCCCATAAAGCTGTACATCATTATTTTATTCAATCCTCATTATACTTTCAGTTATTTAACCCTCATTAAGTTCCTAAAAAGAAAATATCTTTAGGGGCTTCCCTGGTGGCACAGTGGTTGAGAGTCCTCCTGCAGGAGACGTGGGTTCGTGCCCCGGTCCGGGAAGATTCCACATGCCGCGGAGCGGCTGGGCCCGTGAGCCATGGCCACTGAGCCTGCGCTTCCGGAGTCTGTGCTCCGCAATGGGAGAGGTCACGGCAGTGAGAGGGCCGCGTACCGCAAAAAAAAAAAAAAAAAAAAAAAAAAAAAACCTTAACTGGGGCTTCCCTGGTGGCGCAGTGGTTGAGAGTCCGCCTGCCGATGCAGGGGACACGGATTCGTGCCCCAGGAGGATCCCACATGCCACAGAGCGGCTGGGTCCGTGAGCCATGGCCGCTGAGCCTGCGCGTCTGGAGCCTGTGCTCCGCAATGGGAGAGGCCACAACAGTGAGAGGCCCGCATACCGCAAAAAAAAAAAAAAAAAAAAAAAAAGATATCCTTACCCCTAATTTACAGGAAGTAAATGAAATCTGCTAATATTAAGGAACCTGACATAGTTGGTACAAGGCAGAGCTGGGATTTCTGTCCTGGCTGATCTGCCTCCAACACCCCTGCACATTCCTAAACCATTAGACTCTACCACCTCTCCACACCCTAGGGCCGACCTAGGTTCCGTGGAAGACAGATTTTTAAAGAGAAAAAGAAAACATGCAGGGCCATCCTCCTCCCATCCTTCTAAATGAACAAAACAAGCCGACGGGGGCAGGGGACCTCAGAAAAGAACATTTTCACACATCGTACATACCTTCTTTGGACAAGGATGAACTATTAGTTTACCCCTAGAAGAGTAATTACATTGCTGCCTCGGAACCTCACCTCCCTCTCTGTGCAGGTGTGTGGGCTGTAAAGGCCCACACCTGGCTACAATTAAGCCGCTGATCTAGGATCCAGAACCCAGGGGAAAAAATGAGCATGTGTGGAGTAGCAAGATGCTGTGCTAGGAAGTACCTCAACTATCACTATAAAGCTCTTACCCTTTCCACTATTTTCTTTAGAAATGAAGTATGTCATTCGATAACATACTTTACAAAGACAAAGTCCCCAAAGGAGTATTTCTTTCGGTGTTCCTTTGTCAAGATTCCTGCAGAACAAAACTGGAACAGACCTTTTTTGTGTGTGTGTGTGTGGTACGCAGGCCTCTCACCGCTGTGGCCTCTCCCGTTGCGGAGCACAGGCTCTGGATGCGCAGGCCCAGCAGCCACGGCCCACGGGCCCAGCCGCTCCACGGCACGCAGGATCCTCCCGGACCGGGGCACGAACCCACACCCCCCGCATCGGCAGGCGGACTCCCAACCACTGCGCCACCAGGGAAGCCCTGGGACAGACCTTTTACTTCATTATACCAAATATGGTATTGCTAACCTGACATATTAAGGAGTTGGCAAATCATTCATTCATTCATGGAGTTTACAGCATAATGAGGAAAAGAGATAATTAAATAATCATGTAAATAAAAAGAAAATGACAAAGTCTGGAAAAGCACAAGGTGCCATGAAACAATCCGAAAGACTCCATTCAAATCTCCTGCAAGCAACTTCCTCGCGGGGCAACTTCCATACTACTATGCAGAAGGCAGTCCCCTAAGTAACAGCTGCACAAAACCAAAATGAAAGGCTACGCCTGGGGGCATCACCTAAGCCTCCAAGCAGGAGAGCTGATGTCTGAGCACTGACAGAGCTTTATTTGGAGACCGGGTTTCAGAAAGTGCTTGCACCACGCCCCCTGCCAGGTGTAGCCAGTGGACCAGTGCCTGACACACCTTCCACCTGGGCTCCTGCCGGCTAAGGCCCGTAAGTCCCTGTAGTCCTTCATTTCTCATAGTGCAAATCCAACACACTTACACCTAGGGACGCATCTATTTCCCAGACCTCCCCCACACCCCTGATACATCCTCCCTGCTTGGGCTTGCCAAGTGAGACACAACAGAAATAAAAGTCATTCGGAAAAGCTGCAAGTTAGGCAGGGCTGGAGGAGCCAGGAGCAAAGTCCTCTGAGAAGAAGAGCAGAGCCCAGCATCAGTGAGAGAGCCAGGAGAGCAACAACCTGGGTGGGAGTTGCAGTTCTATCATTTTCTAGCCGGTGGGACCCGCTCCAGTCACTTATCCTCTCCGGGTCTCTTCCCCACACCTGAAGGCTGGAGATGCTATGATCTGCCCTTGCTCTGAGTAGAGCTGTTTCAAAGACAAAATGAGCTAAAAGATGTGGACATTTGAAAACCAGGAAGTGTTCTGTGCACACTGGGGGTTATCACCAGGGACATCTGAGCAGATGGGCTGTAATCCCTGCTCCTACCCTAAGCCAGCCACATCTTCTCTGGGCGGTTCCAACCCTCTCCTCACTGGCCTCCCTGCTTTCTTTCTCTGCTCCCACAATCCAGCCTCCACCCAGCAGCCAGAATACCTTTCCTAAAATCTCCATCAGCTGTTCTCACAACTCCTTCAACACCTCCCCCTGGCCTCTCCCATGGTCTGAAGACCCTGAGGAACCGGCCCAGCCCTCCTTCCCTCCCCCTCTCCCACTGAGCTCCAGCTGGGGCTCCTAGCTATCCTCCGACACTCCAAACTCTTTCTTGCCATGCAATCTTTGCACTTGCTGTTCCTTCTGCCTGAAAACCTCTTCCCCTAGATAAATATTCAATTTTTTAAACTTTAATGCACAGTAAGAAATACCTTTTACATTATGACCCAATGAACAAACATTTATAATTAGGTGCAACACACTTTCATATTTTTCACTCTATTCTAGCCTACTCTATGTCATGACCCAGTAACTCAGATCTTATGACACGCTCACAATTTAAAGAACATTGTCCTAGCTTTTCACCCAGCTTGCTCTTTCTCTTCCTTCTGGTCTCAATTCAAATGTCACCTCTTTAGAGAAGCCTGCAATGACATTATTTTAGGTATGTTACCCCGGGGAGTCTCTACCCCATCTCCCAATTTATTTCCTTATCACTACATGAAATTCTTACTTATTTCTCCCTCTTTTCATGTATTGCCTATTAGAATATAAAGTCGATAACAGTAAAGGCCTTGCCTCACTTTTCCATTCCAGATCCCGGAACAGGGCCTGGCCCACAGCAAACATGCAACTGATGCTTGAGGAATAAATGAATTGATCTCTATGTGGCCCAGCACTGAGAAGAAAAGCATAACAGAATGCATTTCCAAAGGAAAAGGAAGATGAAATCCCAAGTGGAATGGTAGGTTGCTCCTGCCAATGCCCCTCTCATCTGGGCCATAGAATTCACCACATCCTAGCTCCTCTTGTGATGGAATCAGAAGCCGGTTTCCAACCCCAGGGCAGGCAGTTCCCCTGCCCTGTTACTTAAGAAGCTGTCAATCTACCAGCTTGTCCAAGACACACCAACCATTCCGTGCTTCTTGGAAAAGAAAAATTCTCCTAGATTGTAGGTTCCGATCATTCATTTCACTCCCCACAACACACCCAACTCCTGAACGGACTTTCACAGAAGTGTCCAAGAAATAATTTGTCCAAGGAATGACTTATTATCTTTGAAGCCAGCTTCTGAGCCACTGAAGAAAACACTGACTTTTAAAAAGTCATCCACTAGATGGCAGTGTCACTCCACATCGCTGCCCAGTCATTTCAGCCGCCAGAGGTCCAGGATGGGCTAGAATTTACAAGTATTCATTCAGGCCTGCAATCAGGGAATAATTCTGGACCATCAAAGGAAGTAGCTTTCGTTAAATGTGTAGTAGGTGATTCATAATATTATTAAAAGTTGATCTTTTAATAAATGTAAGGAAAATCATCACTAAATAGCTGGAAGACCTTGAGTAAATCACGTGACCTCTGCAAGGAACTCAGGTCCTGCATACGAAATTCTAAGAGGTTTAACCAGAGAAACACCAAGGTCCCTCCCTCTCTCCAATTCCCTTAGCTTGACACTCGCATTGAATAACAATGGCTGGCAGGCAGCCCAGCAACATCCTTCCCCACAAGATGGCCAGAGAAGAGCTTACTGGGTTAAGGGAAACGGCTCCAGAGTCAGGAGCCAAGGTTCAAATCCTTGCTGACTAGCTATAGGCAGGCTATTTAAACATCTTTGAGCCTCAGTCTCCTCCTATGTAAAAGAGAGGGAATCCATCTGTACTTCATAGGGTGGTTAGGAGGATTTGAGCAGATTCCACATAAAGTGCTTAACATGGTGCCTGGTACATAAATATGCATTCAATAAACACTGGCAGCTATTATTGTTGTTGTTGTTAGTAAAAATATTATCATTATTATTGTTATTATTATGAGATTTTTTATTCAATTTAATTCAGCTTAGGTATAAAAAGCAATGCTTAAGAACAGACCAGGACTTGCAAGAAAGACCTGCAGCCCACTCCTTGCCTTCAAAGCATTTAGGAAGTGTGAATGGGTAAAAGACAAGGATTGTAACAAAAAAGCATAATGAAAAAGTTTCCACTAAGATAAATACTGACAGTGCTGCAGACAGAATGTTTGCCCACCTCACCCTTACGTTCATATGATGAAACCTAATCCCCAGTGTGATAGCAGCATTTGGGTGGAGCCCTTGGGAGGTGATTAGGTCATGAGGATAGAGTCCTTAAAAAAGAGGCCAAGGGGGCTCCCTCACCCTTTCTGCCATGTGAGGAGACAGCTAGAAGACAGCCATCTACGAACTGGGAAGCAGGCCTCACCAGATACCAAATATGCCAGTGCCTTGATCCTGGACTTCCCAATATCCAGAACTGTCAGAAACAAATTTCTGTTGTTTATAAGCCACCCAGTCTAGGGTATTCTCTTATAGCAGCCTGAACAGACTAAGGCAGCCAGTAAGAATGCCATCCAATTTGGGAGCAGGGGAGGGTGAGGAACAGGCCAGTTATGGGGATAATACTTTATATTTGTGTAGCAGCTGTGATTTACCTTCTCATACATGAAGTAGGCAGGACAGGTATTTTATGAGTATTTTACAAAGGAACTAGAGCTCAGAGAGACCAAGTACTTGTCCCAGGTCACACAGTCAACTACATAGCAGAGCAAGCCTTGAAAAGAAGGTATCTCTGCCAGTCTAGTGTTCTGGTCCCCATATTGCTATCTCAGGGGGAGATGCTATTGGCACAACCCTAAAAGAAAATGTGGGACTCATTCCAGATCAACTCACCAGGAGCCAGGCATGGAGAAAGCAGACCGGGAGGAGAAGCAGCCTCACTCTGGGGAAGCCATGCAGGTAGGATAACTACTGCGGGCCTCCCAGTACCAGTAGGTGCTAGAACAATCACATATTCTCTCAGCTGTGAATACTTGCACTCATGGTGCATGGTCACCTAACTGCTTAGGAACTACAGAGTTAGCCAGATCTGGTGATTGTGAGCTCCAGCCAAAATGCCTTTCCCTATCGTTTCCAAACCCTAAACGCCAAATGATGTTAGAAGAATGATAACCGATCAGGACAGATCCTAAATAGAATTACGTATTTATCACGGACAATTCACATATCCTTGGGTATCTCGTAGTGCCCATAGACCCATATACAGTTGGGAATAGCCTTTTATGTATCATCCAATGAAAATCAGCATTTCCTTAACCTTCTCAATCACATTTGACAAGATTTACCCGAGCAGCTTTGCTACTTCAAGAATCTCTTCCTCCGCGTTGGCTTCTTTCTCCCTAACTCAAGCAAAAGATCTTCAAGGAAAGGTCAGCAGTTTCTTACTTCCTACAGCTCACCCCAAATACAATTGCTGCTGGTTGGTTGGCCAAGAACTGATCTGCAAAGCCCACTATAAACACTTCCTGTTGCTAAGTCTGTATCCATCACTCAAACAACTGATTCAAACACTCATTTCAAAGAAAGAGTTCTGAGCACAACACTTCCTAACTGAGGGTGTGTAACAAATCCTAGACTCCACCATCTCCTGAGTAATCCTCATCTTTCAACCTTTGACCCTACCATCTTCATATGAACAGAAGTACTGGCAAGGAATTTGCTCAAAAAGAAAGGAAACTGAAGAATGAGTGCTAGCTTGGAAGCCATAGCCTCGCTTTAGCACACACCTGAGACAGTTCAAGCAAATTGTTAAGAGCTAAATAAGATGATATTCATGTAGCCAAGTTTGGAGTTCCACTAGCAAACTGTCCTGTCTCCCCAAAACATAAACCCCCTCGCCATGCAAATCTCCATGAACTAAATAAAAATGGTCACAGCTCCAAGACCACAAATCTGACTTTTCTTTCCAAGAGAACTACTCTTAAAAAAGACCCCATGCAAATCCAAAAAAAAAACAGGGGCAGACCAGAGAATTTACTTTTTTGAAACAAAGTTACCTAAGCACAAAATACATGAGACAATAAAATACTGCTTAAAAAAAAAAAAAAGACTAATGTCAAGTACTGGTTGGAATAATTTTTTTTTTCATTTCACATTAAGGAAGGATGACCAAAGTGTTTCAGATGCTAACATTTCAAATCAGTGATGTAAGGAGGAGGTCAAAAGGCAGGGTAAGAGAGTACAGAATCAAGGTCAAGGGTGAGAGAAACAGGAAAACAGATCTCAGTTTGAAAGGAAGAAGCACAGTCTAGTGATTAGGGTGATCTTGACCAGCTGCATGTTTCTTGCTGTGGACAGGCGGGACAGCCGTACAGCGTGGCTGCATCGGGAAGGGACAAAGGCAATGTGGACAGCAAGCGTGGAATGCGGGATCAGAATGAAGCTCCAGCAGAGAGTAACCAGAACATATCCACAGCACCATGGAAAGATTTTAACACTTTATTCAGACACTAGTAAAGTTTCTTACCTCCTGAAGCTGAGATTCTTTCTTTTTGGAAGACAAATTCAAGTGTTTTTCTAAGATGCCACAATACTTCTCTGTCTCCTTGTCATACTTCTTTTTGGCTTCCTGGCAAAAAAAAAAAAAAAAAAGAGGAAAGGAGAAAAAGAGTAAAATGTTGCAGGAAGGAAAGCAACCTAGGTCAAACTCTTCCTTGCTCATCTTCATGGCTTCATCATTCCCTCAGACCCAGAACAGTGGCAGACCACCCAGCTCCTACTCTTCTAATAATGCCATGAAAGCAAGCAACCACCCATCAACAAACAGCCCAACCGTTTTGAGGGTCTATCACAGAGGCGCCACTACTATGCCAGAAATGAGGTAAATACCAGTATTTCAGAGTGGCAGAGCCAGGATTCCACCTTCTAGAAATTTCAGTTGTAAAACAGAAATCTCTAGTTTCTAACTCACAAGGATGTTCAAAGCCAAAGGAAGAAGGGAAGTTACCTGTGAAGCTAATCCCCAAACAGGAAGATCTACTTACACCTTAAATGGGACAAGTCTAGACTAAGAGTAGATCCAGCTTTAACTGTGTTCACGAAGTATGTCTTAATTTGTAGACCTAAATATTCCTTGATGCAATAATATCACATATGGGTCTTTAAGCTGAGGAATAATTCAAAACAAAGAAGACATTATCTTCCCAAATATGTTCACTGTGGCACCATTTATAATAGCAAAAAGAAAAAAAAAAGCAACAGCAACACTGCTGCCCAAGAATAGAATTTGAGATAATTAAAGTATGGGGCATCCAATAAACATAACTAGGAAGGCTAGCATGATACAAACACGGTGCATCCTACAGAGAATGTGTCTACCTGCAGACAAACATTAGATGGGAAGATACTTCAGTGAAAATACTTGAGTTAAGAAAATGGGATAATGGGTGATTTTTTTTCCCTCCATTTGGGAAATGTTTATTATCCTATATTATTGCTTTCAAAGTAATATATATATCATGTTACACAGAATAATCCCTGCTCCCCCAAAGTCACTGAAGTCCTATTTCTATTCCCTAATTTACAGATAAGAAAACTTAGATGCGGGATGTTAACTTCTGTAAAAAGTCACAGAGAGTGACAGAGCTGGAGTCAGAGCCCAGGACAAGCTGCCTCCAAGTCCACATTCTCAGCCACACCTGGAAACACTGTCATAGGCGGTCTCTCTTCCCTCCACATTTCAGTGGGGATGGCGGGCAAGGGGCCTGAAAGAAGGTCTACCATGGCCTGGTAAACAGGATCAAATGTACTAACTGGGTGCATCATTCCGGCTTTTGACTCACGTGGAGCCCACAGCAGATATTTTTCTGCAACTCCAAGGCTTACAAGAGGAGAAAAAAATTTGCGGCCAGATAAGGAAGCTCAGATACACCTCTTCGTTTAATGACGATAATAACAAGCAAGCACTCTGTGTTAGGATCCTTCAGGCACTGGAAATATAATACAAGACAAGGCAGAAACGGCCCCACCCTCGTGGTGGGACTGTTTCAGCAGAAGGAGAAACACAATTAACCAGTAAACAAACAGCCTGATTCCAGACCGCTGCAGGTGCCACAAAGGAAACAAACAGGGTTCAGTCGCAGAGATTCTTGTAGAGAAGTGCTCCAGAGAGGCCTCACTGCAGAGGGGAGGTATGATCCAAGACCTGCTCACCTCGTGAGGGGCAGAGTGGAGCCTTCCAGACTGGTAAGTGCAGATGCTCTGGGAAGAACACACTGGGCCTAAGCACGGAGGCATTACCAAGAAGCCATCACCGGAAGCTCTGAACAGCACCATTTATCTGGTCAACGGCAAGACTCTAAGCCTCACAGAGTGGGCAGAATCATCATATACCCATTTGAGCTGGTATGTATCCATTTCTACAAATCTGAATTTTGCTTGAAAGTTTTACATACACAAACCAACATGCAGAAGCATGTGAAGACAAAGCTGGAGGAGATATTACTCCTACAAACAAGGAGAGGTACAGGCAAGACACTTGACTCAAGCAATGCTTTTCCTTCATGGAAGTCAGCGACTTTGAGCTGGGGTTCCAACTCTGACTGATGCTCGCACAGGCACTCCACCAGCCTCGTCGACAACCCCCAAAAGAGAACCCTGCGCCAGCACAGTCCAGAGGGCCAGAGGTGAGAAAGGGCTCAGCAACATGAGTCACTGGCATTCTGTGACTTTCTGGCAACTCGACCTTTGGGGGAATAACTCCTCTAGGATTGAGATCATGTTCTTAAGACAGGAGGGTGGGGCCTCCCTGGTGGCGCAGTGGTTGAGAGTCCGCCTGCCGATGCAGGGGATACGGGTTCGTGCCCCGGTCTGGGAGGATCCCATGTGCCGCGGAGCGGCTGGGCCCGTGAGCCATGGCCGCTGGGCCTGCGCGTCCGGAGCCTGTGCTCCGCAACGGGAGAGGCCACAACAGTGAGAGGCCCACATACCGCAAAAAGAAAAAAAAAAAAAAAAAAAAGACAGGAGGGTGGTAAGACTCAGTCACTCAGGTACGGAGATGGTGTTCCCCTTCCAGGGAGTCCACGGTGGGTGGTGAAATGGATCCAGCACAGTTAGGATCCTGGAAATTATTCCCAACTCCATACAAACCACTGCCCCTCTGGGACTCAGTTCCCTCATCTATAAACTGAGGATGACTAGACGAAATAATGGTCCAAGTCTCCCCTTTCAGCTCAGAGACTGTCTAACAAAAAAAGCATAAGGGGCTTCCCTGGGGTGGCGCAGTGGTTGAGAGTCCGCCTGCCGATGCAGGGGACATGGGTTCGTGCCCCGGTCCGGGAGGATCCCACATGCCACGGAGCGGCTAGGCCCGTGAGCCATGGCCGCTGAGCCTGCGCGTCTGGAGCCTGTGCTCCGCGACGGGAGAGGCCACAGCAGTGAGAGGCCCGCGTACCGCAAAAAAAAAAAAAAAAAAGCATAGGAACACTCATCCCATTGCAGGACTGTCAGGACTAAATGAGATAAACCATATCCAGTGCTTGGTAGAGTGCCTGGCACATGGAAAGTGCTCGATAGAATTCAGTGCTGATGATGCTGGTGGCAGTCATGCTGGTGGCGGCAACGATGTAGTCCATCATCTAACCCCACCTCCTCATTAGGATACCATTTGCTTTCCAAGTTCCACGTCCATGAAGGCAACCCGTCACAGCACCCACCACAACTTGCAGTCACACGCTTATTCATATCATTCTGTCCAGTGCCTTTCTCCCTGCACACCATGAGCATGGTGACCACATCTGCATTTACCTGTATCGAACAGCAGTGTGGCGCATGGTGCCGGGCACACAGCAGGCTCTCCCCTGTTTTTTGTGAATGAACTGTGTGTATCGAATAGAATAGTTAATAGATTTTATGACAGTGTTCTGAGCGGCACTTTATAGGAGTTCACTCATTTCTTCCTCATAATAACTCTGTAAGGTAAGCACTCTCAGTATCCCCATTTCTCAGCTCAGGAAACGTGTGGAGAAGGTCAGTAACCTCTCCACGTTTACATGCAAGTGGCACAAGTGGGATTTGGACTCAAGCAGTCCCACTTTTAGCCACTCTCTCTGATGTCTATTCTACTTTCACTGGAGAGCCCAGCTTCAGCTGCAGGAAAAATAAACTCCCCCAAACTCAGAAATCTAAAAGCAGGGCCAGGGCTTCCCTGGTGGCGCAGTGGTGGAGAGTCCGCCTGCCGATGCAGGGGACACGGGTTCATGCCCCGGTCCGGGAAGATCCCACATGCCGCGGAGCGGCTGGGCCCGTGAGCCGTGGCCACTGAGCCTGCGCGTCCGGAGCCTGTGCTACGCAACGGGAGAGGCCACAACAGTGAGAGGCCCGCGTACCACAAAAAAAAAAAAAAAAAAGGAAAAAGAAAAAAAAAGAAAAGCAGGGCCACAGCTAAGCCAAGCCCCAGGGTCCGCCCTACCCCAGAGCAGCCACGTTAGCACAAGAATGCTCCTCACATGCAGCCTTCACCCCCAGAACTCTAACTTCTGCTTCCTGCAAGTAGCAACAGGTTGTTATAGCAACCGAAGCACACCAGACCTGGGAGGAGGAGGAAGGGTAATTTTAGAATCACACGGGCAGACTTCAGAAGTAAGGTCTTTGAGGTATTCCTGAGTCTGCTCCCTAGATGGCCTAGTAGAGGGGTTGTTTCTCTGTGTTCTCTTAAGCACACGTAATACTGTGATATACATGTACGAGGATGGGGGGTGGGGAAGAGGAACAGGTAGACTGAAAAAAAAAAAAAATAACGAAGGGGGAGGGATGAGAAATCATCCCCAACGTCATCACCTCATTCTTCAACAGGAATGAGAGAAGACAATGTGTGTGAGGGGAAACATGTTTTGGTGAGTGACTGTTTCATATAAATTTTTTAATTCTCGTGTTTCTCACCATCTACAGCCCCCAGCAAAGTACCTGCTCCTGTCACTCGGATCACTGATACTAACCCCAAAGGAACCCACTGAGCCTTCTGCTCTTCCTCCGTGGTAACTATGGTAACCCCCACGCCGCCCAAGGAAGAGGCTGGAGTGAGAGGCGTCAGGAGACGCCTACTGGAGAAGTGACTTCTAGAAAGATAACTCAGTGAATGGGTCTGCTCCGCCTCTGCCTCCAAGCTCTTCGGAACCTCCAGAGCCACTGTGTGTTTGCGGGAGGGGAAAGCGCAGGCCCCAAGGCCACGAAAGAGACGGTGCTCCTTGGGTCTGAGAACTCAGGGAGGGGCACTCGGCATTTTCCCATCCATCCCTGGGCTTGTTTCCAAGTCTCGGACAAAATCTTAGTGGAATAAGACTTCCTTTAAATTATACATCCCTTAACCTCTGATAGAAGACCAATGAGCTCCAATATCTTCATAAATGAAAACTGTAAAATTGGTAGGGAAGTGCTGTAACAGTGGAAGAAGAATCTTGGCCATGGTCCCTCCTTCAAAGTAGGGCCATTCCTCCCTCTGAATAACCCTGACTGAACCGAACATCTCTGTCACATCCTAATCATATTCATTTTTAGAAAGCACATGCACTTAGTTGGGGGCTGAGGGGAGAGCCCACTTTGTTACACTTCAGCTATGTTTTTCCCACCTACAGGCAGGCATCTCTCAAGGCCATTTCACAACTGAGTAAAATCCACACCTTCTCCACAAGTAAGAGGGTGATGTTGCCCAAAACCCCCTGCAGGTGGCACAAGGGACTGAGGCCAAATGACTCACAGCTCCAGAAAAAAAAAAAAAAAACTGGAAGAAAATCTTGAAAATCTTTTTGCTTTCATTGATTCCAATGAAAACATCTTGCCTGCAGGTGGTCTCTAACACTCTACTGAAGGTCAATCTCGCTAGGGTTGTCTAGTGATTTATCACAGGGCAGGGGACCCCAGAGAATCCACCTTTAAAAAATGAATAAAATTCCCTTCTCAATCTTTCAGTAACAGGTTAGAGTCAGCCAACTTTCAGCTACAGTCCCTCCAGGTCAGCTATAACAAATGGTGACCTCTGGGTTGAAGCAGTCCCGCTTTTTGATTTGCACAATGTGTAATATATATTTTTAAATTATTTGCCAACATTTTTTGAAAGCCAGGAAATTTCCTATAAAACCCTTTAACTTTTCAGTTTCTCTTGAAAAAAATGTAAAGGTCTAATGACAGAGGGCTCCTTTTCATACACAGCTAAAGTGGGCTAAGAAGAGTGTCCCCATGCCCACAGGGGCCTATCTGCAACCCCTGTCCTAGGCTCCAGTCCTGGACCTCCACAAACAATACAATTCCATGGTGTCCAAACACACAGGTATCTACTCACACAAAGGAGGTGTGGTTTCTTCCTTTGGATGGTTTATGAACTAGCACAACACGATTAGATGTCAAAACACTAGAATGACAGCTCTGGGGTTGACCTCTCAGTCTTACTTCAGACACTTGTGAAGAACAGATGAGCTGGGCTTTAAGCTTATTCGCCCAGGATTCCCTGAAAATGGTGGGCTTAGATCTTCTGAAGAAGGTGGTGTGTTTTCCAGACCTCCTGCCCTAAAATCCAAGAACAAGGCTTGCGAAATTCTCACCTTGGCAGCCCCAATCTGCTCCTTTCGAAATTTCTCCAAGGGAGTGATGAGCACTTCACTGGCATTCTCAATCTGGAGAGGAAAAGCAGAGGGGTCGGGGAGGGGGACAGAGAAGCAGGGTCAGTAAAGAACCACAGCAGTCCTGGCACAAAAGGGCTCCCCATGCTTCAGTATAAGATCTCAGTAAGCACAATGGTGCACGTGTCACCTCTTCCTTACACCTGACCCAACAGCATGCCAAATCGAAATCTAGTCATCAGTTCAAAACACATTCTTCCTGTGCATGAGTAAGATAGATTATTTAAAAATAAAAATGAGGACCTCTAAAAACGTAAGCAACCACATTGACGGCAGAGTGGAACTGGTGGCAGAGTAGGGTCTAAATTTCAAGCTTCAGGTGACATCTTCTTGTAAATGCTCATTCAGCCAAGTTATATTTAAGTAGATATATTTAAAGTAGGTCAACACTGAGTCTAGGTTAACCCTCCCCCCAAAAACACCTCCACTTTTGGTGGCATGAAAACCACCCAAGCCTGATTCTGTGTAGCCCTACCAGTTCTGGAGGGGGATCAGGACGCTTGTGCCTCCTGGCCACTGGCTGCTTTTCAACTTCATCTCACCACGCTCACCCCCCCCAGGTCCTGCCCTCAACTAAACGGTCACCCGAACGCACCTCAAATGGGCCAAACCTGCCCCACTTCTGAGCCTTTGCATTTGGCTGTTCCCTCAGATGCTTTGTCCCCAAATAGTTGTGTGCACAACTCATTACTTATTGTAATTCAGGTTTCAGCTTAAAGGTCACCTCTTTAGAGAGGCCTTCTCTGACCACCAATGCAATCCAGAGAAACTTCCCACTACCCCACCAAGTGTTTTCTTCAGAAGATGTAAGCCAGCTGAAGTTTTCTGGTTCAGCATTACAAGACGTGCACATGCATGCACACACAGGCACACACACACACGCCACTCTCTTGTAAATGTTCACTTGTCCGCCACCATCCCCAAAACACAGAAGAGTGCTGAAACAAAGGAGCACTTAAACATTTTTCAATGACTAAATGAAAGAATGATTTCTTGATTGGCTGCCAACTGTGTGACCACAGGCAAAACATTTAACCTCTCTGGGCTCTAATTTCCTCAGCTGCAAAATGAGTGGGGTGGATTGTTCCAGCTCTAAGATTCTATGGTCTTTTCTAAGACAGCACAATATTTTACAATCTTTCCTTTTAAGTCATTCATTGCTCACTCGTCACTCAACTAATTATTTCAGGAATCTCATCGCAACAAAGCATTATTTTTCTAAATCACATTGCCTATCCATTGCAATGAAACCAACAGAGTAAATGCCAGAAGCCATAGATGGAAACAGCAAAGAACTAACTAGACAATGTGAGGGGTAGAAGGTGGCAGGTCTCCAAATGTATTGCCACTTGCCTTTTCTTCAATTTTGAGAGCACTTATTTTAAAAGAGAGCATTTTAACTCTAGAGTGTTGCAATGTTATTTAACTTGTTTGATTTTTATTGTCATTTGATGTTGCTTTATTGGCTCACTTATTTCAGTCTTTCCCACAAATCAAGTGTAAGTCTCTGAAACTCACAATGGAGCTCTGAGCCACTTTGAGGCCACTTTGAGGTTGAGGCCCATTGGTTCTCAACATTAGCCGAAGGTTAGGCTCACCTGGGGAGCTTTTAAAATTCCCGATGTCCAGGCCACACTCCAGACCAATAAATCAGGATCTCTGTACCTCGATCCAGGCATCAGTGTTTTTTAAACTCCCCAAGTTGTTCCAGTGGACACCCATGGGCGAGAATCCAGCCCTAACTAGATGCTAAATATACAAAAGCCCTAACTTCCCACCTGGGAATCAGGACACCCAAGTCCTTGTCCCAGTCCTGCTACAGCACGCTATCAGCCTTCAGGAGACCTCACTTTTCTTAGCTGTCAAATGAGGGACTGCACACGGTGAGGAATAAGGTCTGTCTGGGTTTAAGATTCTATGACTATGTAATTTCCACTCAGTTCCAAGCACTGTGCTGATATTCAAGGCACAGCAGTCCATTCTCTGCCCTTCACGAACTCATATTTCCTATGGGACACAAACACGTGCAGTGACTATCAGGACACAGTGTGGTACATGCAGAATCAGAGGCATGAACTAGACATTCAGAAAACACAAAGGATGGCCGAATATTCCATTTGGGGAGTCAGGGAAGGCTTCCCAAAGAAGGTACAGCTTTGCTAGGCTAAGCTGAATTGATGATGAAGCTGTCACAGGGTGAGGAGGTAAGGAAGGGGCTTGCGATGGCCAGATACTCAGACGCAGACAGCAGAAACTAGATTCACTGACATTAATAATAAAATTGCAGAGGCACGCTGGAAAGTATAATCCAGTCATTGTTCCCTTACCCCAGACCTTAGCAATGTGCAGGGTATTCATCGTGATTTGCTCACCATACCCTCCACCCCCAAATAATAACTCTGCCAAGAATCAGACTCAAAAGAATCACTTCCCTTTCTAAGGCACTAGCACGTGCACAAACACACAAGCCTTCCTCTGCCTCCACCCACTACCATCCCTGCTGCTGCTGCCGCCGCCGCCGCCCTCCTAATTCTGGTTCAAGCACTCAGCAGGGAGCAATCAAGGCAAATAGTGTCTCTCTCTGCAGAGCATAAAGTGAGAGGCTTCTGCTCTCGTTAGAGTTTTAAAGAAATGCCAGCTTCTTTTG
This sequence comes from Mesoplodon densirostris, assembly GCF_025265405.1. NCBI lineage: Eukaryota > Metazoa > Chordata > Mammalia > Artiodactyla > Ziphiidae > Mesoplodon > Mesoplodon densirostris. Next base: position 122,230,954 of record NC_082663.1, on the reverse strand, counting down.
GTATCACACGCACTTGGGTTTGAATCCAGGCTGTGCTACTTATTAAACTGTGTGATCTTGGGCATGTTACTTAACAGCTGTAAACCTTGGTATCTTCATCTGGACAACGGTGATGATAAAGGTCCCACTTCAGGGTCATCATGAGGCTTAAAGTAGAAAATGCATGGCTACATGTCTTGGTAGAGGCTGTGAACCGAACTGCATCCCCTCCAAAATTCAAATATTGAAGCCCTAACCCCTGTTCAATTAAAGAAGGAGGCCATTAGACTGAGGTGACTTTAATGGCTTAGCAGCCTACATAAGCAAACCAAAACCTCAAGGTTAAGAAACTGAAACCAATCACAAACAACTAGACTTTCCCAAATAAGGCAACCGCTTAAGCTAGAGCCAATCAAATAATTTCCTTGCTTTGTTTCCACATCTGCTATATAAAAGTCTTTGCCCTACCTCCTGTTGATGGAGTGCTCCTAACCACTTCCGGGTTGGTTCTGCCCAAGTTGAATCAATTTTTGTTTAAATACACTTAAAAATTAAACATGCCTCAGTTTATCTTTTAACACCCTCAATGTGATAGTATTGATATTTGGAGATGGAGCCTTTGGAGACAATTATAGGTCATGAGGAGAGAATCCTCATGATGGGATTAGTGACCTTGCAAGAGACAGGACAGTTTCCTCAACACTTTCTCTGCCCTGGGAGAAAACAGCAAAGAGGTGGCTGTCTGCAAGCCAGGAAGAGGGCCCTCACCAGGAACCAAATCAGCCAGCAACTTGATTTTGGACTACTCAGTCTCCACAACTGTGAAAAATAAATGTTTGTTGTTTAAGCCACCCAGTCTATGGAATTTTGTTACGGCAACCCAAGCAGACTAACACAGTAGACTTAGTCCTGAAACCACTGGCTGTTAGTATGGGAAGAGAAGAAAAATCCTCATTGATGACTCTTCCCTGGGCCTCCGGAGCACTGCTGCCTAGAGACAAGCCCACCTGGCGACTAATCAGCATGCAGCTTCATTCCTGATGTCTTAGGAATAAGAGGGAGGCCGAAAAGAGCTTCCTGTGGAGCCAAAATCCCTCATCTGTGAATGCTGGACCACATCAGAATAAAGCCTTGTACAGAAGATCTCTCTTAAGAACCTGGAGATCAGTGTTTGATTCTTGAATTTGCACACTGCCTCTCTTTGAAGAACTTCTTATGGTTCCCATCATTTACTAAGTACCCCTTGATTGGATGCCTACCAACATGGCAGGCACTGTGTTAGGTACCCTGGAACTGAAAGTGAAGGAGAGCTCTTGGATGGGTTTAATAAGGTGAGAAGGAGGGGAGCAGGGTAGGGCACCTTCATTCCCATTCTGCCAGTAAGGAATCTCAAGCTCCCAAAAGTTAAATAATTCAAAAGATCCACCTTAAGTCATATACTTTATATATACACCTTATAGTGAATCTTTAGTAGGACAACGATGTGGTTCTAAGTCATCCAGGGTAATCCTTTAAATATTTACAAAAGGTTTCAAACCCAGCAAGGATGAGAAGATGAGGCTTGCTCATGAGCCCAGAGCACTCAAGTGGCAGAGCCTGGACTCAAACCCTGTTCTTCTGACAACAAATCCTGTGTTCCCTCGATGTGACCGCACTGTCCAGGACCAAGGGCAGCCCAGCCATACTCACCATCCGTATCCGTTCATCTTCAAGATTCCTGAGGACAGTGGCAAACTCCTGCAAAGACCTTGCTGAAAAAGAGAAAGGGGCCATGAGGTGGAAGTAGAGTGACAGGCCTTTGGAAACCCTTCCAGATACAGCTATTGTGTTATGGACTGAAATCCCTTGGCATATGCAGAGACCTAAAGACAACTCTTCCCAAGGCTCCCCTTATCTTTTCATCATTAACCACTAAGGATGACCCAGAAATGCAGGATAATCCACCGGGCACTCTAGCTAGGGAAGGGTTTCCTTCAAGGAAAAGACCTGCCTGTTCCTGAGAGAACCCAGGACTGATGGGATGCTGGCCAGCTCCCAGGCTCCAGGCTGGACCGGGCAGAGTTCCTCTTTGGAGTTCAAGGATTTCCTGCCCAGGATTTGACCTCCTCAACCTTTGTTGTGGGGTTGCGTCAGAACCCAACCTTTTCTTTGCACCAGAGCTAAACAAACAACACTGCTGGCATTGGAAGCCACATCTCTGGCTTTTCCTTGGGTTCCTCCTCTCTGAGTCCTCAAGCCCCTTATTATTGCAACACAGCTGGCAGCACAGCAGTCAGATGTGGACAGTCTCTTTCGCAGGGATTATTCCAAAGGCAATAAGCACTGCATACAATAGCCCTAAGGATATTCCAGACATTCATGTAATGCTGGGAAAAACATCTGTATATTCAGGAGTTACAACAAAGATACGTTTTCACTGCTCTCAGCTGTCTCCCAATTCCCTCTGCTCATCCCCAGATCCTGATTTTCTGCATGCTAACAGGGAATCCATAAGCATTTGGTGACTTAATTCAATGTAACTTGCTCAACTCTTGCTCACTTAATGGAGTCCACCAAGATGCCCAATGGAAGAATAAGGTGCAATGACTAGGCCCTGACAAAGACAGGTGTCTTGACATTGCAAATCCTCTGTGCTCAGTGTTGCCCTCAGAAGATGGACAGGGGATGGTGAAGAGCGACACGGCGCAGCAAGCTAACAAATGGTAACCTCCGCTCTCAGCCTCTTGTTAAATAAGGAAAATTGCATGGGAGAGGCGGGGCCGTGTCCCAGATACGGAGCTCCTCTCCCCATCCGAAGGCAGCGACAGCTACATAGCTCTAGCCAACTGTTGCCAGGACAGAATGAGGGGCCGGCTGCTCAGGCTCCCCAATTTTCAAAGAAGCTAGAAAACTGGAACTTTACATAAATTCAACTTACATGGTAATTCAATTTTAAAAAATGAGTGCCCAAGGAAACATGGCTGCATTAGGACCTCAGCCCATGAGCCATCACCTGCAACCTCTGATCTAACTCTTCTCCCATCTACCCATGTTCTGCTTTTGCTCTAATTCTAAAGTACTGTGGTTGGGGGAAGGACGTTGCAGAGCCAGCCAGAAGCAGAACGCTAACAGAGGGCGGAGATAGGAGCCCCACAGCGAACCTTCCCGCTTTCTCCTGCAGGCCGCAGGGTGAGAGCCACTGCAATCCCAGGGCTCTGAGGAGAAGCCCTGGAGAGCCCCGGGCCCTGACCTTCACTCAACCCTGCCCGCTCCACTCTTAATACTGACTTCTTAATTTACAACACTTACATACTCCCTATTCCAGGGGAAAGACTCAGAGAGGACATTGAAAGCTGTGGCACACAGTGAACTTTTTTAACTCTTGCATGTGGTTATGACTTACCTATGCACATTTCATCATCTGTTTCTGCATCTCCTATGCACTGAAACTTAAATTCATTTAAGGAATCTGCAAATTTCCGCTTCGCTGAAGACAAATCTAGCAAAAAAAAAAAAAAAAAGAGAGAGTAAAAAATATGAATTACTGAAATAAACCTGTTTTCATGTTTCCTGCACCTTTTAGTCCTTTTACTAATACAGCAGCTAGCAGATCTGTTCCTGAGTCCATCTCAGAGCACAAAAGAATGTAAATTCAAAAGAGTGAATACTTGTTTATAACATGAAATAATTCAGAAGTTAATATTTTTGCTACATTTGCTTTCACAAGTCTGGTCCTCACTCTCTAATTCCTCCGGCTACGCATCGAGTCCTGCCACCTCCACCTGACACCAGTGGGGGTCACTGAAGCTGTCCTCACATGAGACTCAACAATACCCCCCACCTCAGTGCAACGCACAAGGGAGCTGGCACAAAGGGCTTGGCACTTCACAGGCGCACCCGGACCTCCCCTTCCGACTCAAGGACGCGGGAGGCCCGAGTTCTCAGAACCCTCTGGGCTCCACTCAAAGCAGAGCAGCCGCCAACCTGACGAATCTCCACCTGAACCAGTTTCCTGGGTCACCTGGGTCACCTCGTTCCACCGCTGCCCCGAGAACAAAGCCCTGGCAATGTTCTGAGTTGGGGTAAAAACACACCCCACACGTGGTATCTATAAAGAAACCTCTTGGAGGCCCTTGTCAAATTTAAAAAATAAGCTTTCATTTAAGACAGTAATAAAAGCCAATGATCCTTCCTGAACCCTCAGCTTCTGTTAAGGGTATAAACCACCGAGGCACCTTTAAGTGGCCTGACAGACAAGGCTGCTCGGCACAAACATGCTTAACTTACTTCCACGTGCAGCCTTCCTGCAGATTAGGCTAATCATTCAAATTACCCTCGGACATGTTTCCCTCATTGAAGGGGAAATGGCATTATGTTCAAATTCCCAGAGGAGGGAAATATGAGGCATAACTGGCAACGAGGTCTGGCTTTAATAAGGTACTGGGGGGAGTGGAGGGCGGGGATTCTGGCTTCACAGATCAACAGAGCCTCTTGGAATATAAGCATCCATGAGCCTCAGCCCTTCTCTTTAGCTCGTAGATTTGTCCCTCGAGGTTAGGGGTCATGTTTTTTCCATCTGCTCGTTTGTTTCCTCTCCAGGTACCTGGCACTGCACCCTGACTCAGTACATGATGAATAACGCGCGTGTATGGAGGAGGGGGCTGGGGGACTGTACACAAATCCAGCTGCCAGTGTTGAGTTCACCGATCCCAGTGTTCATCCCAAGCAACGGTGCCAGTGGAAGAGCCAAGCAGGGCCGTCCTGCTGTACTCAGGTCTGAGGCTCCGACCACCGTATGGATACCAGGGGCTCCTGCTCCGGGACCACCCTCCCAACCTGAGCTCGGATGACGTGGGTCCCGAGCTAGCCGTGGCTTGTGCAAGGCCCTCCGCTCGCTCAACACCAGAAGGGGAAGGCACTTGGAGTGGAGGAGAACACAGGAGCCAACGGCCAGCAGTCTCTGGTCTCTCCCTGGTTCGGTCAATTTAATGGAATGGTTCTTGGCCGGAAGTCCAAAGATGCCAACAGGGAAATCAGGCATCTCTTAAGACTTGCCAACCCAGGCTGAGGAGATCCCTGAGAACACACATCAGTCCCTGGCAAGTCAAGAAAGAAACAGATGCATCTGAAAGTCAGAACGTTGTGGGGAGGAAGGACAGGGGCAGCCACAGGCAGGCAGGGAGAAAAGGAGGGAGAATAGTCTTTCCCAGACAAAGACAAAGCCCTCCGAGAGGCCCCACGTGTGGGGTGCATGGAATGTGGGCAGGTGGTCCTCAGTCTTGGCTTTGCCGGAATGTTTCCCTGATCAGAACTCACAGAGAAAGGCCTGAGCAAAGAGTAAGAACAGGACTGTTTCTCTATCCATTCAGCAACCCCCCTGTGCCTCCCCAATAGGGCAAGCAGGACTCAAGCTGGACCATCTTCTCAACAAAGTGGAAAAAGAGAGAAAAGTCAGCCAGGCTTGGGAAAGCTCCCAGCACACACCTGAAAGGCCATGCTGCCAGGGGCAGCTGCCAGGAAGGATCAAGGAGTGGCTAATAATGCAAGACGGGGCCTCTGTGGGGCCTTCCACAGGAGACCCACTGAACCAGGAGCAGGCCTGTTAGCTTACAACCAGGAGGTAACCTGATTTCCCTGTGCGGTGGCACACAGCACACCCGAGAAGCGCTGTGGGCCCCACAAAGCCGATAAAGAGGCCGGTGCCCTGGATGGGAGATTAGGTAACGAGTCCTGGTATGGAGTCAGTACTGGGCTGTGGGCCCAGGAGGACAGCTGGGTAGAGTGAGAAGCCCAGTTACTGGAATCTGAAAAGGAACTCACCATGGGCTTGAACGACACATGCCAGACACAGCATTCTCTGGGTAAAGGTACAGTGGACGCCTGCTGTTTCCTTGTTCAGCATCTACTCCCCAACTTTAGGAATATCATCTCCAGCTTGCTTTGGAGAACCTCCCTTCTCCACCTGCGTTACATGGGGTCCTGCTTCTACACTGGTCAACCCCTTCCCCAGCCCCCTGCCCTCATCCCAACCTCCACTGGCCCCTGGGTTCGAGTTGCAGCTCCACCATTTACCAGCTATGTAGCTAATCCTGGGTTAGTCATAAAGTCTCTGTCAACTCACCTCACAGAAGTTGTCATCCTCTGAGTGAGGAGACCTACCGAAGCTGCGGGGCTGTCGGGAGAGCCAGCGAGACACACGGGGGGAGCACTGTACGCTGTCAGCTTCAGCTCTAGACAAGGCTGGGCTACTCTGCCTTAATACATTAGTCCTGCAGTAACAGGACCCAGGGAACGGAAGCATGATTACCCGTACTGAGAGCTCGGAGAACTTAAAGGACTGACATAAGAGCACACAGCCTCTAAGAAGTGGATCTGCAACTCGAGCGAGTCCTCTGAACTGAGGTCCGTGTGGGCACACCATGCTGCCTCACCCCGTTCAGATCAACTCCTCTCCATTACTTGGGACAACAGAGAGGACATCAAAAAGAGAACACCCGGGCTTCCCTGGTGGCGCAGTGGTGGAGAGTCCGCCTGCCGATGCAGGGAACACGGGTTCGTGCCCCGGTCTGGGAGGATCCCACATGCCGCGGAGCGGCTGGGCCCGTGAGCCATGGCCGCTGAGCCTGCGCGTCCGGAGACTGTGCTCCGCAACGGGAGAGGCCACAACAGTGAGAGGCCCACGTACCACAAAAAAAAAAAAAAAGAGAACACCCAAAAGCCACTGCCTCTTGGCTACTGCCACCCAGTAAGAGTGCTGGCATCTTATGTAGGTGATCATGTGGGATATGCAGCTGCACAGAGACTTCTTTCTGGAGACTTTCACTCTGATGCTCACAGGAATCTCACATGCACATTCCAGTAAGAGGAGAGGAGAAGGCAGGGAGGCTGGCGCTGGGTGCATGCCAAGCTCCGTGGCCCCCTGCTCATATAACCCCACTGTTTCATGTTCAGGCAGTGCAAGACACAGCGAGCAGCCAAGCAGAGGCAATAATATTTACTTTGCAGAAACATCTGTTGCTAGAAAGGCAGAATGCTGGCCAGAGTGGAGAGAAGGCGTGACTGGCAGCCTCTGGGGAGGACAAGGATCTGTTTTACAGAGTAAGTAGGCTCTGCCGCGGAGTGAGGAGACCAGGCGGGTAGGGATATGGAAGCAGCTGGAAGTCTGGGCCCTGACGGGCTGCTCCTAAAGCTGCCTGCTCACTCGGGGACCAGAGAAAATTGCCCTTCTCTTCCTGGAGATGCCATGCTCTGCCACAGCAGACACTAATTCTGCAGAGTTTAAGAGAGTAAACCAAGCATAAACCTTTCTTTCACCAAAACAGCTGGTTTATCCTAATTTTTTAAGTTAGAATATACCTTGATTTACACAAGCTTTACCAGTAATAGCACAAGTCAAGCCACTTCCTTTTTTTCCTTTGTAAAACTTAACACACATGTGCACAAACACACAGGCTCGTGAACACACACATAATGAAGGACTCAAGGTCACCTTACAATTATATTTATTTTCAGTGCATCTGACCTCCAAAGTTACCAAGATTGGATATAACTACCCTTAAAACGTTTTGCTACTCTGTCACATGTTCCTGGACTTAGAAACTGATTACAGTTAATAAAGACCAACTGCCGAAAGAAGCACTTGCAACAGGATTGGCCTCCTGGCTGCTTAAAACACAAGAACGCCAAAGTCCCCAGGCCTTGTTAATCTCTCCCTTCTCTGAAAGCCAATTACACTTACACTCTGTGCCCCATCATCCTGCATTTAGAATGACTCCGGAACTATTCATGAGTGGTTTTGTATCACAATGCACAATGAGTGCCTAGGACAGGGCTGAACAAGGTAGCCCTCAAAGCCTGTTGCATCCATCTGATTGGCCACAGCAACACAACTTGGCTTGTCTGGAGTGTCTGAGATTCCCCAGATGAGAGGACCCACCATGAGAGCTGAGAGGTGGACGTGAGCCCGAGAGGTTACAGCTTTTCCCCGCAAGCCCCATTCCCAGGTAAAACTTAACACACTCAAAATGAAATTCTCCCTCCCCTCCTACCGGCTCCCCAGAGAGCCAACCAAGGGCCCCTTCCTATGTCCCTCATTGGGCAAAGGGCACCATCATTCATCCTGCCACACAAGTCAGAGTCAGACACCCATGCGTCGTCCTTGACGGCAACGGTGTCCTTCCCAAGTCTGGCCATTTTGCCTCCTAAGTATCTCGGTTCTGCACTCTCCATTACTACCAGCAACCCCTAAACCAAATACCCCCATTGCCTGGATAACTGCAGCTGCCCCTCCCTGGTCTCCCCACATCCACTATTGTCCCTCCGGCAGTTCTCCACCCAATCGTGTCGGCTCCAGCAGTGAACCCTGCAACGGTTTCCCAGAGCTCTAAGAACAAAGACCAAAGTCCCTTCCAAGGCCTGAGAGGTCCTGCAGGGTCTGGGCCACCACCTCCCAGTGGGCTCTAGAAACCCTGGCCTCTGCCAGTTCCTGGAACGGGCCCAACTCCTGCCTGCAGCCCTCAGCTCAACAATTCCTTCCTCCAGGAAGCCTTCCCTGACTCATCTAATCAGACCAAACCCTGCCCCAATTTCCCTCCCAGAATCCTATGTACCTCTTCTTCACAGCAATTTTATATCGCTCAGGTAATTATGTGATTAGTATCTCCCTGACTTGTAAGTTCCATAAGGGTGAGGACTGTGTCCCTTCATGCTCACCACTGTATCCTCAGCTCATGTATCCTCAGAACCTAGCACAGTGCCTGACTGAGAGCGGGTGTCACAGAAAGAACAAAGGGAGAAAGGAAGTCAGGCACTCCACTAGTTCATCACACTCAAAGGTGAAATTCCCGATTTTATGCTTGATGAGTGAAAAAAAAGCAGATTAGGTACATTAGGTGAAACTTTCCAACTTATGTAAGTCTGGTTGGAGCTTACATATGCAAGAATGTGCTTACTGTTAACATACAACCACCTGCCCTGATGCTGTCCATTGAGGAAGATTCCCACGGAGCTGAAGAAAGAGCTGGCAGCATGCACGTACAGTAAAACCTTCTCTGCACCAAGTGACCAGGGAAAATGAGCTACGAACACGCCAACTGTTGGTCACAGCTAGGTGTCCCCTTTCAGCCCCAGCACGTCCCCAAGCCTGGAGCTAAAACAGATGAAAGAAGCATTCCCAGCTGACTCTTCTCTCTTTCCCCGTATCTGGGCAAGCTAAGAACACATCCTACCAAAACCTGTGCTTGGAGAGAGGCATTTCCCCAGGTCTGCATGTGGCATTTTAAACTGAGTAACTGTAAGAAAAGCAAGCGACGTCCCCTTGTTAAACGCCTGAACGCTACATTATATAAGCAAAAAGAAACAGACCATGTTCAAATCTTACAATACTAACATTTGTCTAGTTTCTGTGATGTGCAGCCTTGCCTGTGGCCTCTAGATGGCGAGCAGCTGTATCAGAGAAGGTGTGCCAAGACTCAAGGAGAAACAACAGGGCCAACCTTCAACCTGTCCCACTGATGAAGACACCCACCGGAGAAGCAAATGTCCAGGGGACATTTGTCAATCAGCAATGGAGGGAGGGGCCCTGGCCTCCATGGTGGGGAGAAGTGTCCTAATACATTCCAAGAAGCTGTGTTGATCTTATCCATTCAAGCCTGAGACATGGAGGGATGAAGTCACCACCAAGATGTCTCTCGCATTCTTTCAAATCTGGCTGGAGAAGACTCGGAAAACCTCTCATCTCTCCAAAGGGTGATATACCCACCAACCACAACACCCACGGCATGTCACATAATGTGCATTCTGATTACACACCTGCATGCTTTCCCTAAGGCCATTTCCCCTAGAACTTCATTTCCTAAATGAGGCCATAGCCAGCACTGACTCCAGAGAATCTGTTTTTTCAACCAGAGCACTAAGGGTAATTAAATTTTCAGAGTTGATTTTTAAAATGAAATCAAATAGAGAACAAAGAAAGGTGTGTCATCCTTTTCCAGATGAGGTTTCTGATTCTATTTGCATGAAAACATCCTTCAAGAATATGGGAGACCAAACCCACCTTAATCTATATCAAAATAACTTTAAATATATTATGCATTAGTTTATTGGATACTTACTGTGTAATATGTACCTACTAAGCAATTTAAATCATTTTGTCCCTACAACCATTGTACTGAGCACGTATTATTACTCCCATTTTGCAGACCAGTAAACAGACTCAGAGAGGTTAAATAACCTGTCACAGCCACACAGTTAATAACCGGCAGTTTAAGAAACCTGGTCTCACCGATCCCCAAACTCTTAACTATTATACCATATTGTCTAATTTACTCAAATATTTGAGAATCTAATATCAGTGTGCTCAAAGGAATAAAAAGATGACATGTACACATTCCATATCCTGGAGGAGAATGCAATTTAGAAGGGTCAATCTGTGTATACAAACATAAATTAAAGCAATGCATGCTAAGGCAATCTGAGAGTTAAAAGAAAAAAAAAGTAGCCACCGAAGTGTAAGAGGGATACTATTTCAGCTGGGGCCATTGAAGGAGGCTTCCCAGAAAAAGAAAAAAAAAAAAAAAAAAGAATAGTAAGTGGTATTTGAAGTGCACCTTAAAAGTTCAGTAGTATTTGGATATCTAGAAATGGGAGGAGGTGCAGGGAAGGGAGGCAGGGGTGGGAAGGTATTCTAGAAGCAGGAATGGGAAGCAAAGAAATGCAAAAGGAGAGGACCTACCCAGAAATAGCAGGAAGCCCAGCTTTATGGATAGCAGATAAGACTGGGAAGAGAAGTTAAAAGGAATTGAATGCCAAGCTAACAAATTTGAACTTCATCCCCAAGGAAATGGAAACCAGATTTTTATACAGAAGAGAGACTAGATCAACTTAAACACTGATTAAGGCTTTCACTAAGGAGCTAGCTCAGAACTTAGTTTGGGAACTTCTACTCTGACTTTCCATCCCACTTCAACCAAGAACACACAACCACAGTCAAGGGGCTTTCTCCTTGTGGGATGACACCTCTCAACCTGGACAATGGTGCCCACCACTCAGCCTGGAGATAAGCAGAGCATGAGGGATTCAAAGAAACTCTGCTCCCTACTAAAAACTCCAAGTTCAGGTCCAGTTACGAGTGATCATTAGCATCATCACTGTATATACATAATCACAGCTGACCCTTGAACAACACGGGGGTCAATCATATAACTTAATAGTTGGCCCTCCATATTCACAGTTCTTCCACATCTGCAGATTCAACCAACCACAGACCACGTAGTACTGTAGTATTTACAACGGAAAAATATCCACATATAAGTGGACCCACCCAGCTCAAACCCACGTTGTTTAAGGGTCAACTGTATATACAAATAATGTATACAAAGACATTTGTATTTCCCAAGTGCTATATTAGCTTTTCCTCATAAGAATATTGAGAGTTTAAGTGATTACATTTGATCTTCTATAGATAAGGAAATCAAGGACTAGCTGAATGACACTGCATGTCACATAGTAAGTGCTTAATGAACATTTGCTAATCAATGATCATTATGTTAAGTGAGTCAGCATCAGACCTACAATGTATAAAAATTAATAAAAATTAATAAACTCTAATTAATCGTGTCAGGGGGCCAGAAGGGCAAGCTCTCATGTCCTACAAAGTTAGTGCTCAGGAGGAAAAAGAAAGACTTCCTCTTCTTGCCTGGCAAGAACTTAGCCAATGAGAGACTGTCACAAGTCAGCCAATGAAAAGCCACTATACTTTGAACTTTCAATTCTTCCAATGGATTTACTATAGCCCTCCCAGCTTCCTTCTCCCCTCTTTGAAACGGTTCTCCTCTCCCTGCTGGGCAGGGACTTGCATGTGGCTCACCATGATTGTAGACCCCAAAGGGAAAATCTTTGTTGATTCCAAATAAACCCACTTTGTACTAGAGAAATAACTGGCAGTCTGTTTGTTTGAGGTCAAGATTTTGGTGGCCCGAATGGGGATCCAGAGAAGACCCCCAATGACTCCAAGGCTGGTGAGCAAACAGGTGTGACACCCACTTCAAGCCCATTATTGCTCACTGCTTTTCTCACCAACCCTGGGGTTTGAGGGTAAGTTATTCTCCCTCTCTCCAAATCCAAGCTTCTGCCCTCTCTGCATTTTGAACCTCTGCAGATCTTATTTGGTATATATTTTTAAGACTTTGTCCTTTCTGGTTAAGGCCTTGTTCTATATTCAAGCACTCACCTGGCACTTCAGCCTAATTTTTGAAGTCAGGCTGTTCCAATTCAAACTGTGCTAGCCTTCAGTCCATTCCTTTTGGAATAGGGGCTGTTTCATTGGAACTGTGCCACTTCAGCCCTGGGCCTGATTCCTTTTGAAGTAGGGGCTGGGGCTGTTCTACTGGATCTGTGCTGTTAAGCCTTTGGCCTAACTCCTTGGGGACTGAACTGCTCTAGTGGAACTGTGTTGTTGTATCTTTGGCCTGACTCCTTCAGAATTAGGCTGTGTCATTAGAGCTGTGCTGAGCAGCCTTCAGCCCAACTCTTTCATGACCAGATTGTTCCCTTAGCACTGGCTGGTAATCAGCCTGCAGTCTATTTGAGCTGTTTAGGCTGTTTGAAAATTACTCTCTGCTTAAGAGAAAAACCTCTGAGAGATGGGAGCCCAGTTATGTGACTATTTTGAGGGCACTCCCCACATCGGGATTCCAGCCAATTTTGTTTAAATACCACAATCCTTCCTCAGGTGCATTTCTAACTAAATGGACCTACCTAACCAAAAGCAATTTAGAATATCAAAGCCATTATGGGGAACTTTTGAAATCCCCAAACTTTTCTTAAAACCGAATTGGACAACCACAACTCAAAAATTTCCAAAACTGAATGAAATGCCTATTTTGATTGGTATTTTGAGGCTTCTAAACATTATCAGAAGCCTAAAATTGTCTTTCTGCAAAATAAGATCTTAAGATTAACTGAGACAAACAAATGATTAAAGAAAGATAAAGTGGCTTCTGAAGCCTCCAGCTCCTCTTCCCGGGTTCCTTTGTCCCAGGCTCTGCCTCTGGTGCCATCTTCTTCCTTTCCTTCTCTGCCACCTACACGTCTATACCCTCAATTCCCCCATATTAATAAGTCTCTGGTCGAACTTCCCTTTACTCCTGAAACTCCTCCCACCCCCTTTTCCTCTAAACCTATGCTGATCCTCTAATTAAGTTTTCTGAGGATCCAGAGGCCAAACACTTAATTTCTTATATTCCCAAAGTTGAACTGCAAACCACAGTCAAAGATTTTCCCAAAGTAACCAAAAATCCTCACAGATTTGCTGGGGAATTTAATATAGCCATTCAAATTTATCAACCTTATTGCTCTGGCTTATATCTGCTAGTCATATGCTTGTAGGTGAAGGCCAGGCCCAGCATTGGATGAAAACTGCTAATAGGGAAACTCCTTAAGGTCCCTAGAATTACAACTGGGAAACCAGCCCACTCACTGACTTACTGTATTAACAGGCTCAGGCAATCACTAGGCAACTTCATCAGGCAATTCCTAGGGCTTTTCCAAAGTCTATTGATCAAAACAAAATTCAGGCATTCAAACAAAAATCTGATGAACCTGTTCATAAGTATTACAACTGACTTCAGATTATTTTTTAAAGAAATTCTGGTCTTCCTTCAGATATTGATTCCATTCACACAGCTCTTAACTCTATGTTTATTAATGGGCTAAACTGGGACCTTTCCCTTCTAGTAAAAAGGACCAGGATGGAATGGGAAACTATGTCCACTCCAGATTTAGTTAATCTGGCAAACCAGCTCTCTCACACTGTGGACGAGTCACCTAAAAGGAAAACTGCTATAATTCTTAATCTTCAACTACAGCAAATGAAGGCCCCCAAATGAAACCAAAACCCCCCTAGTTTCTGCTATTACTGTAAAGAGCCAGGACATTGGAAAAGAGATAACTACAAATTTAAGCACTTCAGGTACCTTCTGCTCTCTAACCAACCTTTCCAACGTCCTCCCAATTCTCGATGGTGGGGCTGCAACGAACTATAAAGGCTCTTCCCAAGCCTCCTTCTTAATCGGCAAGGAGAAATATTTCTCCAGATTATGGATGAATCTCTTCCAGTCCTGACATTGGAGCTACACTCTCAGTGCTCAACCCCACTATGACAAAACAGCCCCAGCCTCAGGATACTAAATGAGTTCAAATAGTGAGGATCTCTAATGAACCTCAAAAGGTTCCTGTCTCTGAACCTACTCCCTTTTGTGTAGGCTCTTGGAGAGATAACCCCCTTTCCTCTGTAGTTCCTCTGCCCCATCCATTTATTAGGCTTAGACTTCTTAGAAAAGTATCACGCTGAAATGTCTTTCTCCTAAAAGGGGAAAATAACTCTAGAAGTTGACAGTAGTTATCAAAGCAGCCAACCAAGTGAATTAAATGACCCTTTGACATCTTATATTTGGTCCATTTCTGATGATACTAGAGCTGATTCTGGAAACACTGATCATTTGTCCCTATTGAATCAGCTACCAACCTTCTTAGGGGCAAAATCTCCAACTGATATTGGCAAAATTCATAGCACACCTCGCATCAAGATTCAAATAGATCCCTCAAAACCTCTCCTCAGAATTAATCAATACCCTATAAGAAGCCCTTCAAGGTACAAAGCCCATAATAGAAGACTACAAGTCTCAAGGCCTCATTATCCCTTGCACTAGGCACTATTTCCTGTAATACTCTTATTTTTATGGTAAGAAGATCTAAGGGCCGAGGGTAGAGGTTTGTCCAGGACCCCTGAGCAAGAAACAACATGATCCCTCGACACCCTGCTGTTCTTAACCCTCATACATTACTAACATCCATTCCCACGAAAGCAAATTCTTTACTGTAATTGATGAATGCAGGGCATTCTTTAGTATTCCAGTTGAAGTTAGCCAGCACCTCTTTGCCTTCACTTGGGAAGAAAAAACAATTCACCTGAACAGTAATGCCTCAGAAATTTATTTCTCACAAATCCTGAAGGCTGATTTGGATGATAAAAAGTTCTCTGGAAGTTCTACTTTGTTGCTCTATGTTGATGATTTACTTCTTTGTTCTTCTTCTCAAGCCTCCTCACTGGAAGATAACATACACTTGCTAAAGCTTTTAGCCTTAAAGGGACATAAGGTCATCAAGAAAAAACTGCAGTTTGCCAAAACCCAGGTTCAATATTTAAGGTATCTGATATCAGAACAAAGGCTATATCTAGATCCAGATAGCCTTCATGGTGTCTTAAGTTTCCCAAAACCCAAAACTAAGCAACCAACTGTGAGGTTTTCTCAGGCTAGTTGGTTATTACTGAAACTGGATTCCAAATTTCTCTCTTATGGCCAAACTTCTGTGTGTTTTACTGAAGAACCACCACCCTGACCTAATTTTATGGGAAGAACCAGACAACACAGCCTTTTAAAGGCTTAAAGGAGAATTCAGTGAACCCACTTGCCCTTGGGCATCCCATTTATCAGATTCCCTTTTTCCTTTTTGTATAGGGAAATGAAGGGAAAGGAACATCCTTGGGGTACTCACCCAAAAACATGGGGACCACCATTGACCAGATAGCACTACAGCCAGCAACTGGGCGCTACGACACAGTGAAAAACCCTTTTGCCTTGGACCCATTACTATCATTGCCCTTTTGGTTAAGGCCAACAAGAAAATCATTGTGGGATCCCCTTTAACCATTTTTGTACCTCATGCAGTAGAAGCCCTCCTGAATTTTCATCACACTCAACATTTCTGTCAGCCACCTCACCTCCTATGAAGTCCTTGTGTTAACTGCTCCTCACTTATTACATTATAATACACTTCACCTAGCTACTCTTCTCCCCTGTGTCACCGAAAAAGTCCCTCACAACTGTTCAATGCTGATAGATCACCCCCTGACTCTTTGTGATGACCTGTAGTAAATTCCCTTGGGTAAGGTTAACTTCTCATGGTTCACTGATGCTGCTTATTTAAAAGATGACAATGCGAACATTGTGCTGGGTGTGCTATTTCAACTCCTTTTGTTATTGTTGAGGCAACGTCTCTACCTATGGCTACCTCAGCCCAACAGGCTGAATTATACGCTCTTACACAGACCGATACGTTCGGCAAGGGCAAAACTGCCAGTATTTATACTGATAGTAGATATGCTTTCAGAATAGTTCATGATTTTGGAATGTTGTGGAAGCAACATGGCTTCCTTACTTCCAGGAGAAATAAAATTTTAAATGGCCCCTATGTTCAGGCATTATCAATTGTGATACTTTAACCTACCACTTTAGTTATTATTAAGATTCCAGGGCATTCTAAACTTGATTCTCTGGAAGCTATGGGAAATCACCTGCTGACATTTCTGCAAGGAATGCTGCCCTTAAAGAAACCAAGAGTAGCCAAACCTCTGTCATAGTCCAAATAAATAGTTCCCCAAATGGTAACTTAGAAAAGCTGGCTAGAGAAGCCTAACAATTGGCCTTTAAAAAGGAAAAACAAGGTTGAAAATTAAACAATCGTTGGTTTGATAAAAAGAGAAAGCACTGGTTCATACCAAATAACAACCAGTCCTACTGGAGACTCTAAAATTCCCGCTCCTCACCACTGCACATCCATTCAGCCATTGGTCTACTGACAAAATGATAGCATTTGTGAATCAACATTGGTGGGAAACATTAACAAGACTGCAAAAAGTGCCTACCTCACTTGTCACACTTGTCCAAAGTACAACCTAGGGAAGCCTGGGTACTGCTCTCCAACATTTTATTATTATTATTATTATTTGCAGTACGCAGGCCTCTCACTGTTGTGGCCTCTCCCGTTGCGGAGCACAGGCTCCGGATGCACAGGCTCAGCGGCCATGGCTCACGGGCCCAGCCGCTCCGCAGCATGTGGGATCCTCCCGGACCGGGGCACGAACCCGTGTCCCCTGCAACGGCAGGCAGACTCTCAACCACTGCACCACCAGGGAAGCCCTGCTCTCCAACATTTTAAACTGCCTAATAGATCATTCAAGTCTGGCAAATAGATTTCATACAGCTTCCTCCCTCCTGTTGATATAAGTATATTTTAGTCATTGTATGTTTTCATACTGGACTGAATGAAGCCTCCCCCTGCAGACAGTTTACTGCCTCTTCTGCGGCTAAAGTTCTTTTGGAAAAGATTGTCCCTACCTGGGGAACTCCTCTCAACCTTCATAATGATCATGGAACCCACTTTACTGATCAAGTACTTCAACAAGTCTGCACTGTTTGACTGGTGTTATAACACTTTCACTGAGCTTATCACCCTCAATTCTCTGTTTTAGTCGAATGCACTAATGGCGCTATTAAGACTCAACTGGAAAAATTTGAAGCGGCCCTCCAAATACCTTTGCAAAAAGCATTGCTGTTGACATTTCTAAATCTGGGATCCACCCCTTCTGAAACTCAAACTTTCACCCTTTGAGACAGTCGCAAGATGCCCAATGCACTTGGCTCATGCTTCTTTTAACTCACAAATGGTAAAAGGAGAGCTACTCCAATACTGCAAACGCCTAATTGCTTCTATTAAAAATAACCATTTTTGGATAACTAATAAGAACCTGCTGTATAAAAAAATAAATAAAATTAAAAAAAATTATGGTAGAGCAATCTTTTCACAGTGCACTCTCGGGAGGTGAATACCTTAAGTATCACACCTTGCAACCTGGATGTTTCATTTACTGGAAAAGACACCTCCAGAAAGACTCTCTTCAATTTCACTGGAAAGGACCCTATCAGGTACTACTAACCAACCTTTGTGCAGCCGAGATCCAGGGAACAGACTCTTGTATTAACATAACACACCTAAAGAAAGCAGCAAACCAAACTGGATCTGCACATCATCTGGTGACCTGAATGTAAAGATTCCCCAGAATTGAAGCAGACAATATCTGATGAGACAGCTTTTCCAAGATATCTGGACCAGGCCTGCAGAAAGTTTGTCTGCCAAACCTTTGATGATGACACAATATTTCAGATGGTCTCCAATGACTATGATCTTGATAACATATGGACTTTAGATAAAAGTGCCTGAGAGTTCCCTCTCCTACCCCTCCTTATTACTTGGATGTGACCTCAGTAGGTTTCTGTGCACTTTCCCTCTGCTGTGGAACACTACACTCAGAAAAGGTCCTTCCTTACACTGAGGGACAAAAAGCTGCTAAAACCAGAAAATCAAACTCTTGACCAGTGATGCTTTCAGAGAAGGATCTTGATCAAAAGGGGGAAATGAAAAAATTGATAAACAAAAACCTCAATTAAAATAGAGTTGGGAGGCCAGAAAGGGGAGCTCTCACACCCAACAGTGATAGCAGAGCCCAAAAGGAAGTAGAAAGACTTCCTCTTCTTGTTGGCGAGAGCTCATCCTATGAGACACTGTCAAAACTCAGCCGATGAAAAGGCACTATATTTTAAACACTCAATTCCTCCAATGGACTCTTTGTTTACTATAGCCCTTCCAAATTCCTTTTCCCCTCTTTAAAAGAGTTCACCTCTCCTTGCTGGGCAGGGACTCACATG
Source organism: Mesoplodon densirostris (assembly GCF_025265405.1). NCBI lineage: Eukaryota > Metazoa > Chordata > Mammalia > Artiodactyla > Ziphiidae > Mesoplodon > Mesoplodon densirostris. The sequence goes on along the minus strand of NC_082663.1, from coordinate 122,212,451 downwards.
TGGCTCACCATGGTTGCAGAACCCAAACTGCAATTCTTTGTTGATCCTGAATAAACCCATTTTTGCTGGAAAAATAACTGGCAGTCTATTTGTTTTAAGTCAACAGATGAAAACTCAACCTCTAAAGACTCCAGCCTTAAATGTGAATTGCTCAGCCCTGACACAAAGCAGAACAAGAACACAGAACACTGAGGTACAGGATTCAGAACAATTACATTTACATAATGCCCCGAGACCTTATAAGACAGCAGGTCAGCACAGGAAAAACTCCCTGAAGGAAGAGAGTGATGGTTTGCTTAGTTAAAACAAAGAAATCCATTTTGTGAGGGACTAATCAAGTGAAAGGAATAAAAAAGGGTATTTCCAGGACATTCAAGTACACATGTGCGCGTGCACGCACACACACACAGAGCAAAGTCAAGGGCAATTCAGAAAAGTGTGAAGTGCATAGACGCCATGAACAGGGGTTCAAACCTTGGATCTGCCAATTACTAGATGTCTGACTTTGGGCAAATTACTCAACCTTCCCAAACGTTCAGATAACTATGAGGATAATATGTACCTCACAGGGTTGTCGTGGGAAGGAAGCAAGGGAGGGAGGAAGGGAGGAAGGAGAGACAGACAGAGGGGAGAGAGAGAGAAGGAAGAAAGGAAGAAAGAAAGAGAGAAAGAAAGAGAAAATATATTATGAAAGAGCAAAGCACAGGGAAGCCCTTAGATGCTGGTAGCTTAGATGCTCACAGCACAGGCTGAGTTCAAGTTTACTTGCAGGTCAGAGATAACAGAATCGACAAAAGGAGAATCTTAATTAAGAGTAAGAGTTAAGAAATTTTTGCCTCACTGATTCACCAAACTAATCAAAGAACCCCATTCTAGTGAACTATGAAAAACACATTTGAGTCCTTAAGGGTTTTCCTCACATGCTTAGAAAACCCTAATGCATCTAAAAATTAAAATTTTCCTTTCACACATTGCAGATGAAAGCAAAGGCAAAAATCCTGGACTAAATAACACTGTTTTTTAACTGACCTATAATTCAAAGCAGTATGTGTTTCTTCTTGAGAAGTTTATTAAACTCAAGTGGTACCTTTTAAATGTACTGGGGAAAGAGTGGTATCATCAAACCCTTTATGTCAATTGCCTGGGGAAGGAGGCCAGACCCAGATGAAACAGATAAAAGAGTGAGCGCGCTCACATGACATCAAGCTAAACGGGATTTTCAGGGTTCACAGGCCTGAAGTGCCTAGCTTCCTGAGAAGCTGAATTTGTGCTTTGCCCCTAAAACAGGCATGTTTTAGAAAACGGTGGGAGGGGGACATGAAGAAGAGACCACATAAGTCAGACCAAAGGAACCGGCAGGGAAAGTGAGTCAGACGAGTACTGGGAAGACCAGGAGGGGCCAGGGGGGCAGAGCTAGAGTGCAGGCTGAGAAGGGTGAGTGTCCTCTAGGTCAACATCACTGCATTATGCTCAAGACTGAGCAGAGGAACAGATTGGGGGAGGGACAAGTAATCCCAGCTTGGGCCTCAAGACTCAGCTTTTGCTTCTAGAATGTCCTCCCTTCTTAGAGCAGAGCTTCTCAAACTTTAAGATGCACCCAGTCACCCGGGGATCTTGTCAAAATGTTGATTCTGATTCAGTATGCCTGGGAATCTGAGACTGCATTTCTAACAAGTTTCCAGGTGATGCCAGTGCTGCTGGTCCAAGCACCACACTCTCCAAGGGTTGGGATTCCCACCCAAGACCCTGAGAGCAAAGATCACAGTGTCTTTATCCTTCCAGGCCAGTGCTTAGGGCATACAGGATTTCAATATATATATGGGAAGAATGGATTCCTTGAGAGGAGTTAAACTGTAGCAGAAAGGACAGAATAGAATCTAAAACAAGAACCAGAAATGGGCTGCATCCTTGCTTATCCACCAACCATGCGTGTGAACCTAGGGAGAGTTACTTAACGTGCTCGGCCTTAGGAAAGTCATTTGAAAACCAGAAGGATGAACCACTTGATCTTTAAGGTCTTCTAGCTCTAAAACTCCACCCAAAATATTTTTTTCTGTGTCTTTTTTTAAAAACCATTTTAATGGTGAGGATATATACTAGATATTCCTCCAGCGAGGCACACCTCTGTCATTCTCAGACAGCAGTTTCCAAAAATCCAATTGAGAGAACACAGATTCTGTTGGTCTCAGCAAATAACCATAGCAACTACCCCCCAAATAAAAAGATGTCTTCACAATGATGTGCTGGCTCAATTAGATTAACAGGGTGACGTGTACCATCTCAAAATTTATCGTCGTAAATTTACAGTGAAAGCCAGACCTTCTTGGAAGAGGTTTATAAGTAAAAAAGAGGCCTTGCCAATAAAACAAAGACGGGACGGGGAGCCAGAAAACCTGAGTTGATGAGGAACTGGAGCAGGGCCGCCCTGCCTATCCTAGATTCACACAGACACAGCCCATCACCCAGATGTGTATCCAGAACTTGGTTAAACAGCTGCAGATCTGAGTGCCATCACTTGTACCAGGGAGTTAGCAAGGAACTGTCCTCTCTGCATGCCTCCTTCATGCATATAATGAAAGGACACCAATACTGCTCCCTCAGAAAAGGCTTCAAAGAGATTTAGCAAAAGAACTGTAAAGCTTTTAAATAAAAAAGAGGACGATTGCAAAATAGTAAATTAGGGATGGTACAGCTCATCCTGGGATGCAGATCTTCCTGCTCCAAGGTCTTTAGATGGGAGTTGGAATTGGGAAAAGAAAATGCAGCATCTATAAGTTCCATAATTTACCGTCTTTACACACCCTCAGGCCTGCCTCTTCCTGGGTCTGTGAAATCACGTTCACTCTGAACAAATTCAGGCAAGCAAGAACCTCACTTGAAAAGCAGGAAAAGGGAAGCCAAGGTCCATCACCTCCCTGTAACCCCCAAACCCTTTCCAGCAAAGGACAAAAAGAAAACAACAGACAAACCAAAAGAATCAGGGCTCAACTTCCATTCAACTGTTATTAACTCAGAAAGTCCAGGGCAGCAAAACCTGGAGCTGAAACACAAAATCAGCTATATCACTGGTGTTTCTCATCAACAGCTATGATAATTTAAGGGTAGTCAAGGCAAGACAAGGCGCGGTGAGTAAAGCGAGGCTTTCCACCAGCCACATAAGCCTAGAATAGTGGGTATGGGCTGTGGTTTTGGGAACAAACTCGCAAGGTTCAAAAGCCCACCTCAGCCCCCTACATGGTCTCTGTACACCTGTATGAAATGGAGAAGAAAGGAAAGCTGCCTCTGAGGATTTCTGTGAAGAAAGAAATGATGCTCAGAAGTGCTTAGCACCAGGCCTGGCTAAGCCAGCAGGCAATAAATGATAGGTATTTGTAGTATAGAGTTTTACGCAATAACATAATCAAATGTCAGGCTGACTTATTTCTGGGTAAAGATGAGAGGACCGCCAAGCCACTCGGCCTCCTTCCACCCACCTTTACGTCCACCACCCGGCTGACCTCACACCATTCCTATGATCTAAAAAGAATCCACCTAATCCCTGGGCACAGCTCAGACTCTCCTCCTCACTAATACCACGCCTCAGCACCAGAAAAGTTCAATTAAAAAAGGAAAATCTGCCTTTTGCCCCTGGATTAAATTCATGTTTCCTGAGGGGGAAAAAGAAAGTACCTAGCAATTCTGAACACAATCACACCTGATAACGTTCTCGAAAGTTAGTTTCACTTTCTTTTATCCCCTGTTTAATGAGCCACTTCCCTGCTTGCCCCCTTAGGGGAGGCTGTGCCCCCGGACCAAGCAGGGAAGTCCAGGTGGGCACCATTCCACCCTCCTCGCAGGTTCCACAGGAAACCCTATTTCCCCGCTGTACTGCCTCCTTCCCCAACTGTCCCCTCTCCAGCGCTGTCCCCCAGTCCACATAAGAAATCAGGCTTCATCTAGTTCTCAGAGGACCCCCTCACCCCACACCATCACAGAATTTGAGGGACCAAAGAGTAGTGTTTCTCAAAATATAGTGAAGCATCACTTGTGACAGACTCTCCTAGGGAGCCCAGGCCAGCTACCTGGATTCAACTTCTGGGGCTAGGGCCCAGGAATCTGGACTCCCCAGAAGTTTTCATACATGCTGAAGTTTGAAAACTTCCACCTGAACCCTCAGAATATCTCGTACTCGTACCAATAATGGAACCTCGCCAGATCATGAAGGAGCTCCTCTGCAAAGAGCAAGCCGGAACTTCTGACTCCTGGCAGAAGGCTTACAAATGTTCCCAAAGTGACAGTAGAGGTGGGAGGAGGGAAAACCATACTTCAATTTAAAAATCACAAATTCCGAACCCTGAGCCTTTTCCCAAGAATGTTCTCAATCACATCTCCTACTGTGAAGCCCAAACAACTAACTAGGAAAGCCACTCTATTTAGGACTTGATTTGTACAGACCAGGCTCACGGCACTTGGAGCTGAAGAATGGCCCTGACTGGCTAGAAACCGATCCAGAAATCAGGCTTCCCAAAGAAGTGGCAGCTACCTTCAGCGCCTGGGAAGCCAAGTGCTCCTGGACCAGGCCTGGGCTGGGGCTGCCAATACAGGCTCTGCCCGTTTAATCTTCTCTGAGCCTGCTAATAGTAAACCTGACACAGACTGCACTGAATCCAGGATACAGGTCCACAGGGCCTGAGAGATAGGAGTACCTGAGTCCTTTCCGGGGTGTGCAACCTCATTCAGGGACCCACACTTGGAAGGGCCTGCTTGGTTTAATGCTATCCTGTCATCATCTTGAGATTCTTTAATTTTTATCTTTGAACTTCAGTTTTTTAAGTGAAGTCTGGTGTGATGGTAGAGCATGTATATGAGCTGAGGCAAGAGCTACAACATGAGTGTCATGCATGTCTGCCAGGGTTCCTTTTGGCCCCATGTGCATAGGGTGTGATGCCCCTTGAATAAAGGACTTTGGTGGACCCACAATGTGTGGGAGTTGAGCCAGACTAAGAGCGAGCACAAGGTAAGTGTGTGATGTCTACAATTGAATAAGCGGGAACACTGACAGCCCTAAGAAGCCACGCTTTCCTTTCAAACCAGAACTCGCGAAATGCAAAAAGGTGGCAAGAGCATCCTAAGAAACATGAATGACTGAGGAACCCTGCCATGGCCTTCCTTACTCACAGTATTTCCCTGGATAAGTGAACTATTATACTGTCCATGACAGAGCAGTCATGGTCAGTATAATAGGGCAGAGAAGGATGTAGCAACACTGTCCCATTTCCTTTCAGTCCTTGTTTATTCATCAGTAAGCCAAAGGGAGAAAGTGTTGGTAGAATGTGCAAGTATCAGGAAGTGAAATAAAAACAGTTCCATTAGGGCACTTTTCACAGAAATAGAACAATCCTAAAATTTGTATGGAACACAGAAGACCCCAAATAGCCAAAGCAATCTTTAGAAAGAACAAAGATGGAGGTATCATGCGTCCTGGTTTCAAACTATATTACAAAGCTATAGTAATCAAAACAATGTGGTATTGAAATTTAAAAAGACACTCAGATCACTGAAACAGAATAGAAAGCCTAGAAATAAACTGACAATATACGGTCAATAAATCTACTAGAAATGAGCTAAGAATATACAATGGGGAAAGGACAGCTTCTTCAGTAAATGGTGTTGGGAAAACTGGACAGCCACATGCAAAAGAATGAAACTGGACCACTGTCTTACACCATACACAAAAATTAACTCAAAATGGATTGAAGACTTGACTATAAGACCCCACACCATAAAACTCCTAGAACAAATCATACATGGTAAACCCCATGACATCAGTCTTGGAGGTGATTTTTTGAATTTGACACCAAAAGTAAAGGCAATAAAAGTAAAAATAAACAAGTGGGACCACATCAAACTAAAAAGCTTCTGCACAGCAAAGGAAACCATCAACAAAATGAAATGGCAACCTACTGAATGGGAGAAAATATCTGCAAATCATATATCCGATGAGGGGCTAATATCCAAAATATATAAAGAATGCATACAACTCAAAAGCAAAAATCCAAACAATCTAATTTAAAAATGGGCAGAGGATCTGAATAGACAATTTTCCAAAGAAGACAAACAGATAGCCAACAGGTACATAAAAAGAAGCTCAACATCACTGACCATCAGGGAAATGCAAATCAAAACCACAATACGATATTATCTCACATCTGTTAAAACAGCTGTTTATCAAAACGACAAGAAACAAGTTTTGGCAAAGATATGGAAAAAAAGGAGCACTTGTGCATTATTGGTGGGAATGTAAACTGGCGTAGCCACTATGCAAACAGTATGAAGGGTCCTCAAAAAATTAAAAACAGAACTACCAAATGATCTAGCAGTTCCCCTTCTGGATATGTATCTTAAGAAAACAAAAACACTACAGGTAATCTCTGACTTACAATGGTTCAACTTACAATGGTGCAAAAGCAAAACACTCTCAGTGGGAACCGTACTTCAAATTTTGAATTCTGATTTTTTTTCAGGCTAGCAGTATGCAATATGAGCCTCTCTCATGATGCTGGGAAGTGGCAGGAAGCCACAGCTCCCAGTCAGCCACACAATCACAAGAGTAAACAACTGATACACTGACAACAATTCTGTTTTTCACTTTCAGTACAATATTCAAAAAATTACATGAGATATTCAACACTTACAAAATAGGCTTTGCATTAGATAATTTTGCCCAACTGTAGGCTAATGTAAGTGTTCTGAGCATACTTAAGGTAGGCTAGGCTAAGCTATGATATTCAGTAGGTAAGATGTATTAAATGCATTTTTTACTTACATTTTCAACTTACAATGGGTTTATCAGAACATAACCCCATCATAAGTCAAGGAAGATCTGCAATGCAAAAAGATATATGAACCCCATGTTCTGTGCAGCATTATTTACAATACCCTAGACATGGAAACAACCTACGTGTCCATTAATGGATAAATAAAGAAAATGTAATGTGGGTGTGTGTGTGGGGGGGGGGTGTGTGCACACGCATGCGCGTGCTGGAATATTATTCATCCATAAAAAAGAATGGAATCTTGCTATTTGTGGCAACCTGGATGGACCTTGAGAACATTATACTAAGTGAAATAAGTCACAGAAAGACAAATGATGTGGGATTTCACTTATATGTGGAATCTTAGGGGAAAAAAAACAAAAAACACTACCTCATAGATACAGAGAACAGACTGGTGGTTACCAGAGGCAGGGGGTGGCAGACGGGCAAAATGGGTGAAGGTGGTCAAAAGGCACAAACTTCCCATTATAAAATAAAGTCACGGGGATGTAACGTACAGCATGGTTACTATACTTAAAAATACTGCATTGCATACTTGAATTTCGTTTTTAAGAGAGTACATCTTAAAAGTTCTCAACACAAGGGAAAAGAAAATTTGTAACTACATATGGTGACAGATTTTAACTAGATTTATTGTGATGATCATTTTGCAATATATACAACTATTGAATCATTACAATGTACACTTGAAACTAATATGTCATATGTCAATTATATCTCAATAGAAAAACTATTTACAAAAAAAACCCAGTTGAGTCATTTTGTGCAGTGTTCTGATCAGAGCAATATTAATATGCATATGAGCTACGCAATACGAATTGTATAATTTCAGTGATTCTACATACAAGTCAGCTGATCTCACATTTACATTTAAAACTGGCATTGCACAATATCAAGATGAACAGTAAAATTCATACTAATAGTTTAAATTTTCGATTGTTCTTTCTTTAAAATAGCATTAAATAACAAATTAGAAAACAAACAAACACACACTATGAGAGAGACCATAAAAGAAAAGGCCTTACATTTTAATACCTTTACCAGCACTCATTCGGGCTTTACGAACAAGGGGCCCCACAGATGAGGTAGCCAGCCCTGGGCACAGGCATGCCCGAGACTGCTTTCCCACCTGCAGTAACTTTCTCCTTTCCTCCAGCTGGCACCCTGAGGAAGAGCTCCACTGCTGCTGCATCACGGGGCCCAGGCCGGCACCGTCTCTGGCCTGCACTCCTCACTGGTCTGCCCACCCCCTCCCGCTCCCCTCCAGACCATGTGTCACTCAGCTGCCCAGGATGACCTTTTCAAAAAGCAGATCTGATCTTGTCACGGCCCCTTCCAAACGCTTCCCAACTATAACTCTTCCCTTTCAGCTCAAAATAACTACAAATCTGAGTAGAGTTTGTGGGTGGGGGAAACTCGCCTCAAGGGCACATGCCACTGGCCTCGCCCTCCCTCGGCCCTCTGGCCAGCTCAGATCCTCTAATGTGCCAGGACCCCTCCAGCCACAAAGCCCAGCACGTTCCCTCTGCCCACAGCACTCCCCCAACCTTCTCCACCTTGTTGCTGTCACCCTTCAGATTCCGCTCAGAGGGTCACTTCTTCGGGGAAGTGGCCTCCTCTCATCCCCCACCCACTCTCAATGGTAAGCTCTCCCGCCTCCTAGAACTTCCCTTCCCACCCCTTTACACGATAGGTGATTTCCTTTGATTTTCGTGGCTGTTTAATGTGTACCACCAATGACATAAGAAACACCAAGCAGGCAGTAGCCAATGTGTTTTGTTCATAAATGGACAGTTATCACAATCCTAGTATGTAGTAAGTAAGCCTCCAATAACTTTTTAAAATAAGTAACTTAATTCAAGTGACTCTTTTTTTTTTTCTTTTTTTTTTTTCCTTTTTTTTTGCGCTACGCGGGCTTCTCACTGCTGTGGCCTCTCCCGTTGCGGAGCACAGCCTCCGGATGCGCAGGCTCAGCGGCCATGGCTCACGGGCCCAGCCGCTCCGCGGCATGTGGGATCTTCCCGGACCGGGGCACGAACCCACGTCCCCTGCATCGGCAGGCGGACTCGCAACCACTGCGCCACCAGGGAAGCCCCTCAAGTGACTCTTTTTAAGAGTTGAGTCAGGAGAGTGACAAACCCTGCAACCCTCTTTTTACATAAAGGGAAAGCTGGATCACTGAAATGAAGACCAGCCATCCCTTTATTCACTCCATTACACTCACGAAATCCAACAATGGGAACCCCATTTCCTAGGTTTAGCCTTGAAGCCACAAGACACACTTTCCCCACTCACTTTCTTCCTCATCCAACAGAATGCCTACAATGTTTTCAAGGTACCACTATTTCTATCTTAAAATCACTTTGCCTATAGGCAAATGATAGGCAAAGAATTTGCATTTGTATACCTAGACAGCATATCTAGGTATATCAGAACTTTAAATACATAATCTGGTGACAAATTACATCTTGCAAATGCAGAAGCCATCCTTTCTAATACACCAGGTACCACTTGAGGGAAAACACACACACACAGAAACATACCTTTGGGGGCAATGTTTCTTGATTTGGCTTTGGAAGGTCACCTGAAACAGATCGCCCCAGACTTTATGAATCAGAAATTCTGGGAATCAAATCTGGAAATCAGATCTGAAAATCAAATTTCCAGATTGGCAATCAAATTTGGAAATCATAGTAACTTTAAGAACCGCTGTTATAGGAAGACATTGTTGAGTCATTTGTTTAAATGCAAGGGGACTGGAGGAAACTACTGACACTGAACCTGAGAAAGCAGGGACACAAGAAAGAAAAGGAAAGCGATGTCCCGTCCTGGACCCGGAAAGTCCCTGGCAACAAGCCTCCAAGAAAGAAGCAGGAAACTGTTCCCAGAGAAGAAAAGGAGCCTGGAAAAACCCTAGGTCATTGTCAGCTAGGGTTGTTAATTATTCTGGCCATTTTATTCTTGTGGACACTTCCTCCTCTTTCAAGGTGCTCCGGGGACAGCCAGTAAGGAACCCTGACATCTGTCCCCCTCGCTTCAGGAAGGACAGGGTGAACATGAACCAGGGAATGCACCAGCAGGGCCACCTCTTGCGGTCTCACAGCTTCCTTTAGGCTGAGGAGGGTCCTATAGCCAGGAGCCCTCCCCAGAGACTGGAATTCCAGCCACTGCTGGTCCACCCTCCCCATCACCTGTCTCCTGCCTCTTGTCAACCCAGAAGCCCTGAGGAATGAGAAGGTAGACAGGAAGCCTCTCAGCACGCCTCCACCAACTTCAATATCCCCTCCTGCAGTGGGCTGAATAATGTCCCCCAAGTTCATGTTCACCCGGAACCTCAGAACGTGACTTTATCTGGAAACAGCGTCTTTGCAGATGTAATTAGCTAAGAGAAGGTCATACTGGACTAGAATGGGACCTAAATCCAAGGACTGGAGTCCTCATAAACAGAGCAGAGGACACAGACACACTGGGAAGGAGGGGGCCGAGACTGGATGCAGTTACAAGCCAAGCAGCACCAAGGATTGCCAGGAGCCACTGAAGCTAGGAAGAAGCAAGAAAAGATCCTTCCACAGAGACTTCAGAGGGAGCACAGTCCTGTCAACACCCTGATTTCAGACTTCTAGCCTCCAGAACCATGAGAGAATAAATTCTGTTGTTCTGGGCCACCCAGTTTGTGGTAATTTGTTATGGCAGCCCCAGGACGCTAATACACCTCCTTTCTTAGGAAGCCTAAGCCTTCAAGTCATATTGTGGCCAAAATCTAGGGCTTCTGCAACAACACAAAAATGAATGCTTGCTCTTCAGATACCCTAGCTGGCCTGGCCCTGGCCTCACTGAGAGCAGCTCTCCACACTCAGGTAGTCCCGGCTTCCCTCCCAGATCAGTGCACTCCCAGGCCCTCTTCCACCCCGCCCGACACTACCGGCACCTGCCATCCCTGCCAGATGCACACACTTTGCCCCGCCATCCTGCACCAGCCCAGGCTGGCCCCCGTGTGTGCCCAGGGCACCCAGATTTCTCCCTCTGAGCACCTTTCACACTTGCTCAGTGTGGCAGCTCCAAGAAGTCAGAGACCTTGCTAGTCCTGTACTCAATCACAGCCCGCTGCCCACCACAGGTCACTACAGAGGAGCGGCTCAAAAATGTCAGCAAGTGCATGAGCCAATGCACAAACAGCAAACTCAATGGCATGCAGGTCCAGCCTTCGTTCTTCATTACTCGGCTCAGAAATGGGATGGGTGTCAGTAATTCTGCCTTCTGTGTGTCTTCTCACAGCTGTGATTATACTCCTGCTACAGCGTGTCCCACACTATATACATCATTCATTTATCCTGCTATTCATTCAAAAAACTATGTTGTGAGCATCTATGTGCCCGATACACTAGTCTGGAGAGACAAATGTAAGCAAAAAGCAGACACAGACTGTGACTTTACAGCATTACAAATGGTGATGATGAGGTGTCAGGCAGTCATTAATAACCTCACATCAAAGCTGAAAAACAATAAACCAATCTTGTTCATGAGCCTGTTTCCTCTGCTAAATTATTTCCTGCTCTGGGTTCCTAAGGCCTAGAACAGTACCTGGCACATAACAGGCAATCAATAATTCTGAATGGCTGGAGGACGAATAGGTTGAGAATGGATAGATGGATGGAAGGACAGGTGGGGACGGTGCCTGGTATGTAACAGGCAGTCAATACTAGGATAGATGGATACACAGATGGATGGATGGACAGATTAGTGTATGGATAAGCCTCATACATAACAGGCAGTCAATAATGATGGACAGATGGAAGGATGGATGGATGGGTATCTGGGGAACAAAGCACCTGGGATGAAACCTGTACAAAATACAACCTCATTGTGCAAAAAAGTTCCAGAACCTTCTTAAGTGGTACCTGTGGAACCACTTCATTTCATCCCAAACCAACCAGCTGCCTCCTAGCATCTGAAAGAAATAATAATTCTAAATGAATCTGGTATCCACCTCTTCTGTAAATATTTAGTAGAAAATCAGCTTCACCAGCACAAATATGTTTTCTCTTGCTGCCCACCCCTCCCCTTTCTTTCTGTAATGGGTGTTTTAAAAGCCTGTTTTGTTCATTATTCTCCACCACGGTGAGTATTTACTGCTCTAAAATGTTGATTCTTGCCAAAATGCACACCACAGACCACTTACCTGGTTGTGTCATTCTTAACTATTATTTTTGTGATTCTTCCTTTAAGTACCTAAGAGAGACTTTTCTCTGAGGGAATCAGAGCTGGCTCTGAAAATTTACTACCATTTACACCTGGGTGAGGGGGGCTGTGGGAAGCAGGTAGAAATACCACAAGCTGGAGAGAAAAAGGATAGGGTGGGGTGTGTCCCTCTGACAGCATGTCAGGTTAAAGCCCCCTTCTATGGCAGCCTGTAGTAGAGAAACTGTTTGCAGTAAGACAAACAAACAAACAAAACACAACTAACAGAGCCCCAACATAAATGTTTACCCTTGCACAGAACAGCTGAGTCCCAGAACAACAGAGGAGATCCCCACACACCTCATCTTTGGGTCTGGCTTGTATCAGGTTAGATTCCCTGCATTTCCAGGCTCTCATTGGTCTCCCGTCAGTAATGAAGTTAAAGTCATTCAGACCCAAGGAGGCCTTTCTTCCCTTTGATTTCCCTCTGCTGAAGGTAAGAATAACTTTTGAGTCTCAGAACAACTGTTTCCTTTGCTCCCAATTCAGGCCCAACAGCAACATGTATCTTCCAGAGCAAAAGTTCATTCACTCATGCTTTACCTCTCCACTGAGTGCCTCCCATGTGCCAGGGACCGTGGGAGGCAATGAGAATAAAACACTGAACAAAACTGATAATAGTCCTTGTGCTCCCCAAGCTGCAACCTGGTAGGGATAGACACTCAACAGACAGACAGACAGACAGACAGACAGACACACACACACACACACACACACACTATAATCATCTAAAAGTTCACTGGCAAGAATGTAAAAATGCAGATGGCAGCTGGGAAGGAATGACGTAAAGAGGAGAAAAGGAGACTCCCCCTCCCTCCCCATGAGGCAGAGAGCCACATGCAAGGCAGAGGGGGAAGTGGCAGATCAGCTACCCAGAAACAAAAGACTTTTGAGATAGGCATTAAGAATTCCCCTAACATGTGGTGATGGCTTCACAGGTGTATACAGATGTCAGAATTTATCAAATTGTACAACTTAACATGTGCAGTTTTCTGTATGCCAATTAAGTTGTTTAAAAGAATAAAAAAAAAAAAAAAGAATTTCCGCCCCTCCTCCCAAATTTGCTACCTACCTCTCATGATCTCCAGGATGATGAAGGTTCCTGTAGCTACAAACTAATAAAAATGACTTAGCTACCCCAAACATCCCACCCAGCCATATTCCTGTTCTTGATCTGCTCACAGCTTCATTCATTCATTCCACAAGGATTTATTAAACGCCTACTACAGGTCAGATACTGTCCCCTGTGTTCTCCATTATATGACGAACAAAAGCATGTACAACCCAGCTCTCCTGGAGCTCGTAGCTTCCTACAAATGTACACCCAAGCAGAATGCTGTCTACATACTGAGAAGGACTTGCAAGATTCTCAGAACACGGAGTTAAGGCTACTCTGAAGAATTTTCAACATCATGAAAGACAACAACTTATTGTAAGCTTACTATGTGCCCAGCCCCTAAGTGCTTTAAAGGTATTATGTCATTTAGTTCTCCCCCAATCCCTTTAAAATAAGTATTATTGTTTAAATCCATTTTACAAATGGGAAAATTGCCAGTTAATTGGCAGAACCAAGATATAAACCCAGAGTCAGGCTCTAGATCCCACAATTTTAAAATCTAAGCTATAGCAGCAAAAGGATAAGTTGCTCATCAACTGCCCCAGAAAGCCACTTTATAGTCTAAGTGATTCTTCCAGTCCAAATTCTGCTAAGCAGATTCTCTGACACTCCCCCATTAGTACTTCCACCACCTCTGGAGCTTGACAAAGGCAATTTTGAGAAGTGAGGGAAGTCACAGGTTTCAGAGCAGCAAGACTCTTCAAGAGAGAGATTGACTCTCACATCTCTCTGTGCCAAAAGAAGGGCTCAATGTTGCATGGAAAGACAACAGTTCAATTCCCTGGCTACAGGCAGAGTGATACCCAAGGCTTCTGGCTGGTAAACTTTTCTGTTGTTGGTCTTTTAAGACAGAAGTAAGGGACTTTCCTGGTGGCACAGTGGATAAGACTCCGCGCTCCCAAGGCAGGGGGGCCCGGGTTCGATCCCTAGTCAGGGAACTAGATCCCACATGCATGCCACAACTAAGACCCGGTGCAACCAAATAAATAAGTTAAGTATCAAAAAAAAAAAAAAAAAGGCACAGGCAAGACACAAACTTACTGGGAGAGATCATAGTTGTAACGATGACAGAGAGTCCAGAGGAACACAGAACACAGACCTCCTCTGGATCAAAGAAACTTTCCATCAGCCCTCACCCAGGGGCTCAACCAGATCATGTAAAATCAATCCACTGCTGGCAGTACACATGCAGCAGGGAGCCAAAAATGCATCAACGTGTGAGAATGCATGTGTGAAACGATAAAAACCCCTGTGACGACAAGTCATAGGCATCTGTATTAATAGCACAAGTTCTATCATTAAAGTCATTCAGGGAAAAATAAAATAAATCTGCTCTAAGACAGCCTCCATGAAGAAACCAAACTCTCTGAATGTCATGAGAGATACAAGGATGGGTTTAAGAATCTAGATCCTGCCACACTTTCTTTTCTAAGAAGGCCTTTTACCTTGGCCAGCAGACATATTGATCAAGAGGAGTCCGGCAATGAGTGTGCAAAGGGCTGGTCCCATGTCTCCAAAGGACAATGGGGTCCCCTCGACAATACCCACTAACACCTGTGAACATCCCACAATGCCTCAAAGGCTAAGTGCCTCCCATCTGAGACGTGCCCCTTCCAAACTACCTCCTGCTGCTCAGAGCCCCTACCTGGTAAAGTGTCCTCTAAAACTTAGCCCTACTGCTTACCTCACTCACAAGACCCCTTTGTTCCTCATTAATATTTCTCAACCCAGCATTACCTGCCTCTGCACAGAAAACCTGCAGAACCCTCTAGAACAAGTGCTTATCATAACTTTAGGAAAATATGCCACTGGAAAAGGAGGAGAGTCTAATGATGCACTGTGGGGGGAAGGAAGATGCACTGAGTGCTACAGGAACAGAGCAAGTGTCCAGAGAGGGAGGAGGATTGCAAGAAAGAGGGAGAGCTTTAAGAGCACCAGTAGGTTTTCCCTGGAGAGGAGGGTGACCATCTTCTCTATTGATTAACTGTGTCTCCAACCATAGAGCATATGCTATTCAGAAACCACATGGCGGTAATATTTGAAAATGAACACACGTTCCTTCCTGAGCACCATTCATCTTTCTGGAAGACAAGCCAACACAAACATGAGTGCTTTGGGACGGAAGAGAAAAGATGTGGCTGCAGTTGCTTCACCTGCTCTGAAGTCTTGTGATTTCTGGTTATTGTGTTTGTTGTTGGTTTTGTTCTTGTTTTGTATGAGAACCTGTCTCACTCAAGGATGAGGAAACTACAGAGTGGAGAGAGTCCACTCCTACTCACCATGAAAACCTACTTGAATTGCTTCCACTAAGATGAAAGTTATCTTGTCTTCTTAATGGTTTCAATCTTTCATAACATTATTTAAAACTGCAGATCTGGGCTACCCTGGTGGCGCAGTGGATGAGAGTCCGCCTGCCGATGCAGGGGACACGGGTTCGTGCCCCGGTCCGGGAGGATCCCGCGTGCCGCGGAGTGGCTGGGCCCGTGAGCCATGGCCGCTGGGCCTGCACGTCCGGAGCCTGTACTCCGCAACGGGAGAGGCCACAGCAGTGAGAGGCCTGCGTACCACAAAAAAAAAAAAAAAAAAAAAAAAAAAAACTGCAGATCTTCATTCCCATCCTTTGCCTCCCTTTAAAGTGCTGTTTGTGGTTCAGAGAAGATGGTGATAGAACCTTTTTTAAAAAAATATTTATTTCTTTCTTTGGTTGCGTGGGGTCTTAGTTGCAGAAGGTGGGCTCCTTAGTTGCGGCTCCAGGGGTCCTTAGTTGTGGCATGTGTGTGGGATATAGCTCCTTGACCAGGGATGGAACCCAGGCCCCCTGCATTGGGAGCACAGAGTCCTAACCACTGCGCCACCAGGGAAGTCCCGATAAAACCATTCTTTTTAAATCAAGTTGGAGCTGGGAATGGAATCAGTATGGAAGGGATAAATATCACAGCAGAGACAGTCAGTAAAAGATGATCTGGAGCATTACCTCCAGTTTAAAATCAATTTAGTGCAAAGATAACTAATTGCTCCTGGGATCTATAACACACCAATATTTATCCTCTGACAGTCACTTCTTAATAAGGTCAAGAAACCAAACAGGAGGGAAGAAAGGACTGCTTGGCCCAGAGATGAAAAATCCACTGGTTAATTCCCACAAGCCATGGCTGGACCACATACAGTGAGGGAGCAGATCCCTGTTTTAAAGAGCTTCCAATCTTGCTCTTGGAAAACCCAATGATGAAAATTTCCCAAAGAATCATATGTTAGGGCACAGATGTTCAAAACTAAAGTAATAACCCTCCAGAAAGTAGGCATAGAGGGAACTTATCTCAACATAATAAAGGCCACATATGACAAACCCAGAGCCAACATCATTCTCAATGGTGAAAAACTGAAACCATTTCCACTAAGATCAGGAACAAGACAAGGTTGCCCACTCTCACCACTACTATTCAACATAGTTTTGGAAGTTTTAGCCACAGCAATCAGAGAAGAAAAAGAAATAAAAGGAATCGAAATTGGAAAAGAAGAAGTAAAGCTGTCACCGTTTGCAGATGACATGATACTATACATAGAGAATCCTAAAGATGCTACCAGAAAACTACTAGAGCTAATCAATGAATTTGGTAAAGTAGCAGGATACAAAATCAATGCACAGAAATCTCTAGCATCCCTATACACTAATGATGAAAAATCTGAAAGAGAAATTAAGGAAACACTCCCATTTACCACTGCAACAAAAAGAACAAAATACTCAGGAATAAACCTACCTAGGGAGACAAAAGACCTGTATGCAGAAAACTATAGAACACTGATGAAAGAAATTAAAAATGATACCAACAGATGGAGAGATATACCATGTTCTTGGATTGGAAGAATCAATATTGTGAAAATGACTCTACTACCCAAAGCAATCTACAGATTCAATGCAATCCCTATCAAATTACCAATGGCATTTTTCACAGAACTAGAACAAAAAATTTCACAATTTGTATGGAAACACAAAAGACCCCGAATAGCCAAAGCAATCTTGAGAAAGAAAAACTGACCTGGAGGAATCAGGCTCCCGGACTTCAGACTATACTACAAAGCTACAGTAATCAAGACAGTATGGTACTGGCACAAAAACAGAAATACAGATCAATGGGACAGGACAGAAAGCCCAGAGATAAACCCACGCACATATGGTCACCTTATTTTTGATAAAGGAGGCGAGAATATACAATGGAGAAAAGACAGCCTCTTCAACAAGTGGTGCTGGGAAACTGGACAGCTACATGTAAAAGAATGAAATTAGAACACTCCCTAACACCATACACAAAAATAAACTCAAAATGGATTAAAGACCTAAATGTAAGGTCAGACACCATAAAACTCTTAGAGGAAAACAAAGGCAGAACACTCTATGACATAAATCACAACAAGATCCTTTTTGACCCACCTCCTAGAGAAATGGAAATAAAAACAAATATAAACAAATGGGACCTAATGAAACTTAAAAGCTTTTGCACAGCAAAGGAAATTATAAACAAGACGAAAAGACAACCATCCGAATGGGAGAAAATATTTGCAAACAAAGCAACTGACAAAGGATTAATCTCCAAAATTTACAAGCAGCTCATGCAAGCTCAATATCAAAAAAACAAACAACCCAATCCAAAAATGGGCAGAAGACGTAAACAGACATTTCTCCAAAGAAGATATACAGATTGCCAGCAAACACATGAATGAATGCTCAACATCACTAGTCATTAGAGAAATGCAAATCAAAACTACAATGAGGTATCACCTCACACTGGTCAGAATGGCCATCATCAAAAAATCCACAAACAATACATGCTGGAGAGGGTGTGGAGAAGAGGGAACCCTCTCGCACCGTTGGTGGGAATGTAAATTGATACAGTCACTATGGAGAACAGTATGGAGGTTCCTTAAAAAACTAAAAATAGAACTACCATAGGACCCAGCAATCCCATTACTGGGCATATACCCTGAAAAAACCATAATTCAAAAAGAGTCATGTACCACAATGTTCTTTGCAGCTCTAGTTACAATAGCCAGGACATGGAAGCAACCTAAGTGTCCATCGACAGATGAATGGATAAAGAAGATGTGGCACATATATACAATGGAATATTACTCAGCCATAAAAAAGAAACAAAATTGAGTTTTTTGTAGTGAGGTGGATGGACCTAGTCTGTCACACAGAGTGAAGAAAGTCAGAAAGAGAAAAACAAATACCGTATGCTAACACATATATATGGAATCTAAAAAAAAAAAATGGTTATGAAGAACCTAGGGGCAGGACAGGAATAAAGACACAGATGTAGAGAATGGACTTGAGGACATGGAGGGGGAAGGGTAAGCTGGGATGAAGTGAGAGGGTGGCATGGACTTATATACACTACCAAATGTAAAACAGATAGCTAGTGGGAAGCAGCCGCATAGCACAGGGAGATCAGCTCGGTGCTTTGTGACCACCTAGAGCCAGGTGGGATAGGGAGGGTGGGAGGGAGGGAGATGCAAGAGGGAGGAGATATGGGGATATATGCATATGTATAGCTGATTCACTTTGTTTACAGCAGAAACTAACACACCATTGTAAAGCAGTTATACACCAATGAAGATGTTAAAAAAAACAAATAAACAAAAAAAACCTAAAGTAATTCTTTGCCTCGAAAAGAAATCACTGTAGGTAAGATTCTTTCAGGAAGTGCTCACCTAGGCAGCAACCACACCACATACACAACAGACCTTTCTCTAACCCCATGCTACATGAAGCGAGGAGCATTCACCTTGGATGATGAGCTAAGGCTTGAGAACTACCTATGGTGAGAACTTGACCATAAAAAATAAGGAAAAACTGGAAGAGAGTAAAGGAGGGAAACATGATTGGGAAATCCACAGGGCCACCCACGACATTTACTTCAAACAAGTTTTTACTTGGGTCAAGGTCCTATGGTCTCAAATTTAAATGACCCCAGGAAGAGAGGTGGCCACCCAGTCCTGTAATGTTCTATCACCATCACAATGCTGACCAAAAGCTCAGGGAGTACCTGTTCACAGTCCAGGCAAAATCAAAACTAGTGTCTAGAGTGACTTACAGTTTAAGTAAGGCGGCTGAGAGGGGTGGCATTCTACAGCAGAAATAAACAGTCCCAGGTCACACTGTGGGCAGAAATCAACTTCTCCAACTGAAGTTCAAAATTCCTTTCTCCCAAGTCACTCCCCTTCACCAACTAAAACTCCACCCCCTCCAGACACAGCCATTCAGCTGGGCTGAACAACTCTATATGGAGCCCCTCCCAGGTGCAGGCACTATTTTAGGTCAGAACAAACCCAGCCCAGGCCCCATCCTCCTGGGGCTTACACAGCCCTGCTCTCTTCTGAATCAGAGGGATCCTAGGGTCCCCAAACACACACACCACCCAACCCTCCTGGCTGAGCATTTGCCCTTGCTGTTCCATCCACCAACAATGTTTAACTTCCCCGTTTCCTCTCGTCCAGATGGACCAATCCATCCAATACCATCTCCTCCATGAAGTCCACCCCAATGCCACACCAGCCCAACTGTAGCTTCTCCCTCCACCCACACAAAGCAGGTGTCACTCCCCTCCCTTGAACTTCTTCACGGCACTCTACTTGTGCATGTAATGGCAATTAATATGTTACTGTCCATTGCAGTATTCACTGTGACCTGGGCTTGGGCTGGGCTGGGACAGCCTCCCCAAGGCTCAGTTTCTGTATCTTTAAAACAAGGAGCTAAGAATACCTAAAAATAATAAAAGGAAAAATAGCCACCTTTTAGGGAGTTCTTACCATGTACCAGAGAAATGTTGTGAAATTTACAAACATTGTCTCATTTGATCCTCAAAATCCTATGAGGCAGGCACTGTCATCCTCCTTTCACAGATGAGAAAACAGAAGATCAGAAACGCTGAGTGATTTGCCCAAGTCCACAGACAGCAAGCAGCAGAGCAGAGGTTCCCACTCTGGCAGCCCTCCACCCGGGCCGTCTCTTAATCACTAGGCTCTACTGCCCTTCTTTTCTTCAGTTTCCTACCTACCTCACAGGGCTGTTCTGAGATAATACAGGAAAAGGCCTTTTGACACTGACTGGTTCCTGGTCTTTCTGTCCCCAGAAAGGTAGCATCGTTTAAGGGAGAGCTATTGGCATATGTGTGTGCTTTAATGAATAAATGAATGCATGAAATGAAAAGAATGAAGGGCATCAGCTGAACTAGCAAACTAAGAGAAGGAAGCGTCTTACAAGTGGTTACTTAACATTCTATATATAGACCCTCACAGGGCAGCACAAAATGTAGCCTCTTTCTCCACAATGTCTTTCCGATGCATTGTTACAAGGGGGAACGGTGTGAGAGATGACAGCAGTGGGGCGAGCAGGAATGACACAGCACCTCCCAGGAGCAGCAGGCCCAGTTCTGCGGCCCTCCCTAAGACAAAACCCCCACTGGAGGGAAATCCCATCCAAATCCTCTTTGTCAGGGCAGAGAAGGTCAACAAGACTAATCCTCCAGAGGACCTGGAATTCTGGTTCACCTGTGCCACACCAAAGGACAGCCTCCCGGGAGCAAGACAACGTGCCTCAGGGTGGCACACCCCACCCTCCTCCTGCTCTGAGCTGACTCATCCTGGCCTCACACATGCATGCACCTCAGCTCCCACCTGAGTGCAGGCACTATCCCAGCATGTGACCTTGGGCAGGTCATGGGCCTATCCAAGCCTCATTCTTCTCATCTGGAAAATCCAGATAATCCCAGAACTACCCTCAGAGTGCTGATGGGAGGAGTGAACAGATAATCCATGGAGCCATTGCCTGGCACACAAGGAGCACTTGGTGTCTGTCAGCTATAAATGTAGGCAGACAATGGGGACACAGAGGGACCCCAACATCGCCCTGCACTGCCCTTGCTTCCAGGAACGGCAGCTTGGCCCCCTGCACTCCAAGCAACCAGTGCATGGTTCTTTACAGGAATTATGTGGCCAATCTCAGTGTGGCACATGAACTATACCTCTTTGACAATAACAAGAGCTTAAAATGCAGCTGGTCTTACAGAGGGGTAAAGACCAGTGGGTGGGGATAGAAAGGGGAAAATGCAAACAGGGAAAGGGAAGAGAAGGATGTCGCCTAACCAGCTGCCGATATGCCAAGAGCTGTGCTGGTGGCAAGCCCAGACTCAGGAGAAAGCAGACACAGATCCCTTCGGGGACTCAGCACTCAGTCCATCAAGAAAAGAGACCCGGGGCCTCCCTGGTGGCGCAAGTGGTTGAGAGTCCGCCTGCCGATGCAGGGGATACGGGTTCGTGCCCCGGTCTGGGAGGATCCCATATGCCGCGGAGCGGCTGGGCCCGTGAGCCATGGCCGCTGAGCCTGCGAGTCCGGAGCCTGTGCTCCGCAACGGGGGAGGCCACAACAGTGAGAGGCCCGCATACCGCAAAAAAAAAAAAAATAAAAATAAAAAATAAAAAAAATAAAAAAAGAAAAAAAGAAAAGAGACCCGAGTGTCAGTCCTGCCCCTCAAGCCAGCACAGCAATATCAGCCAACTGGGAGATGGGCCACCAGCATTTGGACATCAACCAGGGCAGACAACTTGGCTGCTTTAGCTGGTTTTAGTCTTCAGAAACTGATATGCCTCTGTACATAAACAGCAGACACAGAAGTCTCTTCCTTTTCTAAAAATACACATCTGCAGTTCAGCACTGAGAAGGCCATCTAGAGCCCATAACAAAGCCGGCATCTGCAGATGTCTGGGCTCCAGGAGGAAAAGCATTTCCTTTATCAACAGCAAAGGGTGTGAAGTTACCCTTCACCCCGGAGGATGACTCTGTCTCGGGGAACAGCATGGCCCAGAGGTACTCCGCGACTGCGACAGACTGGACCTAACGCCCACCTCTGCCACCTGTCCTGCTGAGTTAACTTCTCTCAGCCTCAGTTTCCTCATCTGTAAAGTGAGAGTGAGAGCCGCATACACCTGGTAGGGTTCTTGTGAGGATCAGAAATGACTGCAAAGGGACTTCCCTGGTGGCGCAGTGGATAAGAATCTGCCTGCCAACACAGGGGGCATGGGTTCGAGCCCTGGTCTGGGAAGATCCCACATGCCACGGAGCAACTAAGCCCATGCGCCACAACTACTGAGCCTGCACTCTAGAGCCCGCGAGCCACAACTACTGAGCCCGCGTGCCACAACTACTGAAGCCCGCGCGCCTAGAGCCCATGCTCCGCAACAAGAGATGCCACCGCAATGAGAAGGCCGCGCACTGCAACGAAGAGTAGCCCCCACTTGCCGCAACTAGAGAAATCCCGCAGGCAGCAATGAAGACCCAACACAGCCAAAAATAAATAAAATAAATAAATTTATTTAAAAAAAGACTGCAAAGAACCTAGGACAGTTCCTGGCATACAGCAGGCCATCAATACACAGGAGCTTGGTCATTCCTGGAATCCCAGGGTCTGCCTCTCCCTTCATCCCTCTCTTATCCCTGAAATAAGCCAGCCAGGAAGACAAAGACTGATTTTCCCTGCTCCCTGGGCAGCTCACTCCTGAAGGCCATTGCTGGTGTGTGTTCTGGGGCAGCAACTCCAGGGCCAAGCAAGCAGGAGGCTGCTTGTTAGCAGATGGAGTGGAGGAGAAAAAGAAAGCCCATCCCCCAGTCCTCAGGGAGGGCTGCTCCATGCACCCCGGCCTCAGCTAAGGGCCAGGGGGCAGAGGGAAGATAAGGCAGGGTCCCTCCGGAAAGGAGGCCACAATCGTCTGAGAGCGTTTCCTTCTGGAGCTCACAGACAAGGAGCTTTAGAAGGTCCTGCCTGAATCCTCTGAAATTGAATAAGATTTGGGGTGAACATGTACTTTCCTGGGAGACAGTCCAGAACATCCATCAGACTCTCAACAAAGTCTGTGATACTCCCCTCAAAAAAAGACTTTAAAACCACCAACTCATTAAGGGAAAACAAGAATGTCTGAGAAAAAGAGAACAACATACAATGATCTCTAATTTTTAGTTCACGTGTAATGATACTTACCAGGTGCTTTACCATGTGTCATGTCACTCAGTCCCCACGACAGGGGAAGATGACAGTCACCATCCCCAGATGAGGAAACTGAGGCTTAGAAGAGGATACCACTTCCCAAGGCCCCTGGATGAGCAAATGGCAGAACCAGGATGCAACCCCGAGAGTGTCTGAGGCCAGGGCTCAGGATCCTCGTCACCACATCATAGTGTCACCTTCTCCAGGCCAAGCCCCAGATCTTACAAACTAGAAGGAAGGGTGGAAGGAAGCGCAGAAGGGAAGGGAGGGGTGGGTGGGGGTTAGAACCTGACTTACAGTTCAACAGTCTTTCCACTACACCCATCCTTCCTGTCTTCACACACTGACACTGAGAAATTTTCTAGATGTCAGGAAAGAAACAAGAAGTCGTAAGGAAGTATACAGAAAGCTGGGTGTGTTACATCAGTACCAAAGGCCTCAATTTCCTTGCTGGAAAAATGGGGATTATAAATGACTACTCCATGCACATCTGGGATGCAGTAAGCATTCATGAATGGTAGGGCATCATTGCAATTATTAAAATCTGGTTTTGAAATCGCATGTCCTAGTGATCGAAGGTGCCATCTTTATGTCAATGAACCCCACACTGTTTGCTTCAAGGAGCCCACCTCCCTGTATCCCTGAACTCTGCTCAAATGCTGCTGAAAGAGAGTCCTCACTTTGGCTCCCAGCACTGATCACACTCTCCCCTCCAGCTGCCTGCTAGGGAAGCCAGCTGCGGCAGCCAGCAAGACTTGGGAGCAAGCCTGGGTCCCAGAGCCAACTCTCCGACATCATCTGAGGTGCAGAGAGGTCTTGGAAACCTCCAGGGTGATTACAGGAGGTAGGGAATATTCATGGCAGGCTTCTCCAGATACTGAAAAGAAAAACAGAAAATCAGTATAAGAAGTTCTCCAAGGTGGGGCAGGTCCACCTCTGAGCCAGATATGCCAACAGGTGAAAAAGCCAGGATTTTGGTGGACAAGGGCTTGGGAGAACAAAGGTTTGGGAGACCTCTGACTCACAGCCCCTTCATCCCTACAAGAAACACATCTAACTGATGTGATTCTTCAAGGAAGATAATTTTCATGAGTTGGACCCACTCTTCACAGCCGGAATATACCAACTCTAGCACCATCGATGACGTCTCCACACATAAAACAATTATTAACAATAACAGCTGCATTTATTAAATAATTATACTCTGCACTGTCCTTTACATATATTATCTCATCTAAGCCTCAAAATGCATGGAATTTTGAGAGAATTCCCATCCCTGTTTTACAGATGGGAAATTAGCTTTGGAAAGTTGAAGTAGCCTGTCCAAAGTCATAGGGCTAGTAGGTGACAAAAGAGATTGCTCTTACTATTATGTGTTTTCAGATAAAATATTGGGTTCTACCCATGGCACCTCTAGACATCTACTTCTCCTAGTCCTTCCAGAAAGTGAGAAACTTACTTATTCCACTCTAACCTAATCCAAAATACTTTTTATGCTAGGTACTGAACCCAAGATAAACTCCACTAAGCCAAGCATCAGTTATGCTCAGAAGCACACAAGACAGGGGCTTAAATAATACACAGTATATGTGAGGTGAGGATATTAACAGATGAGGGAAAGAAGGATGTGACCATGAACCTTCTGTCGCACAGACCGACATACCCAGAACATTCCACACTCCTCTCTTCTCAAGAACAATTTCAAGAAAAGATGCCTTCTCCCAAGAGAACAAAACTCCAAAATGTTAGTAGAGTGTCTCTAGAATAAGGAAAGGTGACCAAAGAAGAATGGAGAGGAAATATCACTTGGAAAAAAAAAGCGCACACATAATACCACGCAAGTGTTCTCCATTAGATTTCCCAAAGCAAGTCATGACTTTGGAACCCACCCATTAACACAAATCAAAATAATCTGAACCAAATGTTTCCATTTAAAGGCCCTTTCCCCCTTGAAGAGTTCTACAATGTTCTACCAGGGTAAATGCACTCTCGTACACCAGGCCACCTCACTCCAGTAATTACCACCAGACTTGAGGTTTGCTTGGCTCTGACCAAGCCAGCAAAAGTCTATGAACCCCAAAACCGAGAGCAAAGATCACAAGGGCAGTGGGGAGAGGTAGACACAATGAACGTGGGAAATTCTGCAACAGTACCGCCCTCTGGAAATGAAACGCTCTCTCTCTCTCTCTGGATTTCTGTTCCTAGGTCATCCTTCAACAGGGCTCACACCCTCTTCAATTGGCCATCTCCTTTGCTCCAGCCAGAGGGATCTGTCACTTAGCAACTACTCTCCAACAAAATACTAAGGAAAACTGGGAAACCAAAACTAGGAAGCCAAGATGAGGTCAGACTTTTGACAACTCTTGCTCCCGTGCCCTCATGGGACAAGCTTCAAGCAGAGCCAAGAAATCCATAGTTTCCATCAGACCTGGGCTCAGAGTGAGAGTAGCTCTGCAGAGGTGGCCTCACTCGGTGTCACTGAAGAGTCACCCTGGACCTCCCAGGTCAGGGCAAAGGGTTCTTATTAAACTTCAAGGACTCAATACACTGCAGGAACCACAGCACCCACAGTGCTCATCCAATCCGTCCTCAGTTACAGTGTAAGCACAGCACCAGTGAGGTCTCGGATTTGGCCCAATACATCTTCCAGCCTAGGCAGCTGGCTTAGCACCACAACTGACACCACTCACCACCTCCTTAGAGCCCTTCCTTGACGCCTCACCTAAAGTCAGTCCCTTTCTATCAACCATGATTTGTTTCTTTCCTGGAAATTGGTGTGACTTACAGTTATTTTGCCTGGTTGCTCTCCTTTTTGTTTGCCTCCATGAACACAAGGCCCCTGCTTACTGTTTTATCCTCAGCCCCCAGAGACTGGCACAAAGAAGGCACGTAACTAATATTTACTGTATGGGTGGGATAAGATGGTGAGAGGAAAACCACACAGAAGCCCTTGTAGATCCTCATGCGGTAAAAGATACATCCAATGTTACTAACCTCCCGAAATAACCTGTTACGGATCCAGTTTTCATACGTTTATAAAATCTGTTCTTACGACTTTTCACACTTTCAGTCTCAGGGAAAATAAATGAATTACATGTGTTTGCTATCTACCGTGTGAAAGGAACATTTCTTTTTATGTTCCTAAATTACCTCTGTTGAACCTTTTCTTAGAGGGGGAACAGAAGGGAAAAAACTTGCAGGATAGATGTTAAAGGGGTGGCTAATCCAACTATTATTCTAGGATTTTGTGAACAAGCCCACACTTACCCTAGCCATTCCTTGAAAGTTTTCTCCCAGCTTATGAATGGAGTATGTATACGGGGAGCCCAAGAAGAAGGCTATGTGAAACTCCACAGATATCTTTTCTGCTGACTCTGTTGGCCAACTAACGAGGCTGAAATAACATCATGGCAACTACCACTTACCCCAGGCTCTCCCAACTGTTTACCTAGGAACCTT
Source organism: Mesoplodon densirostris (assembly GCF_025265405.1). Taxonomy (NCBI): domain Eukaryota; kingdom Metazoa; phylum Chordata; class Mammalia; order Artiodactyla; family Ziphiidae; genus Mesoplodon; species Mesoplodon densirostris. Next base: position 122,185,785 of record NC_082663.1, on the reverse strand, counting down.
GTAACTATCTGAAATTTCTATCCATTTACTTGTTTACCGCCCGTCTTTTCCATGTGAATCTGAGTTTCATAAGAGTAGAGCTTTGTCTGCCTTGTTCACAAGCATGTAGAACATTTTTGGCCCCATTAAACAATTGTCAAAGGAACTTAACAGTAACTACGTGCTTTGAGGTTGCCTAGGCTTCTGAACAAAGATGATGGGCTTGTTCCTTCCTGAAAGAAAAAAGTAATCTATGGATTATTCCTCCATGATGAGGTAAAGCTCTGCCAGCCCCTCCCCATCATATATTCACATGGCTGTGGGTAAACTCAGTTCAGGTTCCACCCAAAAACTGTGTAAGCTTAGCCTTTGTAACAACTGCAAATTCATAAATCACACTAACCATCATGATACAGGGACTCAATAAACTACCCAGGCCCTGAATGAGCCTATTTAGCAAGAGTAGAGTCAACATATACGTGGCAGATTATATTCTCCAAAGATGGCCACACCAACACAGCCCAACCCACATGTTATTCTTACGATGAGTGAGACACAACACTCATCCATCAAGCAGTGGGACTACATTCCCCTCCCCTTGAACCAAATGGGCCACTGCAACAGCCTCAACCAAAAGAACATGGCGGAAGCGATACTGCACAACTTCAGAGGCGAGATCAAGAGCCAAGATGGCATCTGCCCGGTGTGCACTCCCTCCTGGCCTTGACACATGACTTGGGAGCCCGCAGCCACCTTGTGGAGCTGGAGAGACCATACAGAGAGACCACATAAAGGGATGACCAGTTGCTCCCAACCCCAGCTGTTCTGGTCCTCCCAGCCCAGGTGCCAGACACGTGAGTGGGCCAATGAGTCAGGTGATTCCAGCCCCAGCCCTCAGGTCACCCTGGCTGACGCTGGGGAGAGCTGAAACAAGGTGTCCCTAATGAGCCCTACCCACACTGCAGATCCATGAGTAAAATAAACCTTGTTGCTTTAAAACCATCGAGTTTTGAGGTAGTTTGTTTTTCAGCCACCATAGCTGGAACAACATACCAAATCAGTAATAACAGTCCCTCATCTGTAGTTCTCACCGCCAACACTTCAGTCCACATGCAGTGTATATTTACATACAAATATACAATCCCCAAATCTCTGGGTCAAGGAAAGTCATAAAACAAGAAGCAGAAAAAATACAGAACTGCACAGCACACAAAGCTTTTCCAAGTTCTCCGGTCTCTGAGCTCTTTGGACTCAAAGAAGCTGAGTCTGGCTCTTCGGCCAGCTGCCATTTTCCCCCTTCACTGTCCATTTTCATTCGCACGAACAGAATGGAAAGTGAAAACATTTTCCTTTTGAACAAGCTCTTTTTACCAGCTTGTTCACTCTCAGAAAAGCCTTACTCCAGAACATTTTTTTTTTTTTTTTTTTTTTTGCTGTACGCGGGCCTCTCACTGCTGTGGCCTCTCCCGTTGCGGAGCACAGGCTCCGGACACACAGGCCCCGCGGCCATGGCTCGCGGGCCCAGCCGCTCCGCGGCATGTGGGATCCTCCGGGATCGGGGCACGAACTCGTGTCCCCTGCATCGGCAGGCGGACTCTCAACCACTGCGCCACCAGGGAGGCCCTCCAGAACATTTTTGTTTTGAATAAGCCAGAATAGGGATTATTTACCTGTGTGAGAGCTCTCTTAGACCTGTTTTGGCAGACTTTAATCAACCAAACTTGGAAGGATATTCTTCTAATGAGGAAAATCCTTTAAATTTCACTATTTATTGAAAGAACATTTCACATGCATCTGTCTATGATCCCACATGGGTGTCAGCATCAGACATACATGAGTTCAAATACCAGCTCGACCAATTAGCAGCTGTGTGACCTCGGGCAAGTTATTTAACTTCTCTGTACATCAGTTTATTGTACCTGTGATGGAGATAATAATAACCCTCAAAGGGGTGAGTTAGTATAGCTAACACTTATAAAGTGCTTACCATATGCCAGACACTGTTCTAAGTGCCCAAAGGCACTCAGACCATACCTGGCCCAGGTGGGTACTCCATAAGCAGCAGCTGCCATGAGCATCATTATTACCAACGTTAACATCAGTAGATGACGATTTTTTCCTATGACTGAAGCCATAATGCTTTGGGAAAACTCTGTAAGTAGCAACTCTTATTACAGCACAAGAACCATGAGGCTCAAATTTATAGTCAACTCATAAAACTGTAAACTCATAAGATGTATAAGGATCATCAGAGGTGTCTGTTAAAACGAAGATCCCTGGCTACACCTCCTGAGATTTTAATTTAATAGTCTGGGATGGAGTCCAGGAAGTTGCTTTTTTATTATTATTATTATTTCTTCTTTTTAATTTATTTTTGTCTGCATTGGGTCTTAGTTGCAGCACGCAGGATCTTCGTTGAGGCGTGTGGGATCTTTCATTGCGGTGTGCAGGCTCTTCGTTGTGGTGTTCAGGCTTCTCTCGAGTTGTGGCTCTCGAGTTGTGGCGTGCGAGCTTCCTCTTCTCTAGCTCTGGTGTGCAGGCTCCAGGGCGTGCGGGCTCCGTAGTTGTGGCATGAATGTTCCAGAGGGCATGGGCTCTGTAGTTTGTGGCACGTGGGCTCTAGTTGAGGCACACGAGCTCAGCAGTTATGGCACGCAAGATTAGTTGCCCTGTGGCATGTGGGATCTTAGTTCCCTGACCAGGGCTCGAACCCGAGTCCCCTGCATTGTAAGGCGGATTCTTTACCACTGGGCCACCCAGGAAGCCCCTGGAAGTTGCTTTCTTAACACCCCCACAGGTGATTCCAACAAACCCTACCCTAGAGATGCTGGTGTAAATTCTGGAGTAAATCAGTCATGATGCCACAGAAAGAGCATAAGCTCAGAGTCAGAAGTTCTGGCTTCTAGTCTCAGCTTTGCCTCTAACTAGTTCTACAGCTGGGACACAGTCCCTTAACTTCTCCGGGTCTCAACAAAATGCAGGCTTCAGACTAGGTAATCCCAAAGGTGCCTCCTTCTCAAAATTGATCCCACAAGCCAACCACTAGAACCAAGTCCCTCAGATACCCCCTTGTTTTGTGCATTTGTAGCAAACGAACTAAGAGCTCTAATTTATTAAGCCCCACTGTGTGCAACACCACTGCCTGGGATGCTTCATTCATTTAATTATTTTTAATGTTCACAACCATCAGAGGTTCAATAAATGCCTGAGGTGACACAGCCAGTAAGTGGCAGGGCCTTGATTCTATCCCAGGTTTACCTGACCCAACACCTGTGTTCTTACACCATTATGCCTTTGGCCGTCTCACTGCAAAATTCATTTCTTTGCATTTCTTTTTGTTTTGTTTTGTTCCATTGAGAATTAAAGGTAAATGCCTATACTCCTCAGCTCTGCAAAGAACCAAAGGACAAAAACAGGACAGAGGAGGAGAGAAAGTGGGCCAGCAGGGAACCACAGCAGAAAAAGTGGGTCTTCTTATCATCCCAAAAGAGCTCAAATGAAGCTCAAAAAACAAGATACCACGTAAGAATGATGTCTTTAGTAGGAGGAACTGCAAGGGAGGTGGGAAAAGAGGAGAGCAAAGAAGTGAACACAAGCACTGAGGTTGTTCGGTGGGAGAGAGTGAACAAATAGTATTTCACCAAGATCTTCCCTCCCTTTCTTAATTCCTCTTACGGGAAGAACAGGACTTTTCGACACAGTATCCTCTACCGTGCTTAGAGATACAATGGGAAGGTTTCTCATTATGTCCACTCTTGTTTTCTCTTGCCAAGTAACTTAAAGGGAACCTAATCCCAGGCCTCTCGCCTCCAAACCTCATTACTTCATCCCGGGGACTCAGAAGGAAAATGGAAAACTGGTACAGAGGAGGAGAAAGAGTATTCACTATGGCAAGTTCCAGAGAATGGGTTTATACAAACACTGGGTTTCCAAATTTGTTCTGTGAGAGATTTAAAGGGGTGTCTGAAGGACAGGCAGCCTGGGGTAAGTCGCAAGGAAAAAGCACAGGACTTGAAATCAGAAAACCCCAAGTTCGGATCCCAGCACTATATGGGATACATCCTATCTGACCTGGGTCAAGTTACATCATCTTCCTTCAGATTCCACATCTGTAAAATGGGCACAATAACACCGACATCATAGACCTGTCTTAAAGAACAGATGGACTAAGGTATGTGAGATGCCTAACATGGTATCTGACCCAAAGTTTTTCTAAATTGGGAAAGAGGTAAGCAAAAAATGAGCCATAAAGTCTTCTTTATATTTGTTCAGTTTCAGACATCTTCAAACTACTCTGCAGGGAGACTAAAGATGGGGGCACCCTGCAATTCTCTTCCCATCTCCACTCTTCTAAAGTAAACCAGGGACAACTCCTGTGAAAACAAATGCCTTTGAGATGTGTCAAAACACCCATTGATGCCAATGAAAACCATGGTGATTACTTCAGACTGGGTGCATAAGAGATTCAGTATCATCTGAAGCCCAAAACAGAGCAAAGAGAAAAGGTGGCCTAATAAACACACCCAGATAAGGGCATTTAGCTCTTGCTTTACAGGTGTTATATTGAATTCCAGTACTGGGAGGAAGGAAAACTTCTTTAACGTTGTAAATGACCTATAGGACTCATTCATCACAGAGGAGAAGGCTGTCGGGCTTTCAGGAAGCCAGTACCTCTCTCCAGGGGCTAAGAATGAACCCTAGATTCAGGGAGAAGCCAAACCCCAGAGAGATCATTAACCGAGTCAGGCAGTGACTTGGCATGTCAGTTCAGGGCCTTGTGACTTAACCACTGCCTAGGGTGCCTGGCCCTGGAATTCAACAACAGAGGAGGCTGGGGTCTGGCAACAGGGTCAGCTATCCTGCCTTTGCTCTCTAACAATCCAGACATCATGTCAAGGTATGCAAGGGTTCCATTCCTGAGAGAAGCATGAATGGCTACCAAGGCTCTGGACTCAGCATGGGCTTAAATCCTGGCTCTGCCATTAACTAGCTCTGTGATTCAACTCTCTGTGCCTGGATTTCCTCAACTGCAAAATGGGTATAATAAGAGAATCAACCTTAAAGAGTTTTGTGAGGACTGTATGAGTGAATACAAATAAAGAGCCTTGATCACAGCAAGTGCTCAATTAAATGAAAGCTATTACTGCCTACCTCATTGTGTTATTAGCCAGCCCTTATTGGGCTTTTCTTCTGTACCATGTGCTAACCATAGGTTGCTTCCTTTAGTCCCCCAAAGCTCCATGAGTCAATGAAAGTAAAGCACTGAGCTCAATGCTCTGCCTGAACATAGAAAAGGCTCAACAAAGGGAGCTCACTCTTGCTACTGTCATCACCCAATCAAGCCCAAAACACCCCTTCACTCAGTTCTAAAAAGACACCTGGGTAAAAACAATTCAAAGAAAATCACCCATTAGCATCTATTGGGTAACATATAAATTGGGTATTTTTATGAGTCAGAGCCTCTCATTGTATCAAGCCTTGATATTACCTTGAATATTTCATTTTTATTCAGATTCCAAGACCCAGGAGTTAAATGAATAAGGCCTCCTTGATACTCTCTTACACTGGGAGTCTATGGCCAGAAGAGAAGAGAAGGGGTCTCTATACCACAAATCTTACCTCTGATGGTTCAAAATGCCATGCGCTTTGAGAACACCTATTTAAACTCCAGAAAAGCTTGTGTGCTGGTAAAGCATTAGCTTTATATCACTTCATGAGCTAGGCAGACACCACCTCAACCATGAAAGAATTACTAAGAAAAGAAAAGATAAAGAGAAGATGCGATAAAGCTCAAACTTGGTTCAAAAAAAAAAAAAAAGTCAATCACTAAAAGCACTTCTTTCTATTTCTGATCCAATCCTTTTCTATCAGAGGAAGATAAAATTGACGCCCCACCTGCCCCAGGCTACTTTGCTCTAACAAGTGACAGTCTTCACCTGTGGACTAGGTGGACCAGAGCCTCAATGCTGTAAGTAAAGTTCTGTTACTAACAATAATCTTGGTCTACAGAGTAGGAATAGCACTCTTCAGGAGTATGGCACATTGTTAAATGGCCACAGATCTTTAATGCAAGCTTCTCTGCAATGTGAATTTGCCATTCCTCTTATACAGAAGTGGAGTCCAGGGCTTCCCTGGTGGCGCAGTGGTTGAGAGTCCGCCTGCCGATGCAGGGGACACAGGTTCGTGCCCCGGTCCGGGAAGATCCCACATGCCGCGGAGCGGCTAGGCCCGTGAGCCATGGCCGCTGAGCCTGCGCATCCGGAGCCTGTGCTCCGCAACGGGAGAGGCCACAACAGTGAGAGGCCCGCGTACCGCAAAAAAAAAAAAAAAAAAAAAAAAAAAAAGAAGAAGAAGTGGAGTCCATTTCTCCACTCCCTTGAATCTGGGCTGGCCCTGTGACTTGCTTTTAGCCAGCAGAACGTGGCGGAACTGATGCTGCGTGAATTCCAGAGCCTAGGCCTCAAGAGGACCTGAAGCTTCCACCTTTGCCCTCTTGGAACACTGTCCTGAGACTGCCATTCCATGGAGAAGCCCAGGAAGAAAGACCACATGGGAAAGGCCTTGTGTCCCAGCCGAACACACTTGCATGAGTGAGCCCAGGAGAGGCTAAGAGAAGCACCCAGCCAATCTACTGAGTTGCCGGAATAGACACCATTGTCACCTTCAGTCTCAAAGGTTTGGGATGATTGGTCGCACAGCAAGAGATAAAGGGATACAGGTACACTAACTGGAGTTTACTTTGTTTTGGAAACTCATTTCAAAAATTTATCTCAAACTTCTCAAACGCAAGAACAGACAAAAGCTAGGTTGCTGGAACTTAGCAATAGTGGTTACCTTAAGAGAGGAGGGATGGGATGGGAGCTTTATGGGATGCTGATAATTTTATTTCTTGGCCTGAGCAGTGATTATATGGGCGCATTCACTTTATGATCATCAAAATGTGCAATCCTGAAGCTGTGGACTTTTTTGGATATGTACTAAACTTCCATTTTTTAAGTTTAAAATAAGCCTCTCTTGGCAAAGTCCCTTTGAGAAGCAAAGGTATGTAGCTAAAGGAAATAAATGATCATGCTCACAATTTCTTATCTGTTGATCAAAATTTCCTCAGAGAAGCATATAACACACACAAGTCCAGTTTTAAAAACTGAACCTCACTTGTTAAATATGAGCATGTTTCTTCCTTGCCAAAAACATGATCCATTTATGAATCTAAAGACATCCCTGAAACCCCAGGAAACTTTGTAATGCCTAGGTCAAGATATTCAAGTGCTGAAATTTTCATGTCATTTCAGAAAGATTGTATAAATCATTTCCAAAGTAAAAGGTCCTCAGAGCTTCTGCACTCACATGTATGTCTCCCTTGGTAGGTCACATGATTAGTGGACATTTGCTCCTGTCCAAAACATCCACTAAGACATTTGGTCCACACCAAAAGTTCCTTGAAATTTGGTCCTATCAAAAATATCCATGAGGGGCTTCCCTGGTGGCGCAGTGGTTAAGAGTCCACCTGCCGATGCAGGGGACACGGGTTCGTGCCCCGGTCCGGGAAGATCCCACAATGCCACGGAGCGGCTAGGCCCGTGAGCCATGGCCGCTGAGCCTGTGCGTCCAGAACCTGTGCTCCACAACAGGAGAGGCCACAACAGTGAGAGGCCCGCATACCGCAAAAAAAAAAAAAAAAAAATCCATGAGTTGGGCTTCCCTGGTGGCACAGTGGTTAAGAATCCGCCTGCCAATGCAGGGGACATTCAAGCCCTGGTCCAGAAAGATTCCACGTGCTGCGGAGCAACTAAGCCCGTGAGCCACAACTACTGAGCCTGCGCTCTAGAGCCCGCAAGCCACAACTACTGAGCCCGTGTGCCACAATTACTGAAGCCCTTGAGCCTACAGCCTGTGCTCCTCAACGAGAAGCCACCACAATGAGAGTAGCCCCCGCTCACCACAAGTAGAGAAAGCCCACATGCAGCAACGAAGACCCAACACAGCCAAAAATAAATAAATAAATAAATCTTATTTTAAAAATAAACAGAATCCATGAGTATATTTGATCTATGCTACATGGTCCTTGATGTTTAGCCTGGCCAAAAACACCCATGCTTGGAAAATGTCCCTGGGTTCAAACAGCCCATACCATTTACTTACACTTTTGGTTTACAGGATTAATACATAAAAAAATAGTACCGTGTCTTATTGGTCCAATAATTGTATTGAGGCTGTATTGCCAATGATAACCCTTCTTGCCTCAGTAGTTTAGTTGGCAATGCCACGTGGGGTTAGGTAGATGGGTCAGGGTTCAAATCCTGCAAAAGAGCAGGATTTATATTAACTATGCATAGCCAGGAAGAGTCCTACAGTTAGAGAAATGAACAGAGGATGACTGACAAGTTGAGGATGGAATCTCGTGATGTATGGTGCATTAATATGTTGTTACTGGGCATTTGGCTGGATATGGCTGGGTCATTCAATAAGAGCTGAGCTTGAAAAGAGGAGCTTGGGGGCTTCCCTGGTGGCGCAGTGGTTAAGACTCCACCTGCCAAGGCAGGGGACACGGGTTCGAGCCCTGGTCCGGGAAGATCCCACATGCCGTGGAGCAACGAAGCCCGTGAGCCGCAACTGCTGAGCCTGTGCGCCTAGAGCCCATGCTATGCAATGAGAAGCCCACGCACCACAATGAAGAGTAGCCCCCGCTCGCCGCAACTAGAGAAAGCTCACGCACAGCAACGAAGACCCAACGCAGCCAAAAATAATAGATAAATAAAAATAAATAAATTTATTTAAAAAAAAAAAAAGAAAAGAAAAGAGGAGCTTGGTCAAGCTGCTATGTAAAATGGGAGGCAAGTGTAATGTAAACACTTTACAAAGTACCTTGCTTGTCTCCTACCACACAGAGGTCTGGGTGTGAGAGTCACCATGAGGGGGATACCAGGCATTTCATTAACTTCCATACAACTACCCCATCACCCAGGGTTAAGAGGCAATACTTCCCTTGAATCAGTGTCCTATGGAGGTACGATCACAGTACCCACAAAAATGTCTGACACCATTTAGAGAGGTTTTAGTGGGTGTGACTCCCACACTTATCAGTCAATTGGTGGGGACCACCACACTCTCAGCTAGTGCCTACCTACTGGCTGACTCAGCCTGACCAAATCAGGTGTCGAATCCATAAGACATTAGTAAGGTTTCCCCTACCAGTAAACCACTAACCATTGGTCAGACAGCTGCAAAAGAAAAAATAATAATAATAATAATAACCCTTCTTCTGCTGCTTGGCAATGCAACATCTTTATTTGAAAATTCCACCAGAATATGGCAGAAATAGTATACTCACAATAGAAAAGCCAATGCTGCATTATAATGGTTTTTGTTACCATTTCCATTTCCTTAAAAGAGATAAGACAAAAAGGCACTGGCACTTTGGAGAGGAGAACCTGCAATGCTTGATGTACAACTTGTCAGGATTCGGATAACATTACAATCAGTCAAGATGGGACAGGAAAACAGCAGCACAACATTGGTGCTAAAGGGAAGGAAGGAAAACCCTGAATAGGTTAAAAGAACACACAGAAGAGGAACCAAATGCAACACTATCACAGGTACTTCTAAGAACTCTTCATGATATTCATGTTGATGAGGTCCTATTAATGTTATGAGAAAGAAACTCATTAAAGAGGCAAGTAAATAGAATTGAAAGCAGACTTTAACCTTTAAACCCAACTTCAAACCCAAACCCAATGCATGGAATTCAAACTCCAGAGGAATATAATAAAGTGACCAGACACAGAAAACCATTTCTTATGCATGATCCCTGTGCTCAAGATGACGACAGAATTCCTATTTACATAACTTATGACAATATTCAATATTTAAGTGCCAGTCCCACATTATCCATAATGGCACCTTCAAGGGGGCACCAACACAGTTCACTCAGTTATTTACTGTGCACAGTGTAGCACTGGGTTAGACTATGCCATTGATTCATGCAGTAACAATGAAAAGGTGAGAAGACACAGATTTACATATGAGAAGGTACTTGAATTTGCAAAGGAAAGAAATCTCAACATTAACCCTTCACTGCGCATGATGGATTTCAGATATGCAAATATAATTGGGATTAGACTACTCCTAACCAATGCACAAGTGAGAGGATGCTTGTTTCACTTTTCACAATCACTGTGACAAAAATATCTTCTTTGGGTCTAACACGTGAGCATACAACAATGGAAAGTAACACCCATAAGTGTCATCCATGTTGTTTGGACTTCCATTTGTGCCTTTGGAAAATGTAAATGAAACTTTTAAGCACTGTGAGGGATGCAAAAGAAAAGTTAGGTGACCTAATGGTTTATGTTGAGAAAGTGTACGCCCATGGAAGGCATGGCAGAAGATGACCAGAAGCTCCAAGATTTCCACCAGAAACTCCGAATATATATATGTCAGTACTGAACGGCGATCACAGGACGAACAACGCTGTGCTGACAGAGCAAATTTCAAGAGCTGATGGTAGTGCACCATACCTCAATCTGGAGATTTACTGACATACTAAAAGGTGAACAGCAAAGCAATCAACAAGTTAGCACCCAGGCTCTTGGTAGTCACACTCAAATACAGCCACCAACTACACAATACCAACAAAGTCAAATTCGTATTACTGAAATTGTTTACACATATAATAACCAGTAATCAGGTCAATATCTACCTGAAAGATTGCTCAATGACTTAAGAGTAACCCTCACAAACTGCATGATGAGGATGAATAAGAATAAATGTGAAACCCAAAATTCATCATGAATTACAATAAAATAATGTAAATAAAATTTTAACTAAGTAAACGTTTGTATCATTTAACGAATCATGGACCAAATATCTCAATGAAAGTTTTGGACAGGACCAAATTTCAAGGACTTTTTAGCATGGACCAAACATTCTGCAAGAGATCACACAAACTCCATAAGGCCACATCTCTTTCTCATCTCTCTGTCCCCCAGTCCCAGCACTCTCATGCCAAAGCCAAGCAGAGTCACTTGTTCACACAGAAAGAACTCAACAAACGTCTGTGGTTGGTAGGACATCCCCAAAGCCCTTAACAATGTTTATATCCCTTGACTAAGTATAATTCCTCTTCAAGGACTCTATTCAAAGGAAATGATTTTATTAAATGGGAACAAAGATTTATGTATGAAACTATCAAGTTCTTTAATACAGCGAAAAAATAAGAATGGAAATACTCTAAATGTTTAAAGTTAGGAGATTAGATAAGGAAATTATATTATATCCATAAAGTAGAAATGCACAGACATTAAAAATGACATTTAAAATGACATTTAAAAAGAGAAAAGAGGGAATTCCCTGGTGGTCCAGTAGTTAGGACTTGGTGCTTTCACTGCCACGGCCCCAGTTAAATCCCTGTTCTAAGATCTAAGAACTAAGATCCCGCAAGCCACAAGGCATGGCCCAAAAAAAGAAAAAAGAGAGAGAGAGAAAACAGGTTCTCTCTTTGTGGTAGGATTATGAGTGTCTTTCTTCCTACTTCTTTAAAACTTTCTGTAATTCTCAAATTTTCTACAAAGTACAAGTATTCTTCACTTTTTACTTAAAAGAGAAAAGAAAGTAAAAATGTAGAAAAATGTGTTGAAATAAAGGTGATTAACATTATAATCTATTTCTCTTTTAGTATCTCTTTATGATTTTAGTATCTCTTTATGATTCATCCATTACTTACATTCCTTGCCTGGAATCATCACTTCAGCTGTTTACATATCTTGAACATTTTACCAGAATCAACTCCCACTGAATCACAATAATATATTTATCTATCTTTCTTTCCCTCTAGGCTCTGAGCTCTTCATTTTCTTTGTAAACCCAATGCTCAACATAGTGTTTTGCTCTTAATGGGCACTCAATATATTTTGACTGAAAGTTGCCGGATGTCAGGGTAACAACAAGAAGATTTACCTAAACTTCATGGCAGCAGTGGCCATGTTTTCCTATATGTCCCATGCTGGGCACACAAAAGATCCAAAATTAGTATTTGTTATTCGTCCTAGCTTAAGCTGCCATAACAAAATACCACAGACTGTGTGGCTTAAACAACGGATATTTAGTTCTCACAGTTCTGAAGACTGGAAGTCTGAGATCAGGCTGCCAGCATGGTTGGGTTCTGGGGAGGACTCTCTTCCTGCCTTGCAGGGAGTCACCTCCTTGATGTGGGCTCACATGACGTCTTCTTCATGCATATGCATGGAGGGGGCGAGGGGAAGGAGGAGGGAGAGAGAGAGAGGGGGGGAGGGAGGGAAGGAAGGAGGGAGGGAAGGGGAGAGAGGGAGGAAGAGAGAGAGAGGAGAGAAGCAAGCACACATGCACAGGCATGTCTCTTCTTATAAGGACACTAATCCTATCCAATCCCACCCTTATGATCTCATTTAACTTAATTACCTCCTTATAGGCCCTATCAAATACAGTCACATTGGGTATAAAAGCTTCAATATATAAGTGAGGGGGGGCACAATTCAGTCTATATCATTATTAAATGAAAACTGACATATCAACTCACCGGTGGACCATTAAGGTGACACCAAAAATAGACTATTACCTGTGACCAGAACAAGGACTGAAAAACTTCATCCTATGTGTCTTCTGATAAGGTGCACCAAAGACAGGTATAAGATTTGGTATGTCTTCATAATTTCATGCACAACAGCAAGTCAAGAAAGAATATGGGGAAACACAAAAGACCCCAAATAGCCAAAACAATCTTGAGAAAGAAGAACAGCGCTGGAGGAATCATGCTCCCTGACTTCAGATTATACTACAAAGCTACAGTGATCAAAGAGTAGGTACTGGATTTCCCTGGCAATCCAGTGGTTAAGACTCCACACTTCCAATGCAGGGGGCACGGGTTCAATCCCTGGTTGGGAAACTAAGATGCCACATTCCACCTGACGCAGCCAAAAAAAAAAGGTATGGTACTGGCACAAAAACAGAAATATATATCAATGGAACAGGATAGAGAGTGAAGGAGTATACCCACGCACTTATGGTCAATTAATCTACAACAAAGGAGGCAAGAATATACAATGGCGAAAAGACAGATTCTTCAACAAGTGATGCTGGGGAAACTGGACAGCTAACGTGTCAAAGAAAGAAATTAGAACACTCCCTAACACCATATACAAAAATAAACTCAAAATGGATCAAAGACCTAAATGTAAGACTGGATACTATAAAACTCCTAGAGGAAAACATAGGTGGAACACTCTATGACATAAATCACAAGATCCTTTTTGACCCACCTCCTAGAGAAATGGAAATAAAAACAAAATAAACAAATGGGACCGAATTAAACTTAAAAGCTTTTGCACAGCAAAGGAAATCATAAACAAGACAAAAAGACAACCCTCAGAATGGCAGAAATATTTGCACATGAAGCAACTGACAAAGAATTGATCTCCAAAATTTACAAGCAGCTCATGCAGCTTAATATCAAAAAATCAAACAACCCAATCCAAAAATGGGCAGAAGACCTAAACAGACATTTCTCCAAAGAAGATACAAAGATTGACAACAAACACATGAAAGAATGCCCAACATCACTAATCATTAGAGAAATGCAAATCAAAACTACAATGAGGTATCACCTCACACTGGTCAGAATGCCCATCATCAAAAGATCTACAAACAATAAATGCTGGAGAGGGTGTGGAGAAAAGGGAACCCTCTTGCACTGTTGGTGGGAATGTAAATTGATACAGCCACTATGGAGAACAATATGGAGGTTCCTTAAAAAACTAAAAATAGAACTACCATACGACTCAGCAATCCCACTACTGGGCATATATCCTGAGAAAACCGTAATTCAAAGAGTCATGTACCACAGTGTTCATAACAGCTCTATTTACAATAGCCAGGACATGGAAGCAACCTATGTGTCCACTGACAGATGAATGGATAAAGAAGATGTGGCACATATATACAATGGAATATTACTCAGCCATAAAAAGAAACGAAATTGAGTTATTTGTAGTGAGGTGGATGGACCTAGAGTCTGTCATACAGAGTGAAGTAAGTCAGAAAGAGAAATACAAATACCTTATGCTAACACATATATATGGAATCTAAAAAAAACAAAAAAACAAAAGAAAAAACAGGTCATGAAGAAACTAGAGGCAGAACAGGAATAAAGACGCAGACCTACTAGAGAATGGACTTGAGGACACGGGGAGGGGGAAGGGTAAGCTGGGACAAAATGAGAGAGTGGCATGGACTTATATATACTACCAAATGTAAAACCGATAGCTAGTGGGAAGCAGCCGCATAGCACAGGGAGATCAGCTCAGTGCTTTGTGACCACATAGAGGGGTGGAATAGGGAGGGTGGGAGGGAGGGAGACGCAAGAGGGAAGAGATATGGAGATATATGTATATGTATAGCTGATTCACTTTGTTATAAAGCAACTAACACACCACTGTAAAGTAATTATACTCCAATAAAGATGTTAAAAAAAAAAACACACAAATGGGACCGAATTAAACTTAAAAGCTTTTGCACAGCAAAGGAAACCATCAACAAAGTATAAACACAACCTATCAAATGGGAGAAAATATCTGCAAATGATATTACCAATAAAGGATTAATATCCAACATATGTAAACAGCTCATACTACTCAACATCAGAAAAACAAACAACCTGATTAAAAAATGCGAAGAACCACCAAATAGACATTTTTCCAAAGAGGAAATGTAGATGGCCAACAGGCACATGAAAAGATGCTCGACATCACTAATCATCAGGGAAATGCAAATCAAGACCATAATGAGATATCATCTCACACCAGTCAGAATGGCTGTCATCAAAAAGAACACAAATAACAAATGTTGGCAAGGATGTAAAGAAAAGGGAACCCTCGTACACTCTTGCTGGGAATGTAAATTGGTGCAGACACTGTGGAAAACAGTATGGAGGTTTCTCAAAAACTAAAAATAGAACTACCATATGACCCAGCAATCCCACTCCTGGGTATATATCCAAAAGAAAACAAAAACACTAATTCAAAAAGACAAACGCACTCCAGTGTTCACAGCCGCAATATTTACAATTGCCAATATATGAAAGCAGCCTAAGTGTCCATCAACAGATGAATGGATATAGAAGATGTGGTTTATATATACAGTGGAATACTACTCAGCCATAAAAAAGAACAAAATTTTGCCATTTGCAGCAATGTGGATGGACTTGGAGGGCACTATGCTAAATGAAATAAGTCAGACATAGAAAGACAAATACTGTATGATACCACTTGTATGTGGAATCTAAAAAATACAACAAACTAGTGAACATAAGAAAAAAGAAGCAGACACACATATAGAGAACAAACTAGTGGTTACCAGTGAGCTGGGGGGAGGGGCAGTATAGGGGTGGAGGAGTGGGAGATACAAACTACTGGTTGTAAGATAGGCTCAAGGATGTATTTACAACACAGGGAATATAGCCAGTATTTTGCAATAACTGTAAATGTAAAGTAACCTTTAAAAAGTATATAAGAAAGGGACTTCCCTGGTGGTCCAGTGGGCAAGACTCCACGCTCCCAATGCAGGGGGCCCGGGTTGTTCCCTGGTCAAGGAAATAGATCCCACCTGCATGCTGCAACTATGAGTTCGCATGCCACAACTAAGAAGTCCTCATGCCACAACTAAAGATCCTGTGTGCCGCAACTAAGACCTGGCACAACCTAAATAAATAAATAAATTTAAAAATTGTATAAATTTTTTAATTTTTAAAGAAAGGACGAATTTGAACCTGTATGTGATATAGCCAAGCCTGTGCTTTAGAACAATTAATGAGGGAGCAGCAAGTCTGGATCCAGATGTGAAACACAGGAGGTAAGAACTACCGTTAGAAGCCATTTCAGGAGTCAACTGAGTGCTGTGGTGCTGACAGTAGGAATATCTATGGTGCTAGTAGCAGGTAGAGAGGGGAAAGAGTAGATGCAAGGGGTATCACCCAGGTCAGATCCACAGGAAATTGTTACCAACTGGATGAGAGACACAGAGAAGGAAAAGCGGCAACGATAGTTATAAGGGGAAGGGAGGATGTCAGGGCTGGTGGGGGGAGAGCTGACCATCCAAACATCAAGGGATGGGAGGAGGAGGATATGCTTTGCAGAAGGAATGGAAGGGTGGTTTGCATGTGAGGCATGCTGAACCTGAGCTGCCAGGCGAAATCCAGGTAGAGATGCTAGTCAGTCAGCTGGAAATGGATGCAATGAACCCGAGACGTCAGGCCAGAGGTGGATACCTGAACATCATCCACAGAAGTGAGTAAGATAGCTAAGGAAACTTAAGTGAACTGAGCACAGAAACTCAGAGACCATCACCTTCAAACAACAGAAAAAGAGGCCAAAGAACCACGGAAAGGAAACAAGGAAAAGTCAGAGAGGCAGGAGAATCAGCGTGACGCAGTGCCACGAACCAGAAAAGCAATGTCTCCAGGCTGGATGGAGTGCTCAGAACCAACCGGACCACAGAGACATCGAATGGCTGAGATGGAGCATTTGGATCTGGCTTCCACGTGATCAGTGGGACCCTTGGACAAGTTGTTTCAAAACGGTGGGGGGCTTCCCTGGTGGCGCAGTGGTTGAGAGTCCGCCTGCCGATGCAGGAGACACGGGTTCGTGCCCCGGTCCGGGAGGATCCCACGTGCCGCGGAGCGGCTGGGCCCGTGAGCCATGGCCGCTGGGCCTGCATGTCCGGAGCCTGTGCTCCGCAGCGGGAGAGGCCACAGCAGTGAGAGTCCCGCGTACCACAAAAAAAAAAAAAACGGTGGGGAGCAGCGGTTGAGAGTCCGCCTGCCGATGCAGGGGACACGGGTTCGTGCCCCGGTTCGGGAAGATCCCACGTGCCGCGGAACGGCTGGGCCCGTGAGCCATGGCCGCTGAGCCTGTGTGTCCAGAGCCTGTGCTCCGCAGCGGGAGAGGCCACAATAGTGAGAGGCCTGCGTACCGCAAAAAAAACAAAAAAAACAAACGGTGGGGAGAGCAGAGCAGGGAGCCCCAGAAAGCGAGAAAGAGGCAGCTGCTAACAGGCTGAGTACCTATGGGTGTGCCAGGCATCGCGATAGGAATTGTGTATGGATTATCATCTTTAATCCTCAGAAACATCCCTCAAAAGTAGGCGCTATTATAATTTGGATTCAGAGCATTTTGTGTAAAACTTAATAAAAGGAGCATATCTACAACGTCACATTTGCCTGTCCGAAAAAAAAAAAACCTCATACATATTTTGATGTAGCTATGGAGATTTGAGAGCAGGCATGTAGGTGGAAACAGATTATCAAAGAAAATGATACAAACTGAGAGGGGGCGGAGTATGGAGTGGTCTGGCTGGACTAAGCACAACCGTCAAAATGTTTGTATGGCAAATGGATTTAACTCCCAGTGGCTTCCGTGTGTGTGTGCATGTGTGTGTGTCTGTCTGTCTCTCTGTCTCCCACAGGAACTGCTTGGGAGAAAAACGTACAGAACCATGCTGATGTGGTCAGTTAGCCCCAGTGCAAACTTGTACTATTAGTAACAATTTTT
Source organism: Mesoplodon densirostris (assembly GCF_025265405.1). Taxonomy (NCBI): domain Eukaryota; kingdom Metazoa; phylum Chordata; class Mammalia; order Artiodactyla; family Ziphiidae; genus Mesoplodon; species Mesoplodon densirostris. The sequence continues at coordinate 122,168,230 of NC_082663.1, read as the reverse complement.
GAAGGCTGATTTTTCTTATCCACCTTCACAGCTATACTAATTAAAAAGTCTGAGTTCAGCAGACCATTCATTGAAAAAAATCAATGTGATGACTCATAGGTCATCACAACTACGAAGAAATATAGTAGAAAATTATAGAAAAACAGAGTATAACACACTCTCAGAAATATTTCCAACCTGTGGAAATTTTACACAAATGGGAAAATTGGGGGTTTTGGAAATCCTTCACTTCTTCTTCCTACCCTCTACCATAACTCATTATCACCAGAAAATAATTTTTTATTATCACCATAGTTGTCCTCAATTGCGCTAATTAAAAGATAACAAAAATCACCTTGCTTTTCTCAGCCAGATACTTAAACTGTACTTGAAAGTAATGAGCTGTTCTGTTAGAATTGTTTTTTTAAAAATGCTAGCAATTCAGGGCTTGCAAGAAGCCCGAGTAATAGCAGCTTCTTTGGATTTAGAAACCCAAAAATCTGTGGATGCTGTTTGACATTTATTGAACATGAATAACATCCCCACATGCTGTGCTCCTGAGGCTTGCCCAGCATTCTAGGGAAAGACAACGCACACAGATAGGCTCAAAAAAGGTGTACCATGGACCAATATATCCTAACACTAATCACCCCTTCCTACTGTTCTCATCAGGCCAAAAACATCCATCATTTGTACCTCCCCAAGGCAACAACAGTATAAAGCTCTGAGTTTGAATGTTGCCTATGCCACTTCCCAGCTGGAACAGTGGTTCAGGGTCTGAATCAGTTTCATCCCCTGCATGATGGGAATATCAGAGCCATGAACTGAAGATGCTAGGCCAATATGGCAGACATAACGGAGCAGCAGAGAAAGCCAGACACTCTGGGCACCCACTCTGGGTTCACCCTTACCTACTAGGCTGGGTGATACTGAGTAAGCTCATCATTCATTTCCTTTAGGTTTCATACTCTTCCCAATTATCATATCTGATTTTAGCCAATTAGCCTTGAAGTTTTGCTTTTTCAATCCAGAGACCCCAATCCCATCACGTCGTCCCTTCCTCTCTCCCAGAATGAGGATCTAAAGTGCTCACTGCTCTGCAGATCTGTAGCTTTTTCAAGTTAATAAGGGTGGAACTTGTAACAACCATTCCCAGAACCATTCTTTCTTGCTGACTTGGTTGGAGGCCAAGGAGGCAGCCTCACTCTTATCATCATCTACTGGGGAAAAACCCCACTGGAAGCTGATGCTCATTCCTACTGACCAAGGTTTCAAAGGAACCTGATGTGATCCATACATTGGGTGACCATATCCAAACCAGGGCAATTTTGAGAAAAGGGGCACTATTAATAATCATTCTGAGATAGCAGCTGTGACCCAGGACATACAGTCCATCCTGGCTGGGTCCTCGGCAGGGAGGAAGTGGGTATACAGCCTTCTCTCTCCCTTCTACCAGGTTTCAATCAAGGAAATCTAGAGGTCACAAAGTTACAGTAACCTCAAAGCCTCCTCCCCTCCCTTTCAGGACCAGCCTTTCCCTGACTCCACAAAAGCACACGCCTAACCAGCACTTACTAACCTACATCATCAAACCGTGCCTTTCCCTTGAACACAGTGGCCAATTTCCAATAACAGCAATAGTGAGGACCCTGAGCACAGAAGCACCTAGGCAGGTCAAGCAGAAATGCAGTCAGACTAGCTGGTTTGGGCTGAGGACAAGGTCAGGCTGACGGAGGAACGAGAAGCACCTTTTGTTTGTCACAATCACTAGCACAACAGTCCGAGTCTTGGTAGGGGAGGCAAAAACCAGATTTGGGCAACACCACATAAGAGCCATGTGGCAGCTCTCCCTGAGAGTGCTGGGGTGCTGCCAATCCCCTGAAATACAGAGAATCACCCACACGACAAATCCTTCTAAAATCAGACCATCCCCAGCCTCACAGCAGCTGTCAATCACCAGTCCCCTGCACAGGAGAGGAAAGCCTTTCTTCTTAAACTAACCCAAAGACATAGTATTTTAGTTACTAATTATCAGGAAAAGGAAAGCAAATTTGTGTCAAAACAAAAGCCTTTGGGTAAAAGAATAATATATTTTTTTAATTTTCAATTTCACAACCATTTTAGAATTGTCCAGGAAGGACCTTGGTTTATGTGTTGGGCTTAAAAGAAACAAAAAGGGAATAAAATAATCTTAATTCATAATGACTTGTTTTATGATGCATACTCTGTAAGCCCAAGAAAAGTCTGTGACAAGAAAAATTAAATCGGTACAAGTGGAATAGCACAAGGTGCAGGAATAATTCTTCCATTAAAATGCACTCCAATTTTTTTCCGTAAGAACAAGCAGAGATGTCAAAGAGGACAACACTTTCCATTTTTAACAGATACTTATCTCCTGAGTATCTCCAGCATTTCATACAACCTGCCAGAGCTTCCCAGGCAGTTCCAGGCTGAGGACCCCAATACGGAGATAATTCCTACCCGTGAAGGAACTTCCCAAAGCAAAACGTCTATTACCGCAGAAGAGGGTGTGCAACTGTTCCCAGAACAAACCATCTACTAGTCCTACTTCAATCCTTGCTAGACCGAACAAAGTCAAGGGAACAAAGACCAGGAAGAGTGATCTTGAAATTGATTACAGCGCTGGAAAAGAGGACATAAACCACAACATTTAAGCAATAAAAAGCATATCAACACTTCCTGGATGCCAGGGGGAGTCATAGCTGGTAATAACTGACATTTATTGAGCTCTGACATGTGCCAGGCACTAAGTGAAGCACTTATACGCACTAAGCTCATCCCCCAACAATCCTGAGAGGCAGGTTCTTCTACCATCCTCATTTTGGAGGTGAAAAACCAGAAGCAACCTCTAGATTTTGGTCAGCAGAGCTAGAAATGGGCCCCCACGTTAACTCAAGTACCCACACTGTTGACCTCTACATTATATATACCCTCCTACTGTTGGTCACCCAGCTGGCAGAAGGGGAGGCAAGGACTGGACCCCAGGTCTTCCTGGCCCTAAAGGCCATGCTCTTAACCCACACTCTACACAGTTACCTGAATGCTATCACTGGTCATGCTGCCCCATTCTCCACCAATAGGACAAATTCTACTATCACCAATAATAACAGAGGCCATCATTTATGGAAGGCTTGCCGTGCCAGGATAAGAAAACTTTGGCTTAGAGACGTTAAGGTGACTCAGATCTCAAATATGTACGGGAGCCCGGATTTGAGCTGGGTCCCTTGGACTCCAAAGGCTGAGCTCTCAATCCCTGCAGCAGACACCAGGGCTGTAGCAAGACCATGACCACAGGCCAGGGGACCTGAATACAAACAACCACAGAGGCCAGGAGGCCAACTCCAGAGTTGGCTGTCACAGTCACTGGCTCGTATTCTTCAAGTCTCACCCAGCAGCTTCCTGCTTTTTATTACACACACACACACACACACACACACAAAATAGAATAAAAAGCCCAGAAGCTCAGTGTCCTCATTCACAGCAGGTTAGAAACAATCAACCCAAAGGGAGTGAGAGGCAGTTAGTGACAATCTCAGTGACTGCAGGTGAGGTGACAAATGACAGAGAAAGGGGAAGAAAATGAAAAACTGAAAATGAAAACACAAAATTACATGGTACATGAATGAAACACATAATAACAGGCCTGAGTCACCAAGAAAAAATTGGCCTCTGCTTAAGCATCCTCTGTTTTCAAAAGCAGGCAAATGCCTAACATTTAAACCAGGTTTTGATCAAGTATTTGAAATTTTCAAGTCTTGGCATTTGAAATAGTAAGAGGCAGAGGGGTTTGGTGGAAACAGGCATAGAGGACAGTGGACTGCCCTGGGCTGCAGTGCTGAGAGCTGCAGCACGCCCAGCTCTGTGGCCAGGGACCCAGGGAAATCACTGCACCTCAGGGGCCTCAGCAAGGGGGTGGGCCTCCCTCTCCCCTCCACCACTAGAACTCTATGAGAAAGAACACGGTACAGTGACAAGTCATGTGCTTTGGAGCCAGGCAATCCTAGGATGAGTCCTAAACTACCCCACCGGCCACTCGTGTCTGGTTTGCTCACGATGATGATCCTGGCGCCTGGCACACAGAGGAAATCCAGTAAATGATTATTCAATGACTGAATGAAACCATGCAACCTTGAATAAATTCCTTCACTGTTTCTGAACTTCATTTTCCTGCACTGCAAAGTAGATATGACAATTCCTACATTATGGAATTGTAAGGATTAAATGAGTTAATTCTGTAAAAGCTTGCATAGGAGCCTTACTGTACTGTACAGCTCATCTTCAGCTACCTGGAAATCTGAACTATGAAGCAGCCCCCATTCCCCTATGATAATGGACAGAGGAAGCACAAGTGCCCCAGCCTGTCAAATATATGAACTGCAGTTTGAGTAAATATCTACACCCTTCCTCGAAAAATAATCCCCAAATTCAATACTGTCTCACTGGTCATTAATACCCTTGTGAGCTAGAAAGATGTTCTAAAATTTACAAATGAAGACACGGGGCACAGCTGCAAGTTTCTCTGGGCTAACTAGCAAGTCGGTAACAAAATCTAGACCTTCTGACTCTGCGTCCTCCTCATCATCTCTGCTCAGCCACTGGAAACTGAATACCCACAGGCATCCTGTGCAGAATTCTACAAATCCCAGGCCGGAGTGACCAACTACAGGAGGAAAAGCAACACTTAAAGTCACAAGCAGATTTTAAAACGTGTTCTGAGCACTGATTCCATCAAGGACACCTATAAATGATACTTTCTGGCTCAAGAAAAGTTTCCTCCTCTCTGATCTAGAATCTCTGCTAGACAGAAAGGCCTTCTTAGAATATTGGCTCCTAAGTGCTTCTTGCTTTATCCTTCAGTCAGTGTTGCCAATTTTGCTTTTCAAAAAAAGAAAAAAATGTCCTGAATGTCCCAGGAGGAATTTATCATCCCTCTAAAGAATTACAATAGAAAAATAAAAACCCTTTGAACTTTTGGTGGCCTGGGGGCAGGGAAGAGATTAAATCAAAGGAGCCAAAGACACTGCTGCAGGCTGTGGTGTGTGTGTGGGGGGTGGGGGTGTCTCCAGGAAGAGGCTGCTGACCTGGGCCCCCTCCTGGGCTGGGCGATGGGGAGGGACCAGGCTTCGGGGTCCTCCCTCTCAGACTCCATATCCCCATCCTCATGTCCACTTCCAGCAGGCGGGACAAGAAGTGAGACACCCCACCCCCACCCCAGACCGTTTGGCAGTGGGTGGAAGCATCTAACCACCCTCTTCCTCCAGAATTACTCCTCCTCGCTCAATAATGCTGATGGGGCTTCCCTGGTGGCGCAGTGGTTGAGAGTCCGCCTGCCAATGCAGGGGACACGGGTTCGTGCCCCGGTCCGGGAGGATCCCACATGCCGCAGAGCAGCTGGGCCCGTGAGCCATGGCCGCTGAGCCTGCGCGTCCGGAGCCTGTGCTCCGCAGCGGGAGAGGCCGCAACAGTGAGAGGCCCGCGTACCGCAAAAAAAAAAAATGCTGAAGATATTATAATATTAATAATTCTGATAACAGAATTATTATTACTAATACAGAGTATTCACTGTGTGTTAGCATTGTGTGTAATACATTGTTGCAAGCACTTTAAATATATTAGCTGATTTAAATTCTCACAACTAGCCTATGAAGGAGGCCATGTTATTATACCTAAGATCACACAACTAGGGAACCATACTCTTCACTCAAGCCCACTTCCCAAGCTTGAAGGAGACAGGAAGAAGCCTCTTTTTCTTGTTGGAAGGAAGGCAGAACACAGATCTCACATACAGGAGGCAATGAATAAATATAAATGAATAAAAAGAGTACTTAGCCTGTGTTCATACTAGTTATCCCAGGAAAAGGTATCAACCCACTTCTTCCCTTCTTTGCCTGGAGTAGCAGAGGGCAGAAGACCCTCAATAAGTATTTGTTTAACATAAGCCAGATTCTCCCCTAACTCCTAAAAAACAGTTGCTGGACATTTTGCTGAAAGCCTAGACCTTACGGTGGTACTCTTGATGCCGTGTTCCATTAGTAAGGCCTCCTGGGAAATCCTTTTCTAGTCAATGCTTTGCGCTTGGATCCCTCATTTCTTACATGCTCTGAAGTCCCACAGAGACACAGCTGCTGGGACCATTTTCTGTGGGCGTCTTGACAGTTAAGCATGGTGGCAGCCGGCAGTCTCACCTCCCACCTTTGCTGGATGCATCATCAGCCTGCTTTTAATCCTGCCAAGCTCCGTGCTGCCTGGCACCAGAGGCCAGAAGCTGCACATGGGTAATAATTTAACAAATGACCTGTCTGGCTCTCCTGCCAGGACACCCACCCTGGAGCTTATACAGCTGCTGATGCTAGGGCTGCAGTCCTGCGGGATGGCAGGTACCAGGGTCTCAGGGCCCACACACTTTCCAGCTCTGTCCTGCCAAAGAACATCCAGGTGAGGTGTTTGATAAGAGGTGACCCTCAGAGTCTATACCTCCTACTCCATACCTAGCTCCTTGGGGATTTTTAAATACTCCTATTTAGCCAAACGCACGACTAATAGACAGAGCTCTCCTCAAGAAGTAACAACACGTACTCCCAGAAACCTGGATGGCAGGAACATCCCAGCACACACCTGTAAGACACAGTGAGAGGAAAGCAAACTGCAGCGACATCCACCACAAACATTTTGAAACCTAAATAGAGTTCCGCAACCAAACAACCAAAATGTGTGATGTGAAACTAATTGCGGAGCTTGTTCCAAAATGTATGAGTCACACCCAGCCCAGGACCACAGGAAAATAAGTGAAATGGTTCTCAAACTATTTACAATACCTACTTATTGTGTTTGCCATTTACCTATAAACCACTGAAAGAAAAGATCTTTTCAGGATGACAAATAAGATGCCCACTTTTAAAAAGTGACAATTCTGCCATGACAGACCTTACAAAAGGACAAATTGTTTTGCTCACTGCAGTGGTAGGGGGAAGTTAACCTAAGGAGAGACTGCCTTTAAATAACCATCAGCAAGCTGTCACAAGCAATTACAGCTGTCAAATACTTGCCAACACACACATTATGACATTCACATTAAAGACAGCAGAGCACAGATTTTTAGGTTAATCTAAAAAAATGTTCCAAACCAGACTCTTAATCCTATGTCTTGAGAAAGAAAACGGGCTTCTTTTTTTTTTAAATCACGATACTTGCTTCTGACCAGTGCTTTGAGATTCGTTTGCCACTAACACTAGATAACGGCAGGGTGACACGATGTATTCCAAAAACAAAGACAGCAGTGTCTAAGGTCACAGAGGCCCTCCAACCAGGCTTCGGGGTGGACACTGGGGGAACTGGGGCCGCACTTACCAGTCTGTGGCTTTACTTCTGCAGAGAGGAAGGGGAGTAGCGTGCCGAGTGGGGACTTCCACCAAGCACCTAGGCAGCCAACACTTTCTATCTGTATCTGTTTACATTTCAAAGGAGCCCAGCAGAAGCCACAGCCCCACGTACCCCATCGTTCTCTGCAGGTCAGTGTCCTTACCTGAACAGAGTTAAATGCTCGTGTACTCAGCACGAGCTTCAAAGTCAGATGGCTCGGGGTCCCATCCCCACTCTATCTTTACCAGCCACGTGATGCTGGCCAAGTTACTTTATAAGTTTCCACAGCTGTAAAAGGGGCATAGTGATACCACCTGCCTTGTAAGATTGTTGAGAGAATTACATGACAGAATGTACTGGAAGTGCTTAGCACAGGGCCTGTCTCAGCAAGAACACTCCATAAATGACAGCTGCTTTTGGCAACTTCATCAGTATTTCCATAAACGGAGGCTCACCTGTGAATCAGAGGGGCAAAGGTCGTTAATCCACTCAGTCATTTAGCAAGTATTTACTGACTGCTCCAGCAAGTGCCAGGCACCATGCTAGAGGTCAGAGATACAACAGTGAGTAGCGTGCGGCTCAAACTTCAGCAACTCCAGTCTGCTGGGGAGACATGCACATAACCAATATGGTGGCCAAGGTTCCAGATTAAAACAAAAAACACCCACACAATAAAACAGTACAAATGCCTTTTCATAATTTAGAATGAATTTTATTTGTGTCATGGGTCAAAAATATACATATCAGGTACCATATGATATTTGTTCCTTACACAGGAATTATACTAAGATTCAACCGTGCACTGCTTTTGCCAACATACCCACAGAGAGTTAATGTTCAACAGTGGGCTAAAGTTCAGCCCGAACTGGACGAGCTGCTAGATCAATATACACCAAAATGAAGATAGCCTCCCCCTTCAGAGATGAACAGAGTCCAGGGTGTATGTCACCAGACAATGCACAATCACAAGACTAAAGACTCATAGACATCCAGCTGGCTGCATTTATTAAGTGTGAGTATGAGTCATCAGGCAACTCTCTAGGCAAATGTAAGACTAAACGGACAATTCATCCAAAAGTTAGTGCAACAGAAAGGTGAAGAGTGAGCCAACTCTAGTAGAAAATGAACGAGCAAAGACCACCTCAAGCTAATGATGACCAGCTGAGAAGTGAATTCAATTATTTCTTCAAAGCCCAAGGTGATAACTCTTTGAAGAAATTCCTTATGGGGAACGGAGTTTGTTCAGCAGATCAATAGTTCATCACCTCCAATTTATTTGCCTCAAAGGGTTGGGTCAGATGCCACTTTATGGCCAACATAAAAGTTCACATGAATTAACCAAAGCAGGTCAAAAATCCCTTTATCTAGTGGGATAGGGAGGGTGGGAGGGAGACGCAAAAGGGAGGGGATATGGGAACATATGTATATGTATAACTGATTAAATTTGTAAAATTAAAAAAAAAAATGCTAAAAAAAAAAAATCCCTTTATCTAGATCTAACTCAATTTATAATCAGCTGAGCACCAATGAGCAAAGGACAAAGATGAGAAATATTACACATCAAGGAACCCTATTTCCTAAAAAAAGATTTTAAGCAAATATGGCTTTTTAACAAACATTCCTCCTAGCACAGAGTTGACATTGGAAACTGATTCACTCACCGTATGGAGAGAGTTACCCAGACTAGTGCTTCTCAAATTTTAATGTTCATATAAATCACCTGGGTATCTTGTTAAACTGTCAATTCCAATTCTGTAGGTACCAGGTGGGGCTCAAGATTCTGCATTTGTAAACAAATTCCCAGATGATACAGAAGCTACTGGCCCACAAGCCATACCTGGAGAGGCAAGGACCCAGACCAGCCAGCCATGATCGAGCAATGAACATCCCCCTTGCAGTGAGGCATCTGTTCAGGGTTATAGATGGCTCAGAGAGTATAGTGGAAGCCAAGGACTCCACTACCTAGAAAAATGCACGTGTGCACTTGCAGCCATGGGCACATACACGCAAAACTGAAGGAGCCACTGAAGGAGCCTCCCCACCTCTGTGAGGTGGTCCATGGAACCCAAGATAAGAACCTCTGCCTTCGGAACCTGCCGGTTACTGTTGCCAACACCAGATAAGCTGGGTGTGGGGTAGAGGGATGCATCCCCTTGACCACTTTGGCCCATGTGTGAGCAATTCACGCGCTCTTCCCTTGGTCGAAGGTAACACAGTTAAGACGCCATAAAGATGATGCATAATAAATGAGAAATAAAGAAAGAATATCAGGAAGCTCCATAATCTGTCTCCAAGATATGGCTGACTCACCTTGAGCCTGAGTTCCACCTCAAGGAGCCTTCCCTTCTGGCATTCTGTCTGTCCTAAGCAGAGCAGAGGCTGTCTGAATCCCATCATCATGTGGCACTGCCTTCCCAGATGATTAGGTTTCTAGTCTAGACCTAGGAGGAGAAGACTCTCCTCCTACTTACTCTTTCTTTTTTTTTTTTTTTTAACGTCTTTATTGGAGTATAATTGCTCTACAATGGTGTGTTAGTTTCTGCTTTATAACAAAGCCTACTTACTCTTGAAGTCTCAGTTTCCTCACCTGTAAAATGCAGTTAAGAACAGATGCCATTTCATAGCATTCTGGGGAAAAATAAGAAACTGCATACAGGATATGCCTGGCACACTGCAAGTGCTTTAAAAATGTTTCCTTATTATTATGTTTTGATTATTACGCCCTTTATGAACTTGCAGAGATCAAGACCCATTCCCAAGGAAAGAGTTCTTTCTTTTCTAAATGGAAGAACTTAAATGCTATGCTGCACCTTGGGGGGCAAAGGCCAGCTCCCACTGTCCTGCCACTGCACAGATGCACACAGCCATCAGAGAACCATGCTGGTGGCGGCTGCTGCCACTCACAAACCCTGTGGCTGTCTTTTCTGCTTCTTTTTTTTATTGTGGTAAAATACACTGTGATTGTCTTTTAACAACCACTGTGGCCAGGCATTGTGTCTCTCTACCACCGGAATCAAGATCATATCCAAAGCCTCCAGCTCCAGGCTGGCATCGTTCAATACGAGCCTTAGTTTTTATTAGCATCTTGAACTAACCAGGCCAGACCCAAACACGAAATGGCTGTTCAGAAAAAAAAAAAAAAAAAAAAAAAAAGAGCCACAATGGTAAGAAACCCTTAATAATTTGTGATGTTAATTTATCCAGCAACCTTTTGTCCACAGACCTCAGAAACTCTTAACAAGAAAGTTTTACTAGTTTGCACAACAATCCTAAGGACACTGGGGTGGGTAAGAATTGGGTACTCAACTTTGGGGTCTCCTGGAGCTCTTTAAGCTCCAGTGTTCCTCAGTGCAAGGTCCAAGAATCACCAGCTTTAGTCACCTAAATGGTTATGAAAATACACATTCCTGGGTTCCACTACAACTGCAACATCAAAATTTCTGGGGAAAACTCCAGTTTTTAATAAATCACCCCCAGAAAGTTCCAACTCACACTAAAATTTTAAACCAAGCTAAGACCTACCCCCCAGGAAAAAAGGCAGACAAATAAATACACCCAAAATTTTGCCTACAACTTCAAGGGATTCACAGACCTTCTGAAGTCTTCCCTTGGCCTCACAGGTAAAAACTCCTTGTCTGTACATCACCAATCACTGTTTCCCAACAATAGTCATTCACATACTACCTTCACTTTCTTTTTCCAAATCCATACTGTTTAAAATTTTTAAATAAACTCATTTTTACTTATATGTATTCTGAAAGGAAATTTTATGTGTAATAGCTGTGAAATTGTGGGTTTGATCCTTAGCTGTAAGTTTTCCAAGTAAAATATATAGTTATCAATACCAAAAAAATTGTCACTGCATATCCTAAAACCATCTCCCACGTTACCTAAGTGACATAAGTTCGACCCCTCTTTGGGAAACACTTTAGTGTCATCCAGAGATACGGACCCACTGAGGGATTTTATGAGGCACTCGTGGCTTGTGGTGTGAGGGGCTGTCTGTCCTGGCAAATCCCAGACGACCTCACAGCCTCAGTCTGCGTATGCCCGGCACAGCCGGCTCTGGGAGAGAGGGCTTTCCTTCCTGCCAGAAGGCCAGGAGCTAGGACACACTGACCTGTCCACATGCCCTTTCTGTGACCGGCCTGCCCCCATCAATGAGGTGAGACACGCCCATACCATCCCCAGCCCTGCCTCCTCACTGCAGGGACAGAGGTGGGCATCTGAGCCAGCAAGGCCAACCTGCTTTTGTTTGGGGAATCTGTAATTAGGGCACAGAGGAGCCTGTTCATTGATGCTGAGCATTCAAACTGGGGAGTGTTTCAGAACTGGGCTGGAGCAGCCTCTTTCTCCCTTGTGCACACACTGAGAGGAGAAAGCTGGTCTGTGGAGGCAAGTGAGAAGAGACGGCAGCAGCCCTGGAGAGAAAGTACACGCAACCGGGCTCCAGACTTCCCAATTCCTGGTTCCCAGCCAGCTGCACTTCCTGCCCTCAGGGTCCATGGGACATGCCGGCATGCCAGCAATACATTTCTCCTCTTGGCTTCAGTTGGTTTGAGCAGGCAGCTGCTCCTCGCAACCCAATTACCACTACACTAAGACTGCTTGTGCTGCACAGCCTTGGCTCAGATGACCAGGTGGAGGGGAAGAAAGGCCAGGGGCCAACAGCCAGGAGCTGGAGCCAGGGCGGGCACCCTTCCAGACACACCCAGAGAAAGGGTGAGGCTGGAACCCTATCATAGGGACACGGAAGGGGGATTCTTGTGGGGGTCCCCTCCACATCATTCCAGGTGAGAGGTTCACAAGCTGAAGGTGGGCCAAGCATAAGAAAGATGACAAACACAGCTGACATTTACTGGGTGTTGGCATATGAGCTGGGCTCTTTACAATTATGATCTCATTTATTCTTCCCGAGAGCCCAAGGAAGGTGGTAATGTTATGTTCCCAACTTCATACATGAGGAAACAGACTCAGAAAAGTTGAGTGCTTGCCAAGGTGATAAAGCTCCAGAGTCTGAGCTCTTACCCATCACGCTACGTTGCTTTATGAAACAATATTAAAGGACAGCACAGAGACCCCATGCAGAGCTCGTGTCTGAGTGACAGCAGAAGGTGCAGCCACCAAAGGGTCTTTCCTCCAGCAGCCCTGCCAGCTGTGCCAGTCCCCGACCCCAGCCAGCAGTACCACACCTGTGGGCACAGCACCAAGAACATAAGGGTGTGCAAAGGTAAGAAGCCGGGAGAGGGGTGCCACCTGGCTGGGGTGTGGTTTGGCTGGCCCAAACAAGGCCCAGTGGAGCCTGGCTTGGGTCCAGATCACAGACACAGGGTTAAAGTAGAGTGATTTTTTTTTTTTTAAAACAGTAACTGGTACCTGGCATCTCCTCTGTGGTCCCACATGGGGTGGAAGGGAAGATACACTCCCAGGTCAGGCAGATCTAAGCAAACCTGTCCAAGAGCCATGCTATCAGAGCTCCTAACAAATACTGGGACAGAAATCATATTCCCGGGCTTGGGACTGGATGACATGCTATGGGAGGGAAAGCAGAACCTCAATCATGACCCCAGAGCCTGCTCTGATACCCCTGTTATTCATATCTCATTCCTAAAACCTGAAACCCAGAGTGGACAGCTAACCTGTCACAGTTCAGGTGACAGGTTCCCCAAACTCCAAGTAGATCTCAAGTGTGGTCAGGAATTTTAAATAAGGCACCTGAACTTTTCAATGTTTGTGCAGCAAGTTTTCCTATGAAAACAGTGCTGACACATCCACTTCTCACCATCTTTGCGGGAGGAATGAAGAGTGCAATTTGACAAGGCTGGATGATATGACTGTTCTGGGCAAGGCACTGAGCCAAGGACTAAAGTCCCACCAAGCTGTCCTCACCAGCTTACAAGAGCTGGGCACTTACTGGATGGCTGCAGGGATTTGAGGTTGCAGTCTATGGTCAGGGAACCTGAGTAACAAAGATGATGGCTGAAATGGCGGCTGACCCAAGATCCAATGCCACCCATAGACCGCCTAAGGTTCTCTTAGTCTTCATCATGTAGACAACAGGAAAACCCATCTTATAAACCAAGGCTTCCAAGGCACCATCCCCTCAGGGTCCCACCTGTTGTATCTCTGGGTCTTCCTCACTCGGCTCCCTGCTTCCTTCTCTTACCCTCAGAGGGAGATGGTCCCCCAAGTGCTGCCCAAACCCCTTACTATAGACTGAATGTTTGCGTCCTTGCCAAAATTTACACATTGAAACCCTATTCCCCAACGTGATGGTTTTAGGAGGTGGGGCCTTCAGGAGGTAATTAGGATTAGATGAGGTCATGAGGGTGGAGCCCCATGATGGGATTAGTGCCCTAAAGAGTCACAAGAGCACTTGCTCCCTCCCTCTGCTCTCTGCCAGGTAAGGATACAATGGGAAGTCAACAGTCTGCAGCCCAGAAGAGGGCCCTCCAGAGAACCAGACCATGCCGGCACTCTCATCTTGGACTTCCAGCCTCCAAAACTATGAGAGATCAACCTCTGTTGTTTATGAGCCACCCAGTCTGTGATGCTTTGTCATAGAAGCCCAGACGCACTAAGACACCCCTTCTCCCTCCCTTGGCTGCAGCAATAACTCTGCGAAGGTGGCACGCACCTCTCTCCCTGGCCAACTCCACTCTTGCTTTTCCAGCCACCTGCTGAGCTTCGTCACCTGAGCGCTGTGCTGGCACCTCCATCTTGCTCCCTCCCCTCATACCTGTTTATCTGCCTGAGTTCCTTATTTCTGGCACAGGGAAGAGAACTAGCATTTACTGAACTTCCAGCACTTGCCAGGCACCGTGCTGGGTGTTCTCCACGCTCCTACAGCTAAAAGAATCATTACAGCCTCCCACCATGGCCTCTGTCTCTGTGGCTAATCAGTGATCTGCGCCGTCAGCATTCTCTCTCATCTCACTGTCCAAGTGCTGGGCAGGCACCCTGGTTGCCCCAGGCAAAGTGAAAAAAAAAAAGGACACAGTTTATGCAATCTTTCTCCAAAACCCACAGCTGGGCTACACCCGACCCCGCCTGTTCCTTCTCCCCTGACCCTTCCCAATGTGAAGCTGTGTGAACAGTGAGTCCAAGGGCTCTGTCCCTGTCTCTGTCCAGGTCCTGAGCACCACCCCACCTGCCCTCCCCAATGACGTGCAATCCTCACTGGTGTGTGCTGCCCACAGATTTGGGAAATCCTGGTACAGTAAAACACTTTCATGTCCCCATGGGGGAAAAAAAAAAAAAAGGACACTCCGAGTGTCTCCCACTCGGCCTCCCCACCACAGTCTTGCCTGCAGGCACACCGTACTAGACACCATCTTCTTAAAGCACAGCACCCATGTCACCAGGACCTTCTACGGCACCTCCCCTTTGCCTCCATGCCAACCCCAAGTGCCTTGCCTGGCCCTGGAGGTCTGCCACAAACTGGCTCTCACATACCTTCTAACATACTGCTGCTCACTGCTTCCCCGCCAGCCTGCTGGGCTCCAGCCAAACCATGTGACTACTGTCCCTGAAGCCAGGCTGTGCTTTCCAAGCCTGGGCACACAGTTCCCTCCATCCAGTGTGCCTTTTTCTCCCACTTCTTCAGACTCACCTCCTCTTTCTCCTCGGCCTGGTGCAGGCATGGCACCTCCTGGAAGATGCATTTGCTTATTCCCCTGTGGAGAATGACCGTGTCCTCCTGTGAACTTGGGAGTCCCTCGTGTACTCCTCCGATGGCACTACTGAATTGCCTTCTCCTCTATGAGACTGGACGTGCCTTAGGAGCAGGGACTGAACAGGATTATCTCTGCAGTCCCCACCATACCTAACACAGCTCTTTTCACCAAAACAATATCCATTCATTCATTCAACACGTATCTACCCAGTATCTACTATGTCCCAAGTTGTTACAGGTTGCTCGGTATATGATGGTGAACCAAAAAAGACATGGTTCCCACCCTCACAGGCTTCCCAATTAGTGAAGAGACAAACTTTAACCAGTGCTTACCCAGATGAGTGTGCAGTCAGCATGGCTCTGTGCTGCAGTAGGCAAGAACCAGGGTCCTACAGAAGCACAGGGAGCCAGGAAGGCCAGCCAGGGGAGTGAGGCTGGGATGAGTCTAAAGGAGGAGTGGTGAGAAGGGGAAGTGGCAAAAGTGCTCCAGGTTTCGGTGGTGGCGTATGCAAAGGTCCTGTGGTGGGTAAGAATGGCAGGCCACTGCAATTGGACAATGTGAGGGAAACAGGAGAAGGATGCACTGTGACTGGGGCATCTCAGTAAATGCGTGGAGTGAATATGAATACATGACCTACACCTAATTAGCATACTTTTTTCCACACACACACACACACACACTGTATTTTATTTTTACAAGAGATAAATAAACTGACACCAAGCATTGTAAATGGAAGACCACAACAAAAGCAACAATGATTGCAATTACCAAATATGAAACACACTCATACTACAGCATATCTTTTTTGTCAGTAAAACCAACCAACCTTAGCTCTATAGCAGAACACTAAAGAAATATATATATATGCTTCTTTCCCATTTGAAAAAAATTTCCTCCTTAAGCGTGAGCGCTGTTCCCAGAAAAAGATTAAAGAAAGTTCTCCTAGCTAGGAATGGAAAAGCAAGCAAGACTGAAACCTGATAAAAATCATATAACTCCATAAGTAATAGAATGAAGCTGGCCACCGGACTGGGAAAATAAACGGCCTGTGAGTCATCCTGCATCAATAATAAGAACAGAGGCTAACCACTGGCTAACAACTGTTGAGCATTAACTAAGAGTGTTACCTGCATTCTCTCATTTGACTTCACAACATCCCATGAAGCAGGTACTAATGGCACTTCCATTTTACAGAGAAGGAAACTGAAGTTCAGAGAGATTTATAACTGGTCCAAGGTCACAAAGGCGATGAACGGTAGAGCCAGGATCAGTGGGATGCCAGAGCTTTACCCTTAACCATCATATTACACTGCCTCACAAGCCAGCTATAATGTCAGCACTTCTGGAATTGTATTTATTTTATTTATTTATTTTTTTGCGGTACGCGGGCCTCTCACTGTTGTGGCCTCTCCCGTTGCGGAGCACAGGCTCCGGACGCGCAGGCTCAGCGGCCATGGCTTACAGGCCTAGCCGCTCCGCTGCACGTGTGATCTTCCCAGACTGGGGCACGAACCCATGTCCCCTGCATCGGCAGGCGGACTCTCAACCACTGCGCCACCAGGGAAGCCCTGGAATTGTATTTTTTTACCTCCCCCCATATTTAAGCTACTAAACACGGACATTGCAAACAAGATGAAATAATTTCTGAAGGAATGCAATGAAACTTCTAGTGTCAGCTCCCTTCCTGTTCTAGGTCTCCCTCAAAACACCCCAACTCTTCCTCCAATTTTAATAAGGAAAAGTTTTCCAGTTCATTGCAATACTTAATATCCTGAGAGAACAGGAATTGGAAACCGATGAATCTTCTCAGGCCACATCTCAGCCAAAGTCAACAGACTCCAAACCCATCTCGTAGGCAGTCGCTGTTTACAGTACATCTAACCGGAAGGAGACGGGGTTTCAGATTACTGGAAAGCTCTTGCCATGGTTTTCCCAACTCTTGACAAGTTCTGAGTCTTGTCTATGAAGGACAATATCATGCTTTCCCTGTCAACAAATCCTTCCCCAATCTATTTCTACTCCTCTCTCTCAAATCCTGTCTGAAGTAGCCAGGACACAGGGTAAATGATCAAAGTTTACCTACCTGTTGTGGGTAAAACTGTCCAGCTACTTGAGGCCTGGCTGACCCTCCTGAGGAGGGTGGTGGTGGCCTAAGTAAGACACCAGCAAGATCTCATTAAATCAGTAATGGTGGCCCCCAAAGAGCCAACGTCCAAGCCTAAAGCTGGCTGGCTTTACGATCCTCCCTAACACCCTCAAAGACCCATCTGAGCACGTCAAGGCCTAGGTGATAGGAGTGTATTTTAGACCTGCATTCCTGAACCACACTGTTATGGGCTGAAGTGTGTCCCCCACCCCCCTCAAAATCCATATGTTGAAGTCCTAACCCCGAGGATCTCAAAGTGTGGCTATATTTGGAGAGAGGGCCTTTAAAGAGGTGATACAGGTAAAATGAGGTCATATGGGTGGCCCTAATCCAATACGACTGTTTCCTTATAAGAAGATACTAGGATTTAGACAATGACAGAGGGCAGACCATGTGAAGACACAGAGAAAAGACGGCCATCTACAAGCCAAGGAAAGAGGCCTCAGAAGAAACCAACCCTGCCGACCTTGATCTCAGGCAATGAACCTCTGGAACTGTGAGAAAATTAATTTCTGTGGTTTAAACCACCCAGTCTGTGGTACTGGGTTATGGCAGCCCCAGCAAACTATATATGTACACTCTTCGAGTCGCTCCAAACTCCAAGTCACTCCCCGTCACCAACTCTTGGCAGGGCACAGGCAGACTGGTTTCCCCTCTGAAGTAGTCAGACACTGGGCACATACAGCAGGGCATCTGGGCACAAAAGTCATGATCAGACAGGTACTGAGTGCTTGAGTCCATGGAGACTTTTGTCATTGGGACTGGGAGCCCAGGACAAAACTATTTATGTTTGCATAGTTAATTACAAAGGTGATAAGTAGAATTTTTCCTTCTGGAAATGAATGGAATTCAAATGCAGTCACACCCCTCCACGGACAGGTGCCAAGGCCCAGCTCCAATACCTCGGTTTTAGCCCAACCATGCTATGGTGAGTTTTTCCCATATGCAGTAATAAAGAATTGTGTTAAACAGTTCCTTACAGCACATTGCAGGGGGAGGATTTCTGCCCAAACAACCCTCCTACTACAGGAAGAGAGGAGGCGGCTCTGGGGGAAAAGCAGGAGAGAGGGAGCCTTAACAAAAGGGCAAAAGACGTCATCCAGGGAACGAGAACGTCAACTCTTCACGGCAGTGAGAGCTTATTTCAGGGGGTGCCAGGAGTTCTCAGAGTCCTATGATTAGGTTAGGAGGCTCCAAGCCATGCAAGTTTCCCAGAGGCTCTGGGGCTTCGAGAATTACTTAAAGGCCAAGAAATAAGGAGAGAGTATTTCCATTGGACGCTGCGGAAGCAAAGGCAGGCAGGAGTGGGCTCAATGGGCTCAAAGCCTGGTACGATGCTGGGCACTTAAGTATCATAACAAAACAGCTGGCATTTACAAGGCAACCGCTGAGCCAGGCACTGTGTAAGCACACTTCCCACACTGGCTCACTGAAACCTCACAACAACCATAGGAGGGAGAACTATCATTACCCCCCATTCAACCCATGAAAATAAGACCAGAATATAACCTCTGCGAAAGCCTGAGTTTTTTCTCTATTTTGTTCACTAGTATATTCCTAGCGCCTAGAACAGTGTCTGGGGCATAGCAGGCACACAGTATTTATTAGGTGAATCAATGAAAACAGAGGTTACAGGTCAATGTCACAGAAGGAGCAGGCCCGGGATTTGAACCCATGCTGTCGGTGCCAGATCCCACGCTCTCAGCTTCTGCTCTGCCACACGGGACGGAGAAAGCACGCTAAAGAGCTGGGGAAATCACCTGGTGTGAAGACAGCTTGGTCCACTGCACTTTTCAGCGTCTACACCTTCTGCTCCTTAGCACAGGCAATGGCACTCTGCACCCAGAGTACACAGCAAAGTCAACCAAGGGGCCAGGGCCTATAGATGATCAGAAAAAGGGGCAGCCAAGAACGTGCCCTTCCCTCAAACCTGTGACACTCCCTGAGGCCTCACATACCAACTTGCGTCATATCCAGTAACTCACCTGAGTGTGGAATGGGGAGCTGGAGGGAAAGTGACTGGAAGGAGAGAGATTGATTCATCTGACTCACCAGGAATATGTTCAACAGAGCGGGTACAATCTACGACAGAACTTCCTAAAGTACGGTGAGCATCCAACTTCGTGGTGTACAAAATCATCTTACATGGGGCTTCCCTGGTGGCGCAGTGGTTGAGAGTCCGCCTGCCGATGCAGGGGACACGGGTTCGTGCCCCGGTCCGGAAAGATCCCACATGCCGCGGAGCGGCTGGGCCCGTGAGCCATGGCCGCTGAGCCTGCGCGTCCGGAGCCTGTGCTCCGCAACGGGAGAGGCCACAACAGTGAGAGGCCCGCGTACGGCAAAAAAAAAAAAATCACCTTACATGGCACATAAATACACATTAGAGCTGATATATTGATCTCTGAGGTTACTTTCTATATTGACCAAAGTATACTGGTACTTTATTTATGGCCAAATTATAAAATACCCTTTTCAAACAAAGAGAGGCCTTTCAAAAAGAACAGTACTCCCATTTATGTAAACACATGAGGTAAACAATAGGTGTTGCGTTATGTGACAGAAAATTATCATGGAAGTACGTGAGTGACTGAAGTTTGGGAACTGTGGTTTCCTGGAACTTTCTAAGTTCTCTGTGTCAAATGTTCCCATCCCTGCACCTCACGCATCCACCCAGACATGCCACAGCTCAAAAGGAAGAGAATTTCCAGAGACTAAATTTTTGAATTTCCTTCAAAATTTCTTAATAAATGACTACACATGAGAGACACAGACAGCGACAGAGAGATTGAGAGAGACAAAGACAGAAAAAGAGAGAGAGAGAGCACAGACACAAACACAAAAGGCATGTTCATTAAGATATTATGAAGTTAACAACAGGGCTTGACCCGGGGCTAAAGCCCTGCCCTCTGCTTGGGGAGAGCTGTAACACAGAGCTCCTTTTGATACTATCCTGAATTCCACACCGATTCTTTCGGCTATTATTTTATTGCATGGTAGCTGAGCTCAGCCCTGTCCAAAGACTCGTACTGAGGTCTCTGGGACCTGTTCCAACAACAACACACAATGAGGCCTTCTCTCTCTGATAAAGCCAGGAGCCCCTCCCTCTGTGATCTGCCCCCCTGCTCCTCCCAGACAAAAGTAAAGTCCCATTTTGAGAAGAATTCTGCCAGCCACATGCGGCCTTCTCCTCCTCACCTTCCCTGTTGGGGATAATCAAGTTTCAGGTCGGCTGTGGGTGGGAGGACAAGCTGAGCTCCAGGACAGAACCTGGGAGTCGGGCCAGTTCCTGGGAGAGAAGAATGCCTTCAAGGCCATGTAAGGAAAAGCTGAAAGGGAAGCAATGGTACCACCACCTGCTCTAATCCAACATGAGCTCCACAAGAGCAGGGGCTTGTCTGACTCCAAAGTCAAACGTAATCAGTGACTGGTGCTCAGGAGGTGCACGGTAAACACGTATTATGAATCAATCAGTCAAGGAGTGAATGAGTGAGTGAACAGATGGATGGATGGATGGCCCCAGCAGTGCTGGAAGGAGTAAGTGAAGAAGTATGACTGTAAGATTATTTTCTCCCTTTCTGCTTGAGAACTAGCAACTGTATAAACAGGAGACCCCAAAGGGCTACTTTTCCCTTTTCACAGCCACCCCCAGCAGGTGGTGGTTTAACAGCAGGACCTTTGACCCCTGAACCAACTGGGCTTATAGCAGAACGCAGCAAACCGAATGCAACTTTGACTTTCTCCAGGACATGCTCAGACACTCCCAACTTGCGTCTTGATCTCTGAACCAAGGAAGAGAAGAGCAATTCTGAGAATGATAATCATTTGCACCAACAGACTTGACTCTTCCTTCTGAAAAGTTCAAAGTCCTTCACATCCTGGCTTCTCTCAAGGGACTTTTATTTAGAGAATATAATTTTTTTCCTTTCCTTTTCCTCTTTCTCTCTTTGCTTATCTGCATTTTCTAATCATTTTACAATGAATATAGATTACTTGAGTTATAAAAATGTCTAACACAGACTGATGAAACACACAAATAAGACCATTCAAAAAGGACACTGAAAGTGCATATTTTATAGAGTTTCACTGGAACGTTTCTACATTACAAAATTTAACACTGCCATGTCATGCAATTGCACTCAACTAAGTCCCTTGAAAAGCAAATTGTAAATTTCTGATAAAAGTCAAAGCTCATGACTTAAAATCAGAACACCCGGTCATACAGGCACTTATCTTACAGAAGGGGCAACTAACTGCTGGGCAAAGTGCCAGAGAATTAGAGAAGTACAAGGACACAAGCTTAATAAGTAATGTGCCATATATGGTTAAAACATATGTTCTAATTCATCCATGGTAAGAAAAGCTGTGCAGCAACCCTTTCCTGGGGCAGAAACCTCCAGAAGCCAGTAGGGGCCAGAGTACCCTCTGCAGTGATAGAAGAGCTTTCCTTTCTTCGTGGGGCTGGTTGGTCCATTTTGGGGCCCAACCCTGGTCCCAAACCGATGGACCATGCTCTAAGCAGCTCGTAACCACCGGCTAAGAAGGGCCTCCATTTCTGCCGTCCTCGGACCTCATTGTCAATGGCCAGTCTGTTCCACAAAGTGGTGACAAGGAAAGCAGCTGGTCTAGCCATCAAAAGACCTAATTTCGAGGTCCAGTTCTAGCCAGACCCTGCACAACTCAACGACTGCATGCCTTGGTCACTCCGTTTTACCAAAAGTTAGTAACATCAGCCATATCTCACAGGCTGTTGAGCATAAAAACCAAGGCAAATGTTAAATTGGGAGGGGGAAGAAAGGGAAGGGAAGGGAGAAATTATTTAAGAACCACTAAGCAAAATTTGATACCAGTTAGATGGATGGGATTCCACCACCTCACTATGGCTGAAGTGTAACAAGCAGAAAAGAGATTCAACACTGTTGTTCAGTCCAGTGTTTACCTAAAATACAGAATTCTTAAACTTAAAGCTAGAAGAGAAATGGATAGAACTTTGCAATTTCTCATTTGCTAGCCACAGGAAATGGCAAAGCATTTAAACTGTGGCCTCTAAGAACTGCATGAAGACAGCGGATAAGAAGCCCCCGTTTCCCAAGGGCAGGCAAGGGGGGAGCCACTTGCACATGGCCCAGCAGAACCCTCTGTCCCGCAGACACCCAGGAGCACCAGGGCAGGCGCTCACATCCTATCCTCAGCCCCAGGAGCCAGGGTTGCACCTCGGGTGTGAACTTGAACGTTCTGGGGATGTATCAACAAAAGGGGTGAGGAGGGCAGCCAGGGCAAAGACTTCCCAAGACTGAATCAATAGAGCCATCTGTAGACAGAGGGGCAGCAAACAGAGTATGTCAGACACACCGGAGCTGTGTGGGCTGCCGCAGGGAGAACTTGCTAAGCACGGCCCACGGCAGCCAACCTCAGCAAACTTTTCACACACGAGACCTCCGCAGTGAAGGGAGACCAAAGTGCTGGGCCTCTGGAAATGAGATTTGAGGTAGAAATGGCTGAACTGAGGGGCCTGGGTTTTTAAGAGAACAGGCTGGGTTTGAATCCTGGCTCTTCACCTCTCATGCGGTGGCAGGTTAAATGAACAAGTTACTAAGCATTCCTGACCGGAAGTTGCTTCACACAAAAAAGGAATAACACAAAAAACCTCTCTAACACAATTGTTGCTAGGGTCAAATTACACCATGCCTGAGCGCACTTATTAGCACTGTGCTGGGCTCAGTGCATTGCGTTCTTGTTAATTTCATGCGTCCAACGGGCACTTTTGTGATTAATTGGAAAAAATGGCTATGTGTACTTAAGGATCATGTTACAGAAAAATCCTACTCCCTGACCCCAGGCTAGAGTGTAGGTACTGGAGAGCAAGACTGGGGGTGCCCCTCCCCCTCGGGACCCAGGGCTGCTATTCTGTCCCACAGCTCTCACCACAGTTCTGCTTCTACAGAGCCTCCAGCCTCAGCAGAAGATGCAAAGAAAACAACTGCCTACCCTGAAGAGAATCAACTGTCGGGTAGCCCCAAACATGCCTGAGAAATCCATCCTGAGCTTAGCCTGGCTTCCTCACACTACCAAAGAGACTGAAGACGGCATGAGCCCATCCACTGCATATATTTACAGAGTCAGACGGCTAAGGAAGGAAGGGGGTGACGTGCTTGGGAGAGTCCTTTCTTGGTTTCACTAATCTTCTATTTTGGTCTCACCCAGGCATCACTCCAGATGCCCACAATCCACAATTATATAAGAAAATCAGGAAGGAGGCAAAACACAAGGGCCACCATGGATGCCAACAACCTCTTTGCCAAAACCTTCTTTGGAAAAGTTGTTCCCAGATTCAACAACCAACTTAAACTAAATACCGAAGCGCACGTGCACGTGCACGCACACACACGCGTGCATTTGGGTGCCAGTTTTACTATTCCAAGCACAACCATTAAAAAAAATTTTTATCACTATCACTGAATATAAAAAGAACAGTCTTAACTATTCCAAAATAATAGGAGAGATGCATTCTCAGAATAAGACACATTATATAAATTTAGCTTTGTGAAAAACCCGTTATATTGTCTGCATTTTTCTCAGCAAAAACTGTGGGACTCGGCATTTGAGAACTGACGGTCCAGAAGGAGACATTGCTACTTTCCTGTAAAGGACTATCACTGTGGGAAGACTATAAAATGTATTCCAATACCTGTTTCCAAAAACAGCAATGGCAAGAGAAGCCTTTTGCCCACTCCGCCAAATATGAAAAGAGAAGCAGCATTAGCCTCCATGGACATCAGGATCTTTCTGGCTAACTCCAGCTGTCCTTCCTAACTGTCCTAATTTAAAATCTGTCCAGCTCACCTTTCTGGGTTCTGGCATTTTACTCCAAGTCATCATTGCCTTGCTGGCTAATCCAAACCTCATTTCCACTTTTGAGCCTTCGTGTAAACCCATTTTTTACTCTCCTTCCTCAAAAATCTGCTCAAGGAGAAACGTACTATATGACCCAGCAATTCCATTCCTAGTTACCTACCTAAGAGAAATGAAAACAAAGCCACACAAAGTAGAGACTGTTCATAGTACCAATATACATAATAGCCAAACAACAGAAATGATCCAAATATCTATGAACTGGTGAATGGAAAAACAAACTGTGTCCATCTGTACAATGGAATGAACTAGTGATACATGCTATAACATGGATGAACCTAAAAACTGTGTGGTAGGTGAAAGAAACCAGACACAAAGACCGCATATTGTATATATATGACTCCATTTCTATGAAATGTCCAGAAAAGACCAGCATACAGAAAACAGATCAGTGGTTGCCTACAAATGACAGCGGGATTGACTACAAATGGGCAAGAGTGACATTTTTCATAATAATAAAAAAAAAAGTCCCTGCTCAATTCTATGCTTAATATGATGTTTGGCAGAATTCAGTAAGTTTCTATTTGCTGAAGGAGCCACTGAGTGAGTGGGTGAGTGAATGAGTGAACAAATGAAAACTAATTTCCCAGAAGCCCTCTCTAGTAACCTGAACCAGGTCCACATACTTCATTCACTCCTGTCAGCCTCAGCAAGTTATGTGTAATAGTTATATAACAATGAATTGTGTTACATATATGTGTGCGTATGTGTGTATGTATATGTGTGTACCTATACCATCTAAATCTTTGGATTAGGTTGAACTATATGAAATTGTCATTTTTTGTAGGTCAAAAATGGTTGGTAGAATATTGGTAATTTCATGTGATTCAACCTATACATGCAATTTTTGATGTAGGAGACAAGAGAGAACAGAGGCATTTAAGTCAGATCAGACCAACCTTTGTGTGGCTCCAGGCTCCATCCCATTTTCGAAGCTTCAATTTCCTCTGGCAGAGAAATGGGGATAATCATAGGACCTTGCTCCTAGGGATGCCGTGAGGATTACTGGGCCAATGCATGGAAAGTACCTACCAGTGTGGAGGCAAAGTCACCAAGGAAGTGCTCAGTAAATTACAGCAATTATTGGTATGTGCTGATCCTATCTCTCTATGAAACTATATATCCCTCAGTTATCAAGGACTGGGATTTTTTTGTATTCGTGTGTTCCCTAAACCTGCAGACAAAGGATGCTCATTGTTGGATCCTGCCCAGGGAAAGCTTCCAAATGGTTCCTGAAGCCTGAGAACACAGCTCCCTGGATGCCACCAGAGTCCCTGCCTGCGGACCCCCAACTCCTCCAAGGTGAACCGCAAACATCGCTGCAGGACTCTTGCGATTCCATTCCCAACATCCTCCTCACCACAAGCTCAGCAATACCATGCAGTAGAGGAAATGCCATCAGAGAGATTTCCTTCTGGCTTATTTCTCAATAAAGACGTCCGGCTGCTATGCAACGAGCGTTTTAGTGGATGATGGGGCTATTCGGAAAAGGATGGGTTTCTACTGGCAACAACAAAGGATGGTGGCTGCAGGGGAGAAGCAAATAAAATTCTATCCTTACATCCTATTCAAAATTCCTCAACTCATTTGTAGTAGTCATAAAGTTAGACAATGATTCCAAACAGGGGAAACAGTGGGATTAAATTAGGGTTGCCAGATTTCGCAAATAAAAATACAAGACAACCAGTTAAATTTTTTTTTTTTTTTTTTTTTTTGCAGTACGCGGGCCTCTCACTGTTGTGGCCTCTCCCGCTGCGGAGCACAGGCTCCGGACGCGCAGGTCCAGCGGCCATGGCTCACGGGCCCAGCCGCTCCGCAGCATGTGGGATCCTCCCGAACCGGGACACAAACCCGTGTCCCCCTGCACCGGCAGGCGGACTCTCAACCACTGCACCACCAGGGAAGCCCCAACCAGTTAAATTTAAGGTAAACAGCAAATATTAGGGATTGACCCGACATTACAAAATTTTCATTGTTTATCTGAAATTCCAGTTTAACTGGGTATCCTGTATTTCATCTGGTAACTCTAGATTAAATTGGTACCATAGAACTACTTTATTTCTCTGACACAGGAGAATGCATCTTCAATTCAATTAATTGTTCTTTAACCACAGAAAAACTATGCAGGCCAGAAAGATAAGGTTCCCAAATTTAGTGAGAGTCTGTATGAAGCTAGATTAAGGGGTCTATACGAGCCACCATTTACTGAGGTTGTAACCAGCACTTTGCTAAGCACTTTATATGCACTATTAGCTCACTGAATCCTCAAGTTAGCCCTATGAGGGAGGAGCATGTACTATTATCTCTATCTTACAGGTGAAGAAACTGAGGCTTAGGGGAGATAGAATCAAACCCCAGTTTGGCCGTATGCTAACACACATGTATGGAATTTAAGAAAAAAAAATGTCATAAAGAACCTAGGGGTAAGACAGGAATAAAGACACAGACCTACTTGAGAATGAACTTGAGGATATGGGGAGGGGGAAGGGTAAGCTGTGACAAAGCGAGAGAGAGGCATGGACATATATACACTACCAAACGTAAGGTAGATAGCTAGTGGGAAACAGGCGCATAGCACAGGGAGATCAGCTCGGTGCTTTGTGACCACCTAGAGGGGTGGGATAGGGAGGGTGGGACGGAGGGAGACGCAAAAGGGAAGAGATATGGGAACATGTGTATATGTATAACTGATTCACTTTGTTATAAAGCAGAAACTAACATACCACTGTAAAGCAATTATACTCCAATAAAGATTTTTAAAAAAAAGAAAACCAGGGCCTCCCTGGTGGTGCAGTGGTTGGGAGTCCGCCTGCCGATGCAGGGGACACGGGTTCGTGCCCCGGTCCCGGGGGATCCCACATGCCGCGGAGCGGCTGGGCCCGCGAGCCATGGCCGCGGGGCCTGTGTGTCCGGAGCCTGTGCTCCGCAGCGGGAGAGGCCACAGCAGTGAGAGGCCCGCGTACAGCAAAAAAAAAAAAAAAAAAAAGAAAACCAGTTTGGGCCTCTCAATTTGAACCTAAAAATTAAGTCTCAAGCCCTCTCACCAGAGTCCCAGACTCGGCCTACAATCTATCAGGTGTCCCTGGGCTAATTCCACATTTCCAATGCTCTGGTAAGTGTATTATATCTCAATAAAAGCTGTTAAAAAATGTTTATCCAATATCTACTTCTCTATCAATAAAACTGAGAAACGTCAATCCACAAAACACTCTAGAGCCACTTCGGCTGATGATTATAATTGCTTTTCCTCTCTGCCGTTCTACCGCCAGATCTCAGCAATTTCACTTCTAATGAGCCTTTCCGCTAAAATTAAGGACAGAAAAAACAGAAAGGTGACCAAACCTTAAATGAGTTAAATCCTTCTGACTGGATACAGCCCTGTTAAAGGATGCTCTGAAAATAAGACTAGAATCAAAATGAAATTTGAAAAATGTCAACTCAACACATCCATTTATCTCCATCATCACCAGTGATCATGGGGCTGGGCTACAATTGAGAAAATTGTAGCCATTACTGTAAAAAAGAAAATTCCCTGGGGACTTCCCTGGTGGCACAGCAGTTGAGAATCTGCCTGCCGATGCAGGGGACACGGGTTCGAGCCCTGGTCCGGGAAGATCCCACATGCCACGGAGCAACTAAGCCCGTGTGCCACAACTACTGAGCCCGTGAGCCACAACTACTGAGCCCGTGTACCACAACTCCTGAGCCCGCGTGCCTAGAGCTCATGCTCCGCAACAACAGAAGCCACCTCAATGAGAAGCCCACGCACCGCAACGAAGAGTAACAGCCATAAATAAATAAATAAATAACATTTTTTTAAAAAGAAAAAGAAAATTCCCTGGACATTCATTGTAAACAAATGCCTCATTCTTACAGAAGGTACCACAGAACAGTTTTTCTCATCCCAAGGCTCACAGTCTCTAGAGCTGCCAGGGGTTTAAGAGGGAACAGATCCTCTTTGACGTTCTTCTTTTCAGTCCAGTTTTTATCCACTTTCTCCAAGGTTACTGAATCTGACCCACGCCCACTCTAATCTCACCAGACTGAAGGCTACTGCTTATATGGATACTCTAACCAATGGCTGGCATTACAGATGAGCATGAATGGCATGGATTTAAATCATTTTTAAAGAATGCAGTGTTTCCCTGAGATGTGTGGGCTATACTCTAACCACCAGAGTTCAGGACAAGGTCTTTTCATCCTTATTCCCTATAAGGAAAACAGTTGGGTATGGTGACATTCTTCAAACACGGGAGTAGACAAAAGCGGGGGGGGATTTCTTCATCATATTTGCCTTTCGGAGGCAATATATCTCCTTGGTAACTATTCTAAAAAAGAAAAAGGGGGGGAAAAAAAGCCTCTACTAAATCTTACACCTTAGCAGGCAGCCTAGAAAATATGCCTGTGATTCAGGCAAGATACCCATTCCTTTTTCTCAAAGGGATGCTTAGTTTGTTTCGTTTTGTTCGTTTTTATCAAAAAAGGGCATCTAATATCTTTCCATGTGGATCTCATGGCTTTCCTCACCTATGAGATGGAGACGGTGGCAAGGGTGATAGCATCGCTACCTTCTAAGGTCGTTTTGAGGGTTCACTGAGAGCGTGTACAGGATTTACAGAAGTCTGCCACGCAGGGTGTCACAGAGACATATTAGTTAGGACTGTCACTGTTCCGCAGCACAGCACTAGGAGCATGGATGTTAACTTAGAGATGACAGGAGGTAGAACTGTATGGTGTGTAAGACACGATTCAAAGGTTCCTGCGGAAATTCCCCAGCTCAAGACCAAAGAAGTGAATTAAAGCCATGTCAAAACAATTTTAAAAACAAAGAAAGAGCAATCAGCCCTGGGCCCCAACCAACAACCACACAATTAAAGGTGCCTCAAGCACAGGAAACAGCACCTACAGTGAGCTGATGACTGAATCATACATACAAACACACACATTCCACCCGGAGCCTGTCTGTGCCCTGATGTTCCTCATAGGATGGGGAGGTCTGGACACTTGCTTTTTTTTTATTTTATTTTTTTAAATTTCATTTTGGCCACGCCACACGGCTTGTGGGATCTCAGTTTCCCAACCATGGATTGAACCCAGGCCCCCACAGTGAAAGTGCCAAATCCTAACCACTGGACCGCCAGGGAACTCTCCTAGACACTTGCTTAGACTGGAACAAGAAATAAGCCTGGCTCATCATCTCGACCCCTTGCTTTCCTCTCACCCTGATGCCAAGACCTTCCAGCAGACAGACACCACACGACTAGGAGCTTCCAAGCACACGTGAGCACTGGAAACACGCTGCTGGGTTCCCAAGAAGAACTGCAGAAAGTCAGGAAATCACTGCACTACCACCACAAGCAGGTCTATTAATGAAGCACAAATAATGGGATTAGACAAGAAAAGAGAAAAAGAGCTTGGCCTTCTGAAGGTAGTTCAATGGAAGAGAAGCCCAAAATAAAGGGCCGGGGAGCGGGGGTAGTCCGATGAGTCATAAAGAACAGACATGAGTAAGCTGTGTGTCTCTATGGTCCTCCCCAGCTCTGCACCCCAACATTTAAGTTAGGAAAAATGTATTCATCATTCATCCACTTAGCCTGGGTTTTTTATAGTTATTTATTCTGCAGCCAGTGCTCTCTGGTTCACCATGCCAGACAAAGGCAAGATAAGCACGGCTCCTCTCAGAGCTCGCATTCAAGGATAGGAGGAAGATAACAAGGTACCACCTGTAGATTTGCCCCAATGGATCAGCCATTTCATTTAATACTGTGCGTCCCAGGCCAGTGAGTCAAGCAGGACAATAAGCAGCCGTGAAGCCAATTACAACGATGCTCCTGTGGCTCATGTCATTCCCTACAGCTGGCAGAACAAAGCCTGTGCAGGAATTCACAGGTACGAATACTCTCAGCCTCAAAGCATCACTGGTAGGGCTGCTGAAAGATCAGGTCAATGGGGGACAGATGAGGTTGGGAGTCTCACCATATTGCAAATTAATAAGTTTCTCCTTATGACCCTTTGTGGAGCAGCTATTATGTGCCAGTCACTGTGCAGACAACTGAGGATACAGCCCCAGACCCTGTCCTTATGGGGCTTAGAATCTAAGTGCACCCTTCAGTCTAAGTCATAAAAAGTTACGAGAAGGATCCAAAATACAGAGGACAAATCTCCAAAGGGGATGGGGGAACACATTAAAATATGCCTCTAAAAAAACGCATAGTGGGCTTCCCTGGTGGCACAGTGGTTAAGAATCTGCCTGCCAATGCAGGGGACACAGGTTCAAGCCCTGGTCTGGGAAGATCCCACATGCTGAGGAGCAACAACTCCATGTGCCACAACTACTGAGCCTGTGTGCCACAACTACTGAAGCCTGCGTGTCACAACTACTGAAGCCTGCACGCCTAGAGCCCGTGCTCCCCAACAAGAGTAGCCACCACAATGAAGCCCGCGCACTGCAAAGAAGAGCAGCCCCCACTCGCCACAACTAGAGAAAGCCTGTGCACAGCAATGAAGACCCAACGCAGCCATAAATAAATAAATAAATAAATAAATAAAATTTCAAAAAAAAAAACCCATAGTTGCTGTCCATCAACAGATGAATGGATAAAGAAGATGTGGTACACACATACAATGAAATACTACTCAGCCATAAAAAAGAATGAAATTTTGCCATTTGCAGCAACATGGAAGAAGTTGGAGGGCGTTAGCCTAAGTGAAATAAGTCAGACAGAGAAAGGTAAATACTGAATGATATCACTTACATGTGGAATCTAAAAAATACAACTAGTGCATATAACAAAAAAGAAGCAGATTCACAGATATAGAGAACAAACCAGTGGCTACCAGTGGGGGGTGGCAATATGGGGGCGTGGGGGAGTAGGAGTTACAAACTATTGGATGTAAGATAGGCTCAAAAAAAAAAAAAAAAAAAAAAAAAAAAAGATAGGCTCAAGGATGTATCATACAACACAGGGAATATAGCCAAACTTTTACCATAACTGTAAATGGAAAGTAACCTTTAAAAATTGTACACAAATAAAAAAAAATTTTAATGGGATAATAAATGATAGATCTTACCTCAAAAAAAAAAAAAACCCACAGTTGTTACTCATGATAGTATTCACTTTTGTTAGAATTGTGACACAGCAGGAAAGGTGACATTACCTGAGGTTTGGAAGGTTTGCTGCAGAACACATTCCGGGTACCCCTTCAAGGCATTCCAGCTGGGAAGGAAGAGCCTCACCTCAGCAGGGCTGTGTGCATGCCCAGGAAGCTGCCGAAGGGCTGCTGGGCTTTAAGGAGACCCTAACCCCCACCATGCAGAGCAGCACAGCCCAGCAGGTGAAGAGGTCCAGGAGCAATCCCATCTGGATTCTTCTCTCAGCTCAGCCTTATGTCCTACAACCCTGAGCTAGGCAATTGCTTTCTTTGGGATATAGTTTCTGCAATTATAAAACTGCAAGAACAACAGGAAAAGGAGAAGCATGGGAGCAGAGAGGGGGACACAGGACCATTTCACCGAGTGCATGCACACAAACAACAGCCCTGAAAGCCAGCTTAAGATGACATGATTTGGTTTCTAGTGGAAACTCTGTGCTCTTCCTCTTCCTCCTTCACACTACGAAGAACACTTTCGCCATCACCACCCTTCCAGGCAGAGTGTTTTTGAAAGGCAGCTCTTGGGCAATCTACAACTTCCTCAAATGATGCACGATGCTTGAACTGAGTGGACTATTGGAACATAATATCCAGCTAGGCCCCAGCCAAACCCCCAGCTTCCTTGCTGCTGACCCCAGGTAGAGACCAAACGGGCCTGGCAATGGCCTAAGAGGCCAAGGCAGAAGGTCACTGAACAGGGAAGCCTGGGGCAGCTTCCAGAGGAAGTAGCACTTGAGCTGAGATTTGAAGGAGTAGTAGTTAGGGGAAAGGAGGCAGAGGAGGGCAGCATCAGAGGGAACTGTGTGTGCCAAGGCCTGTGATGGGAGGCACGTGAGCATCAAAGGGGTCAGAAAAGGCGCCTCGCAGCTGGAAAAGGCAAAGATGGTACGAGATGAAACTGGAAAGGCAAATGGGCCAGACCAGGATACGGGGGTGCACTGGGGGCCGCTAAAGGGATTTAAACAGTAAGGTGACATGATCAGATTTTTACTTTGCAAAGACCGTTCTGGCTACCGAGGTAGTCACAAGCTAAACAGTGAGTCTTGGTGGCAAATACTAGCAGCCACAAAATGGAGACAAGTGTCTGAGACAACAAGAAGGAGGAAGGCTGGGGAAGAGAGGAAAGGAAGAAAGTTCAGGTGAAGGGAGATCCAGGTCTTTCCCTTGCAACTTGACAGCATCAGCATCAACTGGGGGCTTGTGAGAAATAGAGTTCCAAGCCCTATATCAGAACCTGATTTTAACAAGGTCCCCAGGCGACTTGGATGAGCATTGAAGGTTGAGAAGCACTGTTCCAACACAGGCTGGGAATTAGTCTTTGGAGATCATCAATTATACCACTGATGTCTTGTATTTTTAAACCCAGCTTTAAACACAGTCTATAACGAAGCTGCAAAACCCAATACCTCCCTTAAAGCTTAAGTAAACTGGAATCACAGACGAGGCTTGCTGTGAAAGAACTCTTCCTAAACTAGCCAGGAGAGGAAATTGGCATCTATCTGCTCCTTGACTTTGCTAAATCTACACATATAGCAACCACGTAGGGCGACAACAGCTATGACACAATGAAGCATCCTTTATCCACCCTCAGAGGATCCGGTTATCTCCTGAACAGAATCCAAGCCTCTGCCAAAGCTTCCAGAAACACCTATGAGTCAGTCACCTTTGAGAGACACTCACACAACTATTCACCTTGCTACCCACTTGAAAAATGAACGACGCCACTTGCAACATTCATCAATCTTGCAGATTACAATGTTATCTAATTATAAAGATACTTGTTGGCTCAATCACTGCTTTTCTGTGACGTCTAAAATAAGTCCCTTAATCATTATGTGTCCCAGCTTTTCCCCAACTGCAAAACAGGAACCCTAGCATTTATGCCCCCAAGTATGCTTTAGGGATTAGGGAAATGATGTTTTCAATGCTCTTAGATGTACATCTGTGCTATTTAGTTCATATAGCTTTGATTATGTCACTGTGCTACTCAAAACACTTACACTGGCTTCCCAGTATCCACTAAATGAAGACAGTCTCTTCACTGTGGCACCCAAGTCTTCTATAGTCTAATCCCCAAAACCCTGGCATGCTTATTACATAGATGCTCCAGCCAACCCAGACTGGTTATGGTTCCTGAGCAAACTCAGGCCTTTTCAGTCTCTGCTTTAGCTAGTGAGATTCCTAGTAGAATCTCACTACTACTAGGAACCCTATTGCCAATCCCTCCTAAGTCCATACCCACTGTGTAATGAGATCCAAGGTATGTGTAGGCGTTGGCCAAAGGGGATGGGGAAGGCACCAGGGATACCAGGCAGAAAGAACAGAAATATTCAATGGGCTGAACCCATCATCCATTGGAGAAACCAAAATAAATTTAGGAGGACTGGAACACAGAGCACAGACATGAAGACAGTGTGAAGCTGGAGGAGCAGGCAGGGGCCAAAGGACACAGGGCTCAGAAAGTACTATCAAGACATCTGCACCTTATCCTGAAAGGGCTAGTGAAAAGGTTCTTGAAGCAACCAGACTATAATACTTGAGAACTGTTTTAGGGAAGGCAGAAGGTACCTCTAAAAACATCTTATGAATCTCTTTCAACCCACTGTGCCCACCAATGAAATTCAAACTGTTTTTAGGAAATATCTGTGGCAATTTTAATAGTAGTACATCGTCTCTTTTAACCAGAGGTTATAATCACAGAACTACAGACCAAATAGGAAATTTAGCAATCATTTACTCTAAATCCTTATTTTAAAGATAAGAAAACTACAGTCCCCAGAGATTAAATGATTTGCTCAAAGACAGAGGCAATTTGTGGCAGAGTCAATATTCAAACCCAAGTCTCATGGATTTCTAGGCAAGGGAGAACAGGATGCAGTAAACATTCTGATATAGGAATCAAAGCATTCATTCATTCATTCAACAAATATTTATTTATGTACCAGATGCTATTCAAAGCACGGGGAATACAGAAGTGAACAAAGATAAATATCCTTGACCTTATACAGTTTTCATTCTAGTAGGGAGAGACAGACAAAAAAGAAACCATAATAAATAAATTATATACTATGTTAGAATGAGAAACATACTACAGGAAAAAGTAGAATGGAGAAGTAGGATGGGAGGGGCTGCCAGGTTAGACCTCACCGAAAAAGTATCAATTGAGAAAAGACTTAAAGAAGGTGGGAGCTTGCAGGATACTGAGGATTTGAAAGATCATGTGATTTCTATCCATTCCATCATAATTTGCCTGTACGAAGTGCAGGTAATAGGTTGACATCCAACCACCAAGTTCAACAAACAAAAATCCACAATACTAACATTCTCTCTGATATACAGAAAAAAAAGAATTCTCCTTCCAGCTTTAATAAGAGGCCTTGACAGGCTGATGAACTGGAATGTAGTGAAAAAGTGGATAAGGAGGGAATTTCAGGCTGGAAGCAAAACAAGTACATATTCTGCATTTTGATAATGAACCAAGACAATTTATTTTGGTTACTGCCAAATATGGATTAAAATGTGGGTCGCTTCCTGAACAGACCAGAAATGAAACTGAGATTGGCACCAAGTTCTCAAAACCTGATGATGAGTTGTCCAGAACAGAGAAAAAGCAGGCATCAAAAGAGGAAGAACAATGGAAATTACAAAAACTCTTAGAGCTCAGCCCCATCTTCCCCCCCGAGTATGCTGTGTAGTGGCAAAGGGTCACCATCATGATTCCAAGGAGCCAGTACTTTCTGAGCCATCCTCACAATAACCCAATGAGGTGGGCACTTCTATCAGACTTACTCTACAGATGAGAAAACTCAGACAACTGAGTCTCTGAGAGGTTAAAATGCCCACACGGTTCACAAGCAACATGGATAGGAATGGAACCCAGGTCTGACTCCACAATCCATACTGGGGCTCAGCAAACTGTGGCCCTTAAGCCACGATGGTTTTTACCTTATTAAATGGTTGTAAAAGAAAAAAAAAAAGGCATAAAAGAAGACTATGCGACAGAGACTGTATGTTGCCCACAAAGCCTAAAACGTTTACTATCTGGCTCTTTAAAGTTCGCTGATCCTTGTCGTCTAATCCACTAAACTAGCCATCAGCAGATTCAAAACAAGCGCTACAGGATATATTCTGCTTCCCAAATCATAAGTATCACAAGGGGAAACAGGCTCTGGAAAATGGAGAACTATTTTCGCATACTGGCTGGGCTGTAAGATAATCAATTGTTGCCTGGGAGGTTATGGATCTGCTACATTAGTTAATAGTTCTCATACAGAGTTTTGTGTTTTTTACAGTTTGTCCCAGCAGGGGCAGTCCCCTCTCACCCTCCTATCCACCAGACACCCCATCCCCTGCTCCCTAGGCACGTGGCTCCCAAACACTATTCTCAGGCTGCCCATGGTCTGCCCAATCCTGGTGGTCCCCAGGGCTTCCTAACTGTCTCATTTCTTGCCCTCCAAATCTGAATTTCCAGGGTTACTTTACTTAAAAATAGCCTGATAGCCCAAATTAACTTATCCAAAAATGGCCAAGAACCATGAGATATTTGGGAAGCAGAGCCCTTTCTCTTCCCTGGAAGACCCTGTTCAATCTATGCAGGCCAGGGTGGAGGAATTTTGTTGCCCTGGCAGCCCAGCAGCTAACCTCTCTTCTTCTGTATTTACAGCACCCTAATATTCCTCTGGGAAACCATCCATTCCTGACACTTGGAACATGTATCTCATATGCTGTTGACTCCACTCTGGGCTCAGGCCAGGGGAGCTTCAAGGATTATCTCAAGGATGTGCACGTGATTCAACAAAAAGCCAATGAGAACCACACTCAGGGCTTCGGTTCGAACTCTTGGCCACAGGTCCTCTTGCCAACATGAGGGAAGAGGCTGAGAATGGCATCAACCTATAGGAAAACAGCATGGAGAGATGCAGAGAGACTGGGGCCTGCAGACACCATGTGAGCCACGGGACCCGGGCTGGTCGGAAGTCAGAACATCCCTGGGCTTTCCAGCTCCAGACTACAATCAATTCTCTTCCTGCGTAAGCAGCCTGGACTGGGTCCTCCCTCCCTCTAGATAGAAAGTGGCCTGTCTGGCACGGTCAGAGTGCAATGGAATCGTCATGTCTACAATGTGCTTTATGAAAACCGACTGCAAGGATGGTGGTAACAAAAGCTGCCTTCACAGTCACCAACACTCCACGTTCATGCTGACAGCAGGGAAAGCTCGCCTCTCTTCTCCCAACTGCTCCTGGAATGTGGGGCTCCCTGAGAGCTGTCCTTCTCATTTAAGGCTGAGTTATCTGATGAGAGCTGAGACCAGTGAGGCTAAAACAGTAAGACTCTCACAGTCAGTCTTTCAAATTAGTACACTTGATCTCCTCCCACCGAAAACTAGTATCCCTCAAGCCTCCAAGGGAAGACAGAGAAAAAAGGCAAAGGGAATTTAACAGTCAGTGGGTGAGTTCTCTTGCTTCTATTATGTCCAAGGTTGCTCGGCAACCGGCCTCAGCCTTGTCATTCCTGTGGAAGAGCAAAGGAACGAATGTCAGACCTCCAGGTCACGCAGCATGTCCTGTTTATGCCCCGAGACTCCAGGGCAGGGGTGGGTTCGTGCTGTTCTACAAAACTGGCCAAATCCAGCCCACAGAGCACCTGCTGTCTTCAGGGGCTCTCTCACACCGGCCTCGAACTTTCCCCTTCAATGAACGTAAGCTGTGGATGTGGATGTGCCCCCAAAACAGATTAAAAATACTTTCAAAAACAGCTTGTTAGCAAAACAGAGAAAAGGTTCTGACACGGAAAAAACTGTTATTATTTATGAAGATAGTAGAAATCAACAGGGAGCGGAGGGCATGGTGCACAGGCAGGAAAACACGGGCCAGCTGGTGTTTCAGGTTCAGGACTTTCTGGAATCCTCCATGACCCTGTGCATTCCCTGGCCACCTCCAAGGATTTGGATGCTGAAAGCACTGCCACAATGCTCTGTGACTCTAGGTCATGAGCTCATTTCCAACAACTGAGAAGTCAGTGGGGACTGACTTCTGCATGAAGAGATTTCTGCATTTGCCAACACATTTAAAAGTAACTGTGGCACCAGAGCCCTGCACAGTCAGTACACTGCAAGGGAGGGAGGGAAAAAATGTGGGTCAGTGAGTCTCTAGTGCTCAGATGTCGCCAAGCAGGGCATATGTGTGCAGACAGAGAGACGTGATGCTGTTTCTTCTCTCTCCCTGCCCACTCCTAAATTAAATATCTAAGAACGGTGGCTTTCCACACAAAACAGAGACAGAGCCCAAGAAAGACAGGGACAAGAAACTGATGCTCGTGCTTAAATTCTATTTAGCAAGACAGCAGTCCTAGAAAGTAAAGGACTGTACGGGAAGCACTGTCTTTTGTTGGCTGATGCCTGTTAAGGCCCATTTGTCCACATAAAACTATCCAAATGAAGTGATATTAAATCTTGTAAAAAAGTCACTGCAAGGTTTCAGAAAAATTTTCTACAGACAGTATGCCTGGGTGGGAGTAATACCCTGGGAGAACAATGTGGTTCCAGCTGGAAACGCTGTCAGCAAACAACATACAGCCTGCAACATGAACAAAAGAAATATTTTTTTAATCTTTTTAGAGGAAAATGAAAAACAAGTCTTTTAAAATTGATTATCAGGCTTATAAAGGATGCCTTCCCATTTGTGCTACTTTAACTAAAATGATTATTAAAACTTAACACCTTTAAATGAGAGGGTACAGAGACTACCCTAATTTTCAAAATCTCTCTTTTTAAAGAAAAAGACATGAACAAACAGCCTTGTTGATTTAAGGATCAGCTGTAAGTCCCTTTCTTCTAGGTGTGAAGATTATGAAAAGAATCACCTCACAGAAGGTTAACTGGCCCAGCCAAGGGGACCTAGGCCTCTTGCTTGGTGCTACTTATGACACAGATTTTAAAACGTTAGATTTCTCTTTCCTTTCTTCTGCCTCATAAACATAAAGATAAAGAGGTAAAGAAAGATCTAAGAGAGAAAAAGAGCCAGCACAGACAGAGGGATGGGCAGCAAGGAGGAGGCGGGTGAAGCATCAATCAACTCTTTGTTCTGATTCTTGCTTTTTCTAACTCATCATCATTTCCTGTGCTACCCCAAAGGTAGACTGGATTGTCATCCAATCAGAGCAGTCACACCTGATCTGTCCAAGAAGGACTCTTTAAACAAAATAAAATCTAAAAAGAACCAAGAGATGCTTGAGGCCATGAACACTCAGAGTTGCTTTCAAAACACACAGTCAAGTGGTCGGGCTCTTTCAAGGGACACTTGATATCATTCATTCAACACGCACTGGGGAGTTTAAAGGGTGGGACAGGTACATTACCTATAACATGGGGTAACAGCATAGAGGAGGGCGTCACGTGGTCAGGGGAGGACTCTTTAAGGGGACCTTTGGCTGAAACCTGAAGGAGGAGAAGAAGCCGACCCCATGAAGAGCTGTAGCAAAGGTGTTCCAAGCAATGGAAAGGTCCTATGGCTAGAAAGTGCCTTGGCCTGAATCCCCGGAGAAGCCAGCCTAGATATGTTCTCAGAATGTCGTGTGCTGTTGTTTTCCTCAGAACCACCTGAGTGTTCAAGTCTGCTGAGAGACAAGAGTGATGGGGAGGTGGCGGGCGGGGGCGGAATAAAAGGACTGGAGTTCGAAACGGGAATAACTCATGACCAGAGGACGGAGACCACCAATATCCACTTAACACCAACACTTATCTAAAAGGCAACTTTTTGTCCATTCCTGCAACAGATACTTAGGTTAGACTTAAGGATAGAACTCCCTGTTAGAAGTCAGCTGCCTGCTCAAGAAAGTGAAGGTGTTCACCTCTGGGTAGTGAGGTTAGGGGTGGGGTGGGACAGGCACCCATGGGATGTGTTACTTTTAGAATGGCTTCTGACAAGTCAGCATCCCAAACAGTCCTGAAGAAGCTGCAGAATCTTGTGAGTGGATGTGTGTAAAACGAAGATATCAATATAATAATGGCCAGAGTATGAAGCCCGGTCTAATTTCTAGAGATAATCCCTAATACATGGGTTTATCTCCAGTGAGAAAGCCAGAGACTCAGATGTAGACACTGCACAAAGACAATTTTTTAAATATCTGTATTATTCCTACCTTACAAAAGGTGAAATAATCAGTCATTAGAGTAGCAATAGCTGCAGTGACTTGGGCCCAGATGCTGTTCACAGCTAGCTCATTTAACCCTTACAATGTTCTCAAGCAAGCACTATTATTCCCACTTTATAAATGAAGAAACAGAAGATTTAAGGGAATGGGCTAAGATTATAGTCAGAAGCATAGCACTGGTTGAGAGCACAAGAGTTCACAGTGGATAGAGGTTCCAATCCTGAGTTCAATACTTTTTACTTGGATGAGTTACTTTTGCTTTCTGTGTCTCAAGTTTTCCAGTCTATAAATTGGGGTATTAGTACATACCATATACTACTGTTGTGAAGGTGCAATGAAATAAAGTTTGTAAAACATGTAACAAAATATAATATATTATATGACATATAATAAACAGTTACATGGTGGTAAACATGCTACTACTATTATTATTGTTCAAATGAATGTAACCACATGCATTCAATATATGGGACTCTTCATTCTGTGGAACTCTAAAAAGACATCTTCTCTTTGTCTCCAAGGTTCTGCTCAACTGGCAGGAAACAAAGGGAACAAGTAGAGAGATGGGAGCTGAATCTTAAAGATATGGAAAGAAATGGGACAGCCTATATAAATTTGCTTAAGGAGCTAATGATGGCATAGCTAAAAGGAAGTTCATTATAGATTGGTTAATGATCATGGAAAAAAGAGAGAAACAACCTAACTGTCCAAAAGTAGGTCATTAGTAAGTCTTGAAACAGCACACATGGAATATTACACAGCCACTAAAAACCATCTCAGAGAGTGGGTAATGATATGGAAAGATGATCATAACCTGAGTAGAAAAGATGATAAAACCAAAATGAGTATCTCTAATCAGTACTATTGGTATGATTTGCATTTTCTTCTTTTATTCATCTGTAATTTCTAAGTTATCTCTAATCAACATGCATTACTGGTATAATCAGAAAAAAAAATTACAAGTTTGTTTTTGGAATGCTTGTTTTGTTTTGTTTTTTTAATGATTAGCCTACATGATGAAAAAGGCCAGGGATATACACCTCAGAAGAAGGTAGAAGGTGCATCCTGCTATTTTCATGTTAACGACTTTGTGAACCACGGGGGGTTGTCAGCTGGAGGGAGAGAGATGTAAGCTATCTGATCCAGGTCTCATTTACATATGTCCAAAATAAATTATTTCCAGAGATTCTACTGGTAAAGACTCAGATTTCATACCCACTTTCCTGACCTATCCTAAATAGGTTTCTAGGTCCCTAATTGGCATTATAAATATACATAATTATATCTGAACCTATTCAACTAACCCAAATACCATGCTCTCATTCAGTGTCCCCAAATTTATCTTCGTGAGATATAAATCACTGACCCACTTTTGTTGAAGACAATCTTAACAGCACCCCCATCCCAATGATAAAAAATGAGGCTTGCCACCAGGTCCCATTAGAGAAGAAAAAAATAAGGTCCCCATCAGAGCAGCTAACCAGCTGGCCAGCCGTTCTATACCCTCTCTGGTTCTGAGCATCCTTTCACCTCTGGAACCTAACACAGGAAGTGTAACAGGAAAGGGGACCCCACACAGTGTTTTCTACAAGATGGGACCACTGACAGCCCACATTTCTTCCTGGTTCTACAGATTCACAGTTACCTCAAATCTAGAAGTCTTTTTAACTACAGCCCTAAAACTCTGGAAATTGGTTTCAGGTCATTCCCTTCACAAAAGTCTTTGTTTTTCCCAAAATCAAGAGGTTAGAGATCAGTCACTTTTTTGGCCCTTTAGCAAGGCAATATGGAGTGGGGGGAGGGCACAGTGAAAGAATGAGAGGAAAAAAGAAGGGAAAGAAAAAGGGACAGAAGCAACTGAGAGAAAGAGAAAATAAACAGATGGCAGAGAATGTGTTAGCTACATCTGGGCTGGCATCTCCGAGAACAATACAAGGTCTTTTGTAGGGAAGAAGGACTTTCATGCTAAGACCTTAGACAGCCCCAAACCACTGCCATTTCAGCACATATGAAACTTACTTCTTTACCAACAGTTCCTAAAATAAAGCTAAAACCCTCCAAATATGACTATCCAAATCAGTGTATCACTGAAATTTTTTCCTCTGTAGAAATAAATGATGTTACTCTCTTCCGCTCAAAACAAAGGCATCTACCTACTGGATATTGGGTGTTCCTTCCCACTTAACACCAGGAGATTACTCTCTCCAAAGTAAGATCAAAACCCAGAGAAAGACAGGATAAAAGAAGTCCTAACCAGAGACCTACATGCACTCAGGAATGAGTGTGAATTAGTCCTGCCACACTAGCACATTTGTCAGGGGGGTGAACAGAATAGAGAAGAAGTGAGTTCCAGATCCAAACACCCTGGCACTGAAACTGCAGCATTCTGGAGAAGCGCAAATTGTTTGAATGCACTGAAGGGAAAGGATATGTAGCTTAACACGATCTAAGGACAAAGCAGACAGGAGAGCACCACACTTTGGACCATGGGTTAAAATCCTGAGGAAGTGGTTGCCTAGGGCTGGGGGGAATGGGAAGGATGGGGATGATGGCTAAGGAATGCAGGGTTTCTTTTAGGGATGATGACCAAACATATTCTATAACTACTTGTGGAGATGGAATAAAAATTCTGTGAACATACTAAGAGCCATGAACTGTACACTGTAAATGAGTGAACTGTGTGGTATGTGAATTATATATCTCATTAAGCTGCTTTGAAAAATCCTGAGGCAGGCCCTCCAAGGTCTCTGCCCACCACTGCCTAACCCCATGCTGGCACATTTGAGGAGCTCAGTATCTGGCTGCTTGAGGTGTCACAGTAAGAGACATGAGTCATCATCTTTCTCCTCTGTAACATTTCACAAGTCTTTCATTTAAGATAACCACCAAAAGCATTTCAATCTTCTTTCTTTTTTTTTTTTTTTTTTTTTTTTTTTTTTTTTTTGCTGTATGCAGGCCTCTCACTGTTGTGGCCTCTCCCGTTGCAGAGCACAGGCTCCAGGCGTGCAGGCCCAGCGGCCATGGCTCACGGGCCTAGACGCGCCGCGGCATGTGGGATCTTCCCAGACCGGGGCACGAACCTGTGTCCCCTGCATCAGCAGGCGGACTCTCAACCACTGCGCCACCAGGGAAGCCCTCAATCTTCTTTCTTAAAGAGACTCAGTTCTCCAGATTTGAGGGGAGGGGGAAGATGAGACCCCAACATTCAGAACTGAAACTTGTGAAAACAAGCCAATTTGGGGTTCTCGTCAGTTGATGACCATCTTTACGCTTGAACTCTGTGCCTCAAAAAAAAAAAACCCCAAGCCCTGTTGGGTTGTCTTTTCATTGCAGTATGGTGTGAACTCACGCCAGCCGGAAGAGGTGGGGGAGAAGGAAGCAAGCCAAAGACAGATCCCAAAAGACACGGGGGCCAAAAGCTCTCAGTTCCACTCCAATCTTGTATGCAACGGAGCAGAGCTTCCCTT
This sequence comes from Mesoplodon densirostris, assembly GCF_025265405.1. Lineage (NCBI taxonomy): Eukaryota > Metazoa > Chordata > Mammalia > Artiodactyla > Ziphiidae > Mesoplodon > Mesoplodon densirostris. Next base: position 122,125,370 of record NC_082663.1, on the reverse strand, counting down.
CTGGGAAACTGATTCCAAGCATGCTGGCTCTGTAAAGAGGAAATGGGATTTCTTTCCGGAGACAGAAGCACCTTGTAGCTCTACACAGAGCTGGCAACAGCGGTGGCTTGCTGACCGTGCACGCTGAGCTCAGGGCGGCTTCGATCAGAGGGCCAGGAGATGGCAGCAAGCAAAGCCATCTGTAGTCTCCAAGGCCTGATCAGAGGACCAGATGCCTCAGGCGCAGCCGGGACTGGGTGAGGCATCCATCCCCAGGGCTTGCCTGGCCTCCATACCTCCCACAGCCAGAGTTGTGAGACTGATGCTCTGCTGGGGACCCACCCAGGGCAGGATTTGTGTCAAACATCTCAAGGCACTAGTCAGATACAACAGGTGGCAGGAAAGCTGCAGGGCCCAACACCCTGGGGTCCCACCAGCAGTGGCTGTGGTCAGCTTTGTCACCCAGCCCTCCCACAGAGGCTGAAAACCAGCTGAGATCAGAACAGAGATAAGGAGGAGCTGTTGCCAGAAATGAGTTGCCCCAGGGCAGCTCTGAGGCAGCCGGTAAAGGTAAGCCTTCTCTGGGTTTGGGGCACCTCACCCTCCAGGACCATCCGCCAGTCCCTCTACTGCTCTCCCCAAGACAAGAGTCCCCCCCTAGCTGTGCAACAGCTCAGACAGCTCATTATGCTTCCTCAAGGTTTTTAGAGGAAAAAAATGTGCAACGTAATTACAAGCTCTGACCCCAAATGACTTTAACCCTGACAGGACTCACTGTGGGAAAATGTGTGCCCTGTGACTGCCCGTGAGCATGAAGTTTCCCTTCAGGAGCTTCTCTGACCCCCAATGCCACAGAAGGGTCCTGGCTCACAGGCCAAGCTCATGGGACAACTGCATCCCAGGCATGGAGCCACATGCTGAGATATTCTGAAGTCGGGAGAACTCGCACCCTTTGGAGCCAATCCCCCATCATTCCTTGACCTGCCGTGACGTCCCCTTCCAGATACCTGAGGCTGGCTGGCACAGCTGCGCACTGCACGGAGGGGACAAAGGATCTGAGACAGGCTTACGTAGAATCTCCTCAGGCCTATTCGACTTAATGTGTGGTCCGAGGACCCCTCCATGCAAACCACCTGCGGAGGTCCCTGCAAGGAATGCAGATTTCCGGACCTCACCCCAGAGCCTGTGCACCATAATCTCCTTGGGGAGAATCCAGGAATCTGCAATTAAGGAAATTCTTACACACATTCACATTTAAGAACCACTACCTTATAACAAGGACAATCTAGAAATGACAGTAATGACATTCGATTACAGGGCACTTACCATGGGCCTGCTTACCCTGCTACTCACAATACCTACAAGAATCTCATTTATTCCTCAGAATAATATTGGAAGGTGAATATTTATCACCCTCGCACTTAAACTGCTTTCTCTAGTTTCACCTCCAAAGGGCAAATCCAAAGACCTTCGAGCAAGCCCTCACCCAAACTGCCAGAAGGACACACCTCGTACTGAATCAGAACAAATCTCTCCATCCCTATTCTACCCACCTATTCTGTGGAATATGGATATTCCCCACAATTTCAGCCCCCACTCTCTCCTCTCACTCCGTGCCAGTGGTTCTCTACCTATGCTGCACATTAGCAGTACCTGGAGAACCTTTAAAATTCCCCAGGCCCAGGCTGCAGCCCAGACAAAATTACATCAGAATCTCCGGGGATGAGTCCCAGACTCATCTACCTGGAAGGGAATTCAATGGACAGCTAAGGTGGAGAACCACTGCCTGGACCTCTAATAGCATCTGGTGAAACGCAAACCTACAGCAGTACCCCCATCTCTCTCTAGAGCACCTGACCTGTGCTCCCTACCACCTGGTAGGTGTCTCCACCTGTAGGTCCCATGGAAACAACTCAGCAAGGACACTTAACCCTGTATCCCCCATCACCCCAGGTTCTTCTCCTGGGGTGCACAGTTCAGCCAGTGCCCCAAGCCCTAAGACAGAAACCCTGGGGACACCCCTGCTCCTCCCTCCTCTGTCCACTGTTGACTACGTTCTCCTCTTCAGCCACACCAGCAGGTCTCCCATGAAAAGTGCCATGGAATCTTGATTTCTCCTCTATAATTTATGGGCGTTTGTTTGAATATTCAAATAACGATTCCATTGAGTAAAACAGATTTTCAGTAAATGTAGTCCCTGCCACTTGCTCTGCATACTCCCTGGCACAGTGCCACCTACCCTGACACCTGTACCTTAGTCTGAGAAGCACATCTTTGCCCTTCCCTCCTCTCCCCTCCCGGCATGATGGCCACATGATGTCCATTCTCTCACACACTTCTGCTTCAGGAAACTGCAAAGCAGAGTGGAGCTCAAATCACTGGTGAAATATAGGACTATTTTAGATGATACAATGACAAATATTGTTCAATTTAATGATTATGATTCAATGACCATTTAAAGATATTCTAGGGCCTCCCTGGTGGCGCAGTGGTTGAGAGTCCGCCTGCCGATGCAGGGGATACGGGTTCGTGCCCCGGTCTGGGAGGATCCCATATGCCGCGGAGCGGCTGGGCCTGTGAGCCATGGCCGCTGGGCCTGCGCATCCGGAGCCTGTGCTCCGCAACGGGAGAGGCCACAACAGTGAGAGGCCCACATAACGCAAAAAGGAAAAAAAAAAAAAAAAAAAAAAAAAAAAAAAGATATTCTAGAAAAAAAATATATTGCTAACCACATCAAACCTATAATTTCAGAATGCTATAAAGTTCCCTTTTGAAATAAACATAATTTTTAATGAGTAGACTTTTTCAAAATAAATACATGTGGTAATGGTGGGGCAGAAATAACCTAGGGGGTTTTAAAAGACTGATGGGGGCTTCCCTGGTGGCGCAGTGATTGAGAGTCTGCCTGCCGATGCAGGGGACACGGGTTCGTGCCCCGGTCCGGGAAGATCCCACATGCTGCGGAGCGGCTGGGCCCATGAGCCATGGCCGCTGAGCCTGCTCGTCCGGAGCCTGTGCTCCACAACGGGAGAGGCCACAACAGTGAGAGGCCCGCGTACCGCAAAAAAAAAAAAAAAAAAAATAGACTGATGGTTAGGAACACTGTTTCCTTGGACTTGATGTCTTCACTTGCCTCTCCCCAAGTTCTCTGCTCCCTCCCCCAGAAACCCTTTTAAACCGATAGGAATCATTGCACTGTGGACTGTCTGTTCTTCCCTGGCCTCCTGAAGAGCAGGGACTATGCCCGCCCTGCCCCAGAACTCCACTACCAGGAGCCTTCCACCCCAACATGAGCAGTCCCAGGCACTGGAAGAGAGACCACAGCCAACACGTGCCTTCCACCAGGAGAAGTGCTAAGCTCTGCCGAAGAGGCAGCCAGAAGAGAGAAGGACAAAAGCGCCCAGCTCCCTCGCCACTCCCCAGAGAAGCTTCGCAGACAGACAACATGTACCTACGGGCCCAAAGTCACGGTCTCCAGTCACCAAACGTGGGAGACTGCCCTCCTTTACACCTGCCAAACTTCCGAAATAATGCGCACACTGCACAAAGATAAAAACTCAACAGCACCCTCACTAGAACCACAAACAAGCTCTCTGGCGCCCCGCATGCAAGTGATCCCCAGTCCAGCTCTGTCTCATTTTAGGGAATGACTTTGTTGTGACTTCTGATCCCAGAATGAACAGTACACACAAACTGGGGAGTAGGAAATGGAGAAAATTCTAAGTGTTGTTTCATTACAGACACCACCCTATAATAAACCAAATAGTGAGTTTCCTTTCTACTCTAAAATGTGATTTATAAAATTCAGTTCACTCAGAGCTTTTCAGAAACACTCCTATGAGATATTCATTGAAATGAAAAATGTACATACCCACTGGCCCAGCAGTTCCATTTCTAGAATGCATCCTACAGATCTACTCACTCATACGCCCATGACAGGTACCAGGAGGTTCACAGCGGCATTGCTTATAATGGTAAAAGGGTGGAAATCATCTAAATGTCTATTATTTGGGGACTGATTAAATAAACTATGTTATGTCCATACAGTGCAATACAATGCGATGCTAAAAATGAATTTGCTCTATACGTACCAATATTGAATAATATTCAAAATACATTAAAATCATGCAAAATGCAAAAATATGCAAAACAGTGCATATGGTATGCTACTGGAGAAATATATAAATCTGTATTTGCTGGCACATGCATAAATTATATCTGAAAAATATTCAAGAATGGGTAAAATGTTGCCTGCAGTAGAACAACTAAGGATTTGGAGACAGGAGGAATTTGAGGATGCTCACATTCCTTCTTGTCCCCTCTAAATTGTGTACTATTTACAGGTATTACTTACTGACATAAACTTTCGAAAAAGAAACATAGGTATGAATTAAAATAAAAATGCTTTTTAATTTTATTTCATTTGCTCAACTGATAATCATCTTCTACACCTGACCCACAAGTGTAATAGTGAGATAGGCAGTCAGGAATCTGTTACGGTTTGGGTCCTATCTGCTTGACAGTCTCTGTGGCACAGAAACAGCCTCAAGTTCAACTCAATCTGCCTGGAAATCTATCTAAAGTCTCACGGGAGAAGCTTGTTCATATTTTCAAAGTGTTCAAATCAGCCTGGAATAAACTTAAAAGCACATTTGATAGCAAGATCAGATGAGCTTTGAAACCTACCTGTGGTGTTTTTACAAACCATGTAAAATGGGGTTTATTTTGGCTTTTCCTGTGTGGCAGCAGCAGGAGTCAAACCTTAGCTACTGGCTTGGCCCAGAGAAGCCAGCCAGTTAACAAGGTTTGCTCCAGAATTCCCAAGCCCCTCAACCCTTTGTCCATCTGGCAAAGAAAACACACACACACACACAGACACCCCCCAGCCCCAGGAATCTCCTCTTTCTAAATATAGTAAGCACTGCCCAGTCTCCAAGCTCACCCTCTGTAGCATTCTGTGCCTTCCAACCGAGGTGAAATGAGCCAGATATAAACACACCGTGACAGCTTCTGGCCCACACTGCCAAGCTGTTTTCCTTACTATTTCCTCTCTTTCTCCACTCTAGGTTTCTACAAAAATGTGTAAACCTCAGTGACTATAATTTGTAAATATTCCTCTGGCCACTAAGGCTGTTTTCCTCACCCTACCAAATGTAATTTCCCTGAAATTTGAGGTCAGAATAGCCTATTATATATGGGCAAAGCCACATCTCATCTCCCATTTTATCTGTAAGAACTTGCAGCTCAGAAAGGATTTCGGACAGGTCCGATGCTAATTAGGACACAGCCAATTAATTGTAATCTCTCCCTCTCTCTCTCTCTCTCTCTCTCTCCCTCTCTCTCTCTCTCCCTCTCTCTCTCTCTCTCCCCCCCCCCCCACCCTGCCCTCGTTCCTTTAGAATCCGTGTCAGTGCCTCACAGAAGGGCTTGTTCAGGGATGCAAGGACCTAAACAGTCGATGTGAAAGAGCTTTAAAAAATGGAGGCTGACAACAACTCCACCTTGAGGAATCTATCCCATGGAACTCCTGGGACCCACACACAAAGGTGGGTGTGCAAATAATCACTGCAGCACCTTCTATGCTGAGGCAATCCAAATATTCCTCAACAGGAGACGGGGTAAATAAGCCATGGTATCTCCACATAGCAGAGCTCTCTGCAGGCATTAAAAAGAATACACTGTGTATGTGTACTGACATGGAAGATCTCTAAAAGAGAGTCTCAACCAGAAAAGCGAAACACAGAATAATTCATATTCTATAACCCCACCTAAGGAAAAAAAATATGCACAGAAAAAGGACAAGAAAAAAAGCACACCAGTGGTTAACTCAGGCAAGTGGGTGCTTTACTCTGTATAGTTCCACACTCTGTGATTCTTTTATGAGAACGTATTCGTGAACTGCGTACATGAATTTTTTTGTCTTTGCACTGTAAGATTAGGTCATCCATTCATACTGTTAATTTTACCCCCAAAACTAATCCTTCCCAAGTCATCTTTATTTCAGAAAATAGTGTCATCATTCACATAATTGCTCCAGCTAAAAACATTTGAATCATTCTTTTTTTTTTTTAAGATTTTTTGATGTGGACCATTTTTAAAGTCTTTATTGAATTTGTTACAATATTGCTGCTGTTTTGTTTTGGTGTTTTGGCCCTGAGGCATGTGAGAACTTAGCTCCCCAACCAAGGATCGAACCCACACCCCCTGCATTGGAAGGCGAAGTATTAACCACTAGACTGCCAGGGAAGTCCCTAATCATTCTTGACTTTTATTCTCAAAGCCCAAATCCAATCAAATAGCAAATCTGTGGGATCGACTTCCAAAAACACCCAGAATCTGACCACCATCTCCAGTGCTGCCACCCTAGCCCAAGGTGCCATTTTGCCTCTTACTTCACCTATTATAACAGCCTTCTAACTGCTCTCCTTGCCTCCATTCTTGCCCCACTAAATTATCCTCCACACGTGGCCCCCATAATCTCTTAAAAACACAAGCAGGATGATGTCACAACCTCCTCCTTACACTTAGAATGAAACCCGAAGTCCTTTCTGGGACTCAAGACCTCTAGGACCTGGCTCCCGACCTCTCTCCCTGTTCATTTGCCATCACTCTGCTCCAGCTACGCTGGCCTCCCTGCTACTCCTCAGACACCCCATGATCTCTCCGGCCTCACGAATTCTGCACCTGTTACCACCACCTTAAAAGCCCTTACTCTAGGCTAGGGCTTGGAGGACACAGTAAGAGTGGAGCAAAGCTCCATATCTGAAATGAAAGCCTTCCTCTGGTGGCCTAAGATATATAATTTGGAACATAATAGGTTATAATTTTAAACACTGAAACTAGGGTCAGTCAGAAATTTAATCTAGAAAATCCACTTTGTTAGCTTCATACCGGCATCCCTCCTTTGGCTACCTTTTAAAAAGGCAATGGCCTAAACAGGGTAGCAAAATCACCTTCATGAATTGCTTTCCCCAATAGCTCGGTGGTGATAATGGTTCCTCCCTGACCCATTCTCATGTTGTCAATTCCTGGGGTTTGTGATCATTAGCTTACACTGGCCAGCACTAGGAAGTTCAGCCTGAGGCCTCCGCCCAGAAGGATGCTGGCTGGCCTAGCTGGAGCAGAGATATGAACCACAGCCGTGTCAGAATCACCTTCCAAGCCCTGGAATGTGAAACTGATCAGTCAAGTGCATCTGAGGTTGAAGCAAATGGAAGAAGAAAGTCCTCAAATGAGGGCAAATAGAGAAAATCTACCTAGGGGAGTGGTGTTCACTTAATCATCAAAAGTTTTATGGGACAAAAAAAAAAAAAAAAAGTTGTATGGGACAAAGTAAAAGGATAAAAAAAAAAATCCAAGGTATAAAATAGTGCCCAACAAAAAGATCTGAATAGGTATGTCAGCAAAGAAAATGCACCAATGGCCCTTAATCATATGAAAAGATGCTCATCATCGTTAGTCATCGTGGAAATGCAAATTAAAACCAAGAGATATCACTTCACACTCACTAGGATGGCTACAATCAAAAAGACAGACAGTAACAAGTACTGGTGATGATGTAGAAAAATTGAAACCCTCAGACGATCCTGGTGAGAATTTAAAAAGATGCCTCTGCTGCAGAAAACCTTTCGGCAGGTTTTTTAAAAAATGAAACATAATGGGCTTCCCTGGCGCAGTGGTTGAGAGTCCGCCTGCCGATGCGGGGGACGCGGGTTCGTGCGCCGGTCCGGGAAGATCCCACATGCCGCGGAGCGGCTGGGCCCATGAGCCATGGCCGCTGAGCCTCCGGAGCCTGTGCTCCGCAACGGGAGAGACCACGGCAGTGAGAGGCCCGCATACCACAAAATAAATAAATAAAGTCTATTAATTATATTTTTTTAAAAAGGAGGGAGGGGAGAACTTAAGCCTCAATCAGTGGGCTGAGCGCAACAGATTAGATGCAATTTATTCAATCCAGTTGAGAACAGAATAATTGGATTAAAATGGAAGGACTTTTTTTAAAGCCAGTGTTATATAAAAACTACAAAATCTTGTTTGGATATAATTTGCTGTTGTTTATATTTGTATGAGAAATACTCCAAATGTCAGTACTGCAAATTACCACCATTTACAAATAATTAGGAAATGCCTTTTTTTTTCTTTTATTTTAAAGGTGCTAAAGCAAAGCAAAGGAGCTGAGAAAAAACTTTTTGCTACCTAACTCCATAAGCATTTGTTCCATTAGGATTTTGTGAGTAATATAATTACTCCTAAACAAAGCAGGTTGGCACTGAACAGCCTTTGGGAATTTACACCATTAATGAAGGACTCACCTCACTACTGTAAAAAGCCTACACCAAGTCCTAAAGAAATATAAAAGGGTGACATGCTCTAAGCACACAACTCTTGATGTTGATTTTTTTTTACTCGTTTTAATGAGCAAAGAGGATGAACTATTTATCTTAACAAATGAGACTCAAGAACAAGTTTTTGGCCTCCATGTTCAATGCTTTATTACCCAGTTAAAAGAGAATAACGGGCTTCCCTGGTGGCGCAGTGGTTGAGAGTCCGCCTGCCGATGCAAGGGACACGGGTTTGTGCCCCAGTCCGGGAAGATCCCACATGCCGCGGAGCAGCTGCGCCCGTGAGCCATGGCCGCTGAGCCTGCGCGTCCGGAGCCTGTGCTCCGCAACGGGAGAGGCCACAACAGTGAGAGGCCCGCGTACAGCAAAAAAAAAAAAAAAAAAAAAAGAGAGAATAACTTTCAGTTATAAAATAAATAAGTCATGGGATGTGATGTACAGCATGGTGACGATAGTTAATAGTACTATAATTGTATATTTGAAAGCTGCTAAGAGAGTAGATCTTAAAAGTTCTCATCACAAGAAAAAGAATTCGTAATTATGTATGGTGACAGATGTTAACTAGACATACTGCAGCAATCATTTCATACTATATACAAATAGCGAATCATTATGTTGTACACCTAACACTAAAAAATGTTCTGTGTCAATTATATCTCAATTTAAAATTTTTTTAATTAAAAAAATAAATGAATGCTAGGAAAGCATGCATTTTCTAAAAAATATTAAAAAAGAGAGAGACTCATTGGTAATCAGTGCTACCCGCAAAGAGCAACTCTACTGCTTCAAAAAGCCAACAGATAATCAGACGCCCTCATTTGTCTCACTAGCTTACAATGGCTCTTTAATCATATGATGAAGAGAGAAACACAAAACTTCAGAGCACAATACAGAATCTTAACTATTCTTTGCTATTCAGGACTCAGAGCCTGAAAAACAACGGGGACAATATTCTCACTTAATCTAGCACCTGCTGCATGTTTCTTCTTTCTAGTGTCTAGATCTCTGAACAATTTGCATCTTCACTGCCAGCGTGTCTACTGAAGCACTGAAGGGTCATGTTCAAGAGAAGGCCCTGCAGTCCGTGGTCAGCTTCAAAACTTGGTTGCACAATTTCCTGCTGTGTGACCTTAGACAAGTTACCCAAACTGTAACATGCACACAAATAAGAGTATTCATCCCACCGGACAGTGGTATAAACACTCACGAGACAATGTGTGCACTTAGCATAGGGCAGGGCCCTTGGTGAGTGTTCAATAAACAAGAGCTGCTGGCAAGGTTTCAGGTTTTCTGTTTGCTTGTTTGTTTGCTGAGGAAACTGACAGTGCCCCCAAGGTCTTACAGCATATATGTGGTAGAGCTTGGACTAGACATCAGGTCTGCCTGATAACAGAGGCCTGGCTCCTTGCATTGCACTCTGCTCCCCAGACCTGGGTCTCCTCAGGCTGCATATTACGGGCTCCAAGTTAACTTCTCCAAGTCCACTTCTTAAATGAACTCAATACTGATGTGTTCCCTATCTACATAAAAGGGCTAGAGCCATATATAAATGCAATCCTGGAAGGCATCTTGTGGAAGGACTGCTATAAAGAGAATGTTATATCAATGCCCACTAGGATTACTAATGTCCAGAATCCAGACCACTCTGAAATGTGGCATTATCCATGGAGATGAGTGGTTATCAACCCAGGACCAGAGATTTCTGAAACATTTAAGACAGACATGCTTTTTCTGGAACACATCTGTCAGACTGGGCATTTAGATTATGGCAATTAATGACAGCTTGTACTATAGAAGAATGTAGATATAATTTTTACTTTTTTTTTTCCTGTAATGTGAGTTTAGGGTCCCTATTGAGCCTCATGAATGCCCTCTAGCAGATATTATTAAAACTATTTAGATCTCATTCTTTTTTTTCCCTTAAGTAATATACTACCTAAATGTTCTTTCTTCATGCCTTAGCAAAAAAATCTTGTAAGTGTGATCTCACTTAAGTACATCAGACTTTTTATCTGTCTCTCCGCCTAGGGTTCAAGTTCCAAAATACAGAATTTTGCTTTGTATATATAGTTATGACTACAGATTTATACAACCCTATTTCTGTTAAAAGATAAATGTCCGTTGAATTTAATATTTGATTATTGACAGACAAATAGCAGCTAAAATTTATTGTTGTGGTTTTTGCTGGCATTCTTATAAAACTACTTATTTCTGTTAAAAATTCTCTGTGGTTGCCTTGGAGATGTGATGCAGGTCAGAATTACTAACCTCTGTGAATACAATGCAAAAGGCATGTCATCCCCAAAAAGTCTCATGAAAACTATGGTCTCATAGTCTTTTTATAAAAAAAAAAAAAACAAAAAACAAAAAAAACAGTGTCTCCTGGCAGGCTACCAACCGCAGAGTAAGGCTTTTTTCAGTATCACACACCCCGCCCCAACTTGACTGAAAAGCTCACTGACAGAAGGGGTTGGATCCTTGGCCTTGTTTTGGTAGGCTCCCCTGCGTCCTTCAAAGTACCATGAACTAGAATGAATCCATCAGTTCCCCATCATGAGACACCTGGGTTTTCCCTAGGACATGGTTCAGTCTTTGCGACTCCACCTCTACTTAAACCCCACTGAAGGAGAGCAGCTTATGGGTTCAAAGTTTCCCACCTGAATCAAGAAAACTGTGCCTCAAGATGCCCATCACCATCTAAGAGAAAACTATTTTTTTTTTTTTTTTTTTTTTTGCGTTACGCGGGCCTCTCACTGTTGTGGTCCCTCCCGTTGCGGAGCACAGGCTCTGGACGCGCAGGCTCAGCGGCCATGGCTCACGGGCCCAGCCACTCCGCAGCATGTGGGATCTTCCCGGACCGGGGCACAAACCCGCGTCCCCTGCATCGGCAGGCAGACTCTCAACCACTGCGCCACCAGGGAAGCCCTAAGAGAAAACTATTAAAATTACACTTCTGATATCCAGAAGAGGCAAATCCATAGAGACAGAAAATACATTAGTGGTCGACTAGGGCTGGAGGGCGGGAGGATGGGGAGGGAGGAGTTGGGAGCAAATGGTGGGGAATGACTGCTTATGGGAACAGGATTTCTTTTGGGGGCAATGAAAATGTTCTAAGACTGATTGTGGTGATAGCTGTACGGCTCTGCGAATGTACTAAAAACCATTGAACTGGATGCTTTAAGTGAGTGAACAGTACACTAAGGCAAATTATATCTCAATAAAGATATTCTGCCCCACTCCTCCCACCTAAGACTATCAAAATAAGAGAACTCACTCTATCTCAGAAAGAAGTCTAACTTAAAGGGGTATATCCCCAGCAGCAAGTCCATAAACCAACTCTGAAGGTGGAAAGAAACACAGTTCCCGAAAACCCACATCACCTCTCAAAACCAACAGCCTAATTCACTTTCAGTTCTGTGAAACCACATTTGGTTTGCCATCGAGTCCATGAGACAGCCAGACATGAAGTCCAGTGCATTCTGCAAGCTTTTCCTGCAAGGCAAAGAGAGGCAGCCAGCTCAGCCACTGGATGGGGGATGGGGGGGGTAGAGGGGTTAATCTAGCAAGAAGATGGAAAATTTAAGCTACCAGAATGTTATTAGGAACAACAGAGATGTTGAGAGACTTTTTTTTTTTTCTCTTTAACTTGTGGGGCTTTTTTGTCATAACCATGACTTTATACAAATAGGATTACCAGGCTTCTTCCCACCAGTAGTTAATACATACACAACTGTGTAAGTTACCAACAACTGGCATGAAGAAGGCATGGGCCTAACTCCTTGCACCCAAATCAAAAAACTGTTCATTTGGATGGACAATTCTGCTCTTAGTGACTCTTGCTCCGAGTCTTGACAACCCTGAATGCTGGAAGATAATAACAGCTACCATTAATTGAGCAATGCTATGCACCAGGCTTCAAGCTAAGTGCTTTCTTTACATGCACTGTTTCATTTTGCACTCACAGCAACCCTAGGAGGTCCAGAGTGGCTACTCCCATTTTACACAGGAGGAGCTCAGGCTTAGTGACTCACCTAGAGTCAATCAGTAGGTGATGGTGTCAAGAATGGAACACAGAACATCCTAAAACTCTGAATTCTACAAGTCTGAACTTCATCGCCCACCTCTATCATCTTTACAGAAAGAAAAAAGGACTAAAACACACAGAATCCTCTTGACTGAGACACAGATTAATCAGGTCAAGGAAAGAGTGCCCACAGAAAAGGCCCGGACAAATCAGCACAGAAAAAAGTGACTCGGAGTCATCACATCAAACAAGAACTTTCTCCAAAAGCAAGATTTTTTGAAATGTAGGTCCCAAATTATTTTATTGCTTATCTTCCATGTGTCCAGCCCAGAGGTTTGAACTCCAGGGAAAGACTTCAAGGAGTTCCTTTGTTTATCAGGTTATCAAGGGGAATCAAGAGACAACAGACCTACACAACAGTTTTGCTTCAGAGTTAAGTGCACAGGCTCTGGAATCAGACAACTTAATTGCTGTGATGCCTTGGGCAGGTTACTAATCTCTCTGAGCTGCAGTTTCCTCATTCATAAAGTAGAAGTAGCAAGAATAATGATCTAGCTGAACTTCAGCAATCCCAGTTTTATCGTCTCAGATTAACACACAACGGAAACCTTAACCCAAAGATCTGTGAAAATTAATTACAAAATAAAACCATAAAATTTTAGAGCTGGAAAAGCCTATAAATCATCTAAACCAGTGTTACTTACACAATTATTTTTGTTTGTTTGTTTGTTTGTTTGTTTTTTGCGGTACGTGGGCCTCTCACTGTTGTGGCCTCTCCCATTGCGGAGCACAGGCTCCGGACGTGCAGGCTCAGAGGCCATGGCTCACGGGCCCAGCCGCTCTGCGGCATGTGGCATCTTCCCGGACCGGGGCATGAACCCGTGCCCCCTGCATCGGCAGGCGGACTCTCAACCACTGCGCCACCAGGGAAGCCCTATGTATTTATTTTTACGTATGTATTTTTTAAAACACTGGCTTTACATTTACAGTAGTGATAAAGATGATCCAAAGAAAATGAATACACAAATACTAATATAGTAGTATACAATGCAAGAAGCACCTAATGACAACACAATGCCCGAAGTCTGGTAAATAGTAATCACTTCTACCCTTTTTAAGAGGTCACATGACCTGTTCAAGCAGTAGTAAGAATAGAAGAGTATAGTTAGAAATAGAGCTGGATATTAAGAGATTAGAACACCTAGTTCTCCCCCAAGTTACAGAGCTGGTCCATTCCACTAGACAATTTGAATAACTTTAATTTTATCACTGCACTGTTTCCTCCTACCCAAAGAATTCTTACATGCCCTCCCCACCCCCCCCAAAAAATCGTAGCAGGCAAATAAACTGCCAGTCACACAAATGCATCCTCCTCAGACTCATGGCTGAGATACAAAATGCAAGTCCAAATTCCAAAAGGCTTGGTCCAGGGGGTCCATTCTGGGCAAGAGGGATGGGGCGGAATTAAGAGCTCAGCATCAGCAGGAACTCCAGCTCTGGTTCAGACCATGTGGAGGCTCAAAAACCACCCTGCCATTAGAGCAGTGTGGCTCTGGGCTAGTGATTTCTGCAAGTCTGTTTTCTCATTTGTAAAAGCAGTAACAGTACATGAGATAATTTGTGGGTGAAGCAGTGCCTGGCATGGAGTAAGTCTTTACAACCTCAGAGGCAGCAGAACTGTCACTACTACTTCAGTGCCTGGGGCAATATCTAACACACAGCAAGCACTCTAAATGTTTGCTGAATAAAGAAGAGGTCCAATTAAAGCCAGTCTGAGAGTCACTCAAAATTCATGGGCCCAGGGCTTCCCTGGTGGCGCAGTGGTTGAGAGTCCGCCTGCCAATGCAGGGCACACGGGTTCGTGCCCTGGTCCGGGAAGATCCCACATGCCACGGAGAGGCTGGGCCCGTGAGCCATGGCCGCTGAACCTGCGTATCCGGAGCCTGTGCTCCACAACGGGAGAGGCCACAACAGTGAGAGGCCCGTGTACCGAAAAAAAAAAAAAAAAAAAATTCATGGGCCCAACCTATAAGTGGGCCCCTAACTTACTCCAAACCAGGGTCACATATTCCCTGAACCAACGATGGTCCTGGTCATTCACAAAAGAAGAGTCTGTTCATATGCTTCAGGTCACAGCCTCCAGCAGAGACCCTGCCTCTGAGGAGCCTTATCACATCAAAGTTCCATGTTTATTTCACCCCAAAACACTGGCACTTGCTGCCCTGGGGCTCCACTGTCTCCCTCTTCATTTTTAGAAGCAACAGGCTCACAAAATGACACCTCGGGCACTTGACTTCACGTCTCCTTTATAGAGGCTTGGGGACAATTCTCACAGCTAGGGCCCCACTCTGCCAATGCAAGCTTTCTTAGCTGAAAAATACCACCTATTAAGAAATCCATCACAGAGAAAGGAAAAGTCAAAGACAATTCCACTGTCTGCCTTTTTTCCTGATTCTCAAAACTAAAAGATGGACCAAACTATTTTTAAATGGGTAGACTGAAAAGGCACCCAAAAAAAGATCTCAACAATCCAAGGCGCTCTTCCCTAGAGCACTCCTGTTTGGCCAGAAGGAGACATTCCCTGGCTCTGCAGAAGACAAGGCAAATCATACACAGAATGCAAAACTCGTTTCTCCCCTGCCAAAGGGAAATTTGCAAAAATTGTTTTACAAAAGGTTTGAGGATCTATAAAGATGAGTTTAAACTTCTCCTTTCTGAGTGAGGACCGAGGACATTCCTTCTCAGACTTTTGAGTTTTCAAGGATATTGGGAGAGGTAAAAGGGGAGCGAGGGAGCGGGAGAGGGAGAGAATATGTTCATTCTATTTTTAAACCCTCGCCCACAGTTTAGAGTAAAGGAACACTCTGATTCTGTACTCCCACCCCTATCACCTTCTGCTAAACACAAGAATCAGAACCTGCACACGTACGTGACCCTGATTCTAGATCTGGGGGGTACAGGCTGCCAGTAATCCAGAGAATCGCGAGCTGACCGACCATCCCACCCAGCCCTTCTCTGGGCAGCAGCTGTGCCTTTCGGAGAACCTGGCGGCCCTGAGCAGGCTGGCGCTGCGCCCAGGGAGCGAAGCAGGCACAACCCGCCTTTTTCCGAGGGGAGGCAGCGCCCCCTTGGCGGGGGCCACTCCATTCCCAAGGCTGGGCACCCAGGGGTGAGCAACTCTTCCCCAAGGGAGCGGGAGTAGTGGACGCGAAGGGGTTTTCCAGCAGGCTGCGGCGCACCAAGCACTCCAGTCCCACTCCCAGGACACCTGTGTGCCGCGCACACCCGCCGCGGCGCCCCAGAGCGCCACTCGCGCTCGGTCTCCTCCCAGCCACCCCGGAACGCAAACTGCCGGGCGACGGATCTTTTCCCTCACCGTCTAGTTCGCCCATTTTACGTATCCTTCCCGCCCCACTACAAGCATCTACACCCGTCCCTCAGTGCCCGGGGGCAGAAAACCAGACGGACACGCGACCCCCAGGGCTGAGCGCCTCCCGACGGCCCCTCCCGCCCCGGAACTCCGTCCCCGCCAGGCTCAGGGGCACTCACTCTTGAGAGCGCTGACGAGTGACTTCCCATCCTTGATGAGCTCCTTGATGAATTTGTTGGTCTTGTCCAGCTCCGCTTCGTGTGACTTGAGCGTCTCTCGGAAGTGCGGGCTGTCGAGGCAGCAGTCGCTGAATTCGAGCGCGGGCAGCCCCATGGTGTCTGCGGCGCCCAGCCGGGGGGCACGCCTCCCCCGGGGCCCCGGCGGCCCGCAGCCCCGAGCACGCACGCGGCGGGACCACGGCCGGCACCCGCGACGGCCGCCGGCTCCACAGGTGTGGCGCCGGTTAGCCCTGAGCGCGGTGTCCGCGGGCGCGCACGACTTCCAAACCAAGCCGGGACCCGAACGAAGGGCGGCTGCTCCGGCGGCGTGCAACCGAGCGGTCGGGGAGCAGGAAGCGCAGCGGCGGACCCGCAGCGGCGCCGGGAAGGGAACGAGAAGTCGAGCGAGTGCAGCCGCCTCCTCCCCGCCTCCTTCACCAGTTCGCTCTCCAGCAGCCTCGAGCGCCCTCTCACAGCAGCCTGGGTCGCTCCGCCGGCGTTCGGGCCGCACTAACCTGCTAGCAATGACCTAATCCCAGCTGAACCAATCAGACCCCCGGGCCTCCCGGGTACGCCCGGCCCTTCCGCGGCCATGACCCAATCAGCGGGGCCCGGAGGCGGGGTCTGGGCCAGGGGGCGGGGCCCACGCCACTGCCTAGGTCCGCAGCACAAGCTCCGCCCGCACCCGCCCGCGCGGTGTTGCAGATCCGGAGCCCCGAAGGTGAGCGCTGCGGCATGCCCCGTACCTTGCCGGCCCGCATCCGAGATGGTGCGTCTGAAGGTTTGGGGAGCGGAAGAGCCTAGATGTGCCGAACATGAAAAATCTGGGAATTTAGGGCTGCAGTCCCCCTCACACTTCAGGCAATCGAGCTTGCACTCAAAATGCAGCCCCCTGCCCCAGACGAACCCCGAGCGCACCAAGCGACCACATCGCTCCTAGGAACAAGCTCCTTCTTCCAGTCGAGGAGAAAATATTTTCATCTTAAAATTACCAGCCCTTCTTGCCTGCAGTCTTCCCGCCCCCTACAGTCCGGCCCCCTCACGGTCACTCCTACTCAAAACCCGCCCACGGCTGCTCTCAGCCGAAGGATCTAACATCCTTACGAAAATTTCAGCCGCCTGTTGTTTCACTGCTGGGCACCTAACACAATTTTACATAATTACGTCCACTGCCTGTCGTCCTTTGCTGCACCGTGAGCTTCAAGAACACGAGCCACCGCAGTTTTCTTGTGCGCTGCGGCATCCCTAACACCTAGAACAGTGGCCGGCATCTACTAACAGATATTGAGCGCTTACCGTGTGCTACGTGTGCTATGGCGATTGATAAATATTTGTGGAATAAATGAATGGATCCTTTCCCGTGTCCCTCTCCACCTCCTACCCCACCCCACCCCCAATGCGTTGCCCTGTAGCCCTTTGGTTCCACCACAAGAATCAATCCAGGCAGCTCACGCACTGCACTTGCCAGGCTGGACCCCACAGTGTCTAGTGCTGAACTGTGAACTCCTAGAAGACAGGGACTGTCTTGGAATAAATCATTTGTATGTCTAGGAACTAGCAGCCCTCCAGTTAGGTGGTTTTGTGTGTTGGGGTGGGGGGGGGTGTTGCTGTTGTTTTTCACATAGGTCTGCTATGTTCAGGCACTAGGCTACATGCTAGAGATGCAAAGATGAATAACACAGAATGAACCTGACTGCTACTGGTTAGTGGGAGAGACAAGCGACAAGCAATAGCAATGCTGCATGGTAAGTTAGGATAGAAGGCCTGGGTGCTCGGGAACATGGAGAAGGGATTGCTAACTCAGGGAGCCAGAAAAGGCATCGATGTCGAGGTACTGATTTATTAAATGCATAAATGAATGAATGTGATCTATTTGCCAGTTGCAGCTACAAATTCAGACTTGATAGCAGGCCCAAACAGCTATCAGATGGATAATTAAAACACTGAAAATAGTTGTTCCTCACCTGCCAAGAATGAGAAAGATGTGGAATGGAAATCCCATGAAACTAAATCTGTTTAATGCAATATCTTGAGCACTTAAAAGTAGGTGTTCTGGCTCTTAAGTGATACATAACAAATCACACCAAAACTTAATGGATTAAAACAACTATGATCTCTTTATTTTCTCTCATTATCTCTGTGGGTCAGGAATTTGGGAGAGAGCTTGGCTGGGTGATTCTGGCTTGGGGTCTCACATATGTTTACAGTCATATGGTAACAGGAGCATCTCCCTCTCTTCGGTGGGCTCAGGACTTCACTGTGTGGTCTCTCAATGTGGTCTAGTTGAGTTTCCTCACTGCATGGCAGCCTCAGCGCCCCAGTGTGAACTTTCCAGCTCCCAAGAGGAAAGCTGAATCACCTTTTATGACCTAGCCTTGGAAGACAAATACTTCTTCCACCTTCATTGGGTACAAGCAAGTCACAAGCCCAGATTTAAGGAGAGAGTAATTAGACTGTACCTCCAGATGGGGAAGTAACAAGAAAGGGAGATATTAATGCAGCCATCTCTGAAAAAAACCAATCTGCCACTGCGGGCCTAGCACAAGGCAAAGTATTCAATAAATGTTAAATGAATGTAACAAAATGAGGTCCACAATTATTTATTTTTATTCTACTGAGGAATATTGAGCAAATGTGCATAAACATATACGTATTAGTAAGAATAATAATGATAAATATTACCCATCATTTGTTAAGCTCTTAGTTTGTGCCAGACACTATGCTAAATTATGTACATGCATTTAGTCCCTACAAGGGAAGACTGGTACTAGGATAATTCCCATTTTTCAGATGAGAAATTGAGGCCCAGAGTTGTAACTTGAACCAGGTTACCTAGCTAAGAAGAGTGTGTGGCACATACACATACACAAACATATACCTTAATATGCCTGTTTACAAGTGTGTAACTTCTTCTGAATTTAATCCAGAATTTCCACAAAGACCTCCCACACTTTCTGCAATATTATCAGAAGAGAATCAGAATGTAGTAGTACTGAGTACAGAAACTGGCCCCTGGAAGGTGCAGCTGTCTCTCTCTCCCTTGAAAATAAGCTCCATGAGATAGAGATTCTGTCTTCACTATACAGCCCCAGCACCTAGGACAGCAAAGGGCACTTCAAAAATGCACAATGCCAACGGGAGGGGCACCTGTTTAATAAGGAAGAAACAATGACTTATGTAACAACATAGGTTGTGGCCATGAATGCAAACAGAACAGTTAAGGCCCAGAAATCACTGTCATATGAAATATAGAAATTATTTAGGCAAAATGATTTGGCCGAATTTCTTTGGATGAATATCTGAATTCCTTCAAATTAACCAGTTAGTTCAAATACTTCTAGTTTTGATATCCATGTATTTTAAATCCATATTATTTCTGCCTTCAATTGTCCAATTAACTTTTTTTTTTTTTTTTTGTCTGCATTGGGTCTTCGTTGCCGTGCACGGGTTTTCTCTAGTTGTGGTGAGCAGGGGCTACTCTTCGTTGTGATGCACGGGCTTCTCATTGCGGTCGCTTCTCTTGTTGCGGAGCATGGGCTCTAGGTGCGCAGGCTTCAGTAGTTGTGGCTCACAGGCTCTAGAGCACAGGCTCAGTAGTTGTGGCGCATAGGCTTAGTTGCTCCACGGCATGTGGGATCTTCCCAGACCAGGGCTCGAACCCGTGTCCCCTGCATTGGCAGGTGGATTCTTAACCACTGCGCCACCAGGGAAGTCCCTCCAATTAACTTTATATCTACCATACAATTTACCTCCCATTTGTAGAAAACAGGAAAGCACTCTCACATATGTTATCTCCAAGCCCACACAATCAGAGGTGGGCAAGGGTCACTGGCTCATGATTCCTGAACACAAGCTAGAGAATGGAGCTGGTCTATGATGAAAGTTCATCAGTCCTCACGTAACTGACGACCAGGGATAGTGTAGCTTCAGGGCAGCTTCTGGCAGTTTAGATGATGACATCAGTATAAGGTCTCTCTCTCCATAACTCCAGTTGACCGTCCTCTGTGATGCCTTCATTTTCAGTGGCTCTTTCTGCTTCTTCAAACTTACATCGAGCACTATTTGCAGTAAGAGAGTTTTCTTTCCAAGAAGTCTAGCAGAAATTACAAGACTGAAACCAGAGGTGAAACAGCCCCACTCCTAACACATAAAGCGTTGGGAGGAGTTTTTCCCGCAAAGGACAAGCAAAGTGCTGTTAACAGGAGAAGAGAGAATTAATTGCTGCTGAACAGGCAGAAGCAATAATATGCAGTACACCTGACCGGTCCCCCAACCCCCCTCAAAATGAGTGTTCCTTCTGCTACATTCTCCTGGTTTTGTAGTTCTAGTTAGCATTTATTCATTCTTTTGTATAGTTGATACCATTCTCTCTACACATGACTTCACCTTTGTGTTTTTACTGGATAAGACATCAATTTTCCTATTTTAAAATACTGATTTGGGGGTAATGGAAAATCTATATCTCGATTGTGGTACATAGGCATCAACATTTGTCAAAATTCATGGCTGCATTTTATTGTATATAAACTGCACCTCAATAAAGTTGGTTTTAAAAAATGATGATGGTGGTGATGTTAACGATATTTATTAAGCTTTTGCTGTGTAGTAGGATTCATGCTGAGCACTTTATTGTATTTCCTCACTTAACCTTTAGTAGAACCCTGGGAAGTAGGTACTGATACCCTTCATACTGGGTGGGCCATAAAGTGCCTTTGGTTTTTTAAGTAAAAATAAAAGACACATTTTTCATTTTCACCAATAACTTTATTGAACAACGTATTCACTGTTTTGTTCTACTACCTTCTGCCATTTTTCAGGCAACTTCATAATTCCATCTTCCCAAAATTTTTTATCGTTTTGAGCAAAGAACTGTTCCAGGTACCTTTTACAGTCTTCCAGGGAATTGAAATTTTTTCCATTAAGAGAATTTTGTAAAGATCGAAATAACTGGAAATCCGAAGGTGGCATGTCCAGTGAATATGACGGATGAATCAGAACTTCCCAGCCAAGCTGTAACAGTGTTTGCCTGGTCATCAAAGAAACATGCAGTCTTGCATTATCCTGATGGAAGATTATGCGTTTTTCTGTTGACTAATTCTGGACGCTTTTCATCGAGTGCTGCTTTCAGTTGGTCTAATTGGGAGCAGTACTTGTTGGAACTAACATTTGGTTTTCCAGAAAGAGCTCATAATAGAGGACTCCCTTCTAATCCCACCATATACACAACATCACCTTCTCTGGATGAAGACCGGCCTTTGGTGTGGTTGGTGGTGGTTCATTTCGCTTGCCCCATGATCTCTTCCATTCCACACTGTTGTACAGTATCCAGTTTTCATCGCCCATCACAATTTATTTTAAATACGGAATGTTTTCATTATGTTTCAGTAGAGAATCGCATGTGGAAGTGTGGTCAAGAAGGTTTTTTCCACTTAACTTATGTGGAACCCAAACATCAAAGCGATTCACATAACCAAGCTGGTGCAGGTGATTTTCAAAGCTTGATTTGGATATTTTGAGTATGTTGGCTATCTCTTGTACGGTACAACGTTGATTGTTCTCAATTATTGTTTCGATTTGATCACTATCAACTTCAACTGGTCAACCCAACCATGGAGCATCATCCAGCAAGAAATCTCCAGCACGGGACTTTGCAAACCACTTTTGACACGTTCGATCAGTCACAGCACCTTCTCCATACACTGCACAAATCTTTTTGTGAGTTTCATTTGCATTTTTACCTTTCTTGAAATAATAAAGCATAATATGCCGAAATGCTGGGTTTTTTCTTCCATCTTCAATATTAAAATGGCTAGACAAAAATTCACCAATTTTGTTAAGTCTATTTTTAAATGCACGCTGGTATGACAGCTGTCACATACAATCTAACAAAATTGTTTCAAATGAAGTTAAAGACAACTAAGTGCTACCAGAGCCATCTTACGGAAAAAACCGAAAGAAATTTTTGGCCTACCCAATAGATAAGGCAGCTAAGGCTTCGAGATGTAAGATGCCTAAGGTCACATAGTTAGTGGTGGAACTAGGCTTATTACTCAATCTATCTGCCTTCAGTAACTATCTCCATACAAGGTGTCTATCAGAAAGACATTTTACACGTTAAAAAAGTAATAATAGGGCTTCCCTGGTGGCGCAGTGGTTGAGAGTCCACCTGCCGATGCAGGGCACCACAGGTTCGTGCCCTGGTCCGGGAAGATCCCACATGCCACGGAGCGGCTGGGCCCGTGAGCCATGGCCGCTGAGCCTGCGGGTCCGGAGCGTGTGCTCCGCAACGGGAGAGGCCACAACAGTGAGAGGCCCGCGTACCGCCAAAAAAAAAAAAAAAAATTAATAATAGCCAAATACCTAAAAATGGAACAAAATCACACATGAATGAGAGAGGAGGAGAATTGTATGTGTTTTTCCAGGACCTTTTGCTAGTATGTCCCCAGTACATCAATCATTATACTAGCCTCTAATTTGTTTTGGCTTTAAATCCCAGGCCCTACAATTCGTGTAGTAGCAACTGACTGAAGCAGACATGATATTCTCATTTTCCTCCAAAGAAAAAAGAGTAATCTATCCTTATAAAACCACTGGCCTGCAGTTCTTTAAGGGAGGTAACAGCACTTAATTAACATTCTTTGGCTCAAGATATCAATGAAACATACTACTTCTACTACACAGATCTGTTTTATATGTTAGCAATTTTTTTTTTTTTTGCGGTATGTGGGCCTCTCACTGTTGTGGCCTCTCCCGTTGCAGAGCACAGGCTCTAGAGGCGCAGGCTCAGTGGCCATGGCTCACGGGCCCAGCCGCTCCACGGCATGTGGGATCTTCCCGGACCGGGGCACGAACCCGTGTCCCCTGCATCGGCAGGCGGACTCTCAACCACTGCGCCACCAGGGAAGCCCTCCATTTTTTAATAATTTATTTATTCTATGCCTGCTGCTTTTCTACCCAATGTCCATTCTCCCATCTTCTTTACTCATTTACTGAGGAAGTACTTATATAACATTTACTATGTTCCAGATACTCTTCTAAACACTTTATAAAACTTAATCTCATAACAACACTCTTCTTATCTTATCTCCATTTTATAGGGGAGGAAAATGAAAATGAATCACCTATAGTCACATAACCACTGAGCAACAGAGCTGAGATTCTAACTGGTAGTGTAGCTCCAGACTTAGGCTATGTTACTAGCAGAACCTCAAGTACCCAGTTAAAGATTTCAATTCCTCCGGATTTCACACAGCTGCTCGTGGCCATGGGCCACTTTACTGGCCATTGAGATATGATTGGAAATCTACTGGGTAGGGTTTTTTTTTTTCATAAGGAGACAACTAACACACGCCTTTTGCCCACCTTCCTTCCCTCTTCTTTTTGCCTAGAATGTGGGTACAATGCATGGAGGAACAGCAGCTATCTGGCAATCATGAGAAGGAATGCCACATGCTAAGGACTGATGGAGGAAGACAGTGGGAGCCAGATGCCTTAGTGACATCCGTGAGCCACAAAGCTTATCCCCAAAGTGCCTACCTCTCAACTACTCATCACATGAAGGGGAAAAAACATAACCTCTTTAAGCTCCATTAATGGGGTCTGCTGCTACTCAAAGCCAAACAAACCTTGACTGATAAAATGCACTATCACAAAACCTACTGTTTTACCTCCTCCTGAAATTTGGTCATCTGCATTAATACGTGGTTCTTAGGTAGCTTCCAAAATGGAAAATTATTAGTTTTAAGGATGTTTTTTTTTTCTTTTCCATTACGCTTTATTACAGAATATTGAATACAGTTCCCTTTGTTATACATTAGGACCTTATCGTTTATCTATTTTATATAAGTAGTTTGTATCTGCTAATCCCAAACTCCCCATTTATTGCCCCCCCCACCCCCTTTCCCCTTTGGTAACTGTAAGTTTGTTTTCTATGTCTGTGAGTCTGTTTCTGTTTTCTATGTCTGTGAGTCTGTTTCTGTTTCGTAAATAAGTTCATTTGTGTCATACAAATGATTCCACATATAAGTGATATCATATGGTATTTGTTTTTCTCTTTCTGACTTACTTCACTTAGTATGATAAACTCTAGGTCCCTCCATGTTGCTGCAAATGGCATTATTTCATTCTTTTTTATGGCCAAGTAGTATTTCATTATGTATATATGCAATATCTTCTTTATCCATTCACCTGTCAATAGACATTTAGGTTGCTTCCATGTCTTGGCTATTGTTAATAGTGCTGCTATGAACACTGGGGTCCATGTATCTTTTCGAATTGGAGTTTTCCCTGGATATATGCCCTGGAGTGGGATTGCTGGATCATCTGGCAACTCTATTTTTAGTAAGGAACCTCCATACTGTTTTTCATAGTGGCTGCACCAATTTATAAATATTTCCACCAACAGTGTAGGAGGGTTCCCTTTTCTCCATACCCTCTCCAGCATTTTTTATTTGTAGACTTTTTAATGATGGCCATTCTGACCACTGAGAAGTGGTACCTCATTGTAGTTTTGTTTGCATTTCTCTAATAATTAGCAATGTTGAGCATCTTTTCATGTTCCTGTTGGCCATCTGTATGTCTTCTTTGGAGAAATGCCTATTTAGGTCTCCTGCCCATTTTTTGATTGAGTTGTTGTTGTTGTGGTGGTGGTGGTTATTGAGTTGTGTGAGCTGTTTGTATATTTGGGGGATTAAGCCCTTGTCGGTTGCACAGTTTGCAAATATTTTCTCCCAGTCCATAGGTTGTCTTTTCATTTTGTTTATGGTTTCCTTTGCTGTGCAAAAGCTTATAAGTTTGATTAGATTTCACTTGTTTATTTTTGCTTTTATTTCTACTGCCTTGAGAGACCAAGAAAACACTGGTACAATTTATGTGAGGGAATGTTTTGCCTATGTTCTCTTCTAGGAGTTTTATGGTGTCACATATTTAAGTCTTTAAGCCATTTTGAGTTTATTTTTGTGTATGGTATGAGGATATGTTCTAACTTCACTGATTTACATGCAGCTGTCCAGCTTTCCCAACACCACTTGCTGAAGAGACTGTGCTTTTCCCGTTGTACATCCTTGCCTCCTTTGTTGAAGGTTAATTGACCATAGGTGTGTGGGTTTATTTCTGTGCTCTCTATTCTGTTCCATTGATCCATATGTCTGTTTTTGTGCCAATACCAAACTGTTTTGATTACTGTAGCTTTGTAGTATTGTCTGAAGTCTGGGAGCGTGATGCTCCAGCTTTGTTCTTTTTCCTCAGGATTGCTTTGGCCATTCTGGGTCTTTTATGGTTCCATATAAATTTTAAGATTCTTTGTTCTAGTTCTGTGAAAAAATGTCATGGGTAATTTGATAGAGATCACATTAAATCTGTAGATTGCTTTGGGTAATATGACCATGACCATTTTAACAATGTTAGTTCTTCTAATCCAAGAGCATGGGATATCTTTCCATTTCTTTGAATCATCTTCAGTATCCTTTATCAGTGCTTTATAGTTCTCAGAATATAAGTCTTTCACCTCCTTGGTCAAGTTTATAAGAAAGTTTTCTTAAACATTTAAAGTAAAGATAATATCTGAATTACAGGGCAGGAATGTGTATTAAATGAGGAAAGATATTTAAGAAAAACAATAAACCATTCATAAACATAAACTTATTCAAAAGCTGAGATGAAACCAGAAAATTGTCAAAAGACAATTTCAATACAGCCTCAGGGTCACTTGGATCAATAAAAGTAACTGGCCTATTTCTTACCATTGTTGCTGCTGAAATGACCAAATGAATCAGCTTACTTATGCAAAAAAACCTAAACTAAAGTAGGCCCGTACACCTTGCTCTCTTTCTTGCCTCTGGATCTTCTCATACATGTGCATACTTTAAATGCACATTAGCATATAAGAGGTCCTGAGAAGTCCTGCAGTAAATAATCCTGTGAGATTTTGCTTAACCCAGTATTTCTCATATTTCTTGGAACACAGAATCCTGTTTTTCCTCCAGTGTTACATTCCACATAGTGCTCTAGGAAACACATTCAGGAAATGAACAATATCACAGACAACAGGAATAGGGACATAAGGAGAAAGGGTTAATTGTTAATCTTTTGGTTGCCATTTCAGTGGTTGCAAAATAGAAATTTTGTCATGGGGAATTAATAAACTTTCTAAAGCAACTAGAAAACTATCATATCCAACTTCAAATACTTATTAATGGATGAACTTTCCTTCCATGGGAATTCATATTCTGTTAGATGGCTCTGGTTTTGAGGTGATGCCGTGGTTTTTAGTGGGTGCCTGGGTCTATTGAAGGTGGCACTGTTGGGGGCAGAGGAGGGCAATATTTCAAAAGAGAAATTATTCCATCACTTTCTTCTAGGGAGAAGCCAGTATGAAAAATCAATACTAAAATGGGTTACCTTCATCTAAACACTGGGCAAAGAGGATATAATATCTGCTGTATCTACAACAGTGGGTGATGGCAGATTTCTTTTTTTTTTTTTAATTTATTTTATTATTTATTTATTTGGCTGTGTTGGGTCTTAGTTGCAGCACACTGGATCTTCATTGCGGCACATGGGATCTTTTGTTGCATTGCACGGGCTCTTCATTGCAGCACACAGGCTTCTCTAGTTGCGTTGCACAGGCTCTCTAGTTGTGTTGCACAGGTTCCAGAGAGCGTGGGCTCAGTAGTTGCAATCTGTGGGCTTAGTTGCCCTGCAGCATGTGGGATCTTAGTTCCCCAACCAGGGATTGAACCCGCATCCCTTGCATTGGAAGGCGGATCCTTAACCACTGGACCACCAGGGAAGTCCCAGATTTCTTTTATTTTCTTCCCTACTTCCCTTTGTATTTCTTTTCCAGAATTCCCCATCATTATATTTTTATTACCCAAAACTCATCTATAAAAAAATTTTATTACAAAACTCATGGCTGTAATACTTTCAAACTAAAATACTAAAATTTTCCAATTTAAAAACTAGACATATTTTAAAGGTTGCATTGTCTAAAAAGTAACAGTGTGAACTACCCCTATGCTTCCCAAAGCTGGTCTGATGACCTGGGCCTGCCCAGAAAGAAGTTTTCTCTGATCTGTCATGAAATGAAAACAAAAACAAAAACAAACAAACAAAAACAACCAGTGACTGTATAATGAGTTTTTTATGATGCTACATGTATTCCACTTAAATGCGTGCTTTTTGAGATATGTCCTTCCTACATATTTGGTACTGGTGTACTCATTTTTTGGCATTAACATACTCCTTTTTTTTTTTTAAGATGATGAGTGAAGATAGTCGCTGCAGTCTTTTTAAATATCCTTCAGCAAATAAAACTTGGAAGTCCTCTGTCCCTCCAACTTTGTTTATTGTTTGTTTTATCTTTTATTTGATGGTTAAGAAAAAGTGCCTTGGGCCAAGGGAACCTGTGTGTCTTGTTGGCTGCTGTGTTCCCTGTGACCTGCAGAGAGCCAAGCAATAGTAGACTATCAACACAGTTTGACAGATGTTAAAAGTTTGAGGCACATTAAAATCTTCAAGAGTCTATTTGAGCAAACATCAATTAGAATTGGGCAGCATGAAACTGGGAGTGGTTAAGAGCACTCCACCCACAGGAGCTAGGAGCGATGACTCGGAAGTAAAGCAAAGAAACTATTTGATTGGCTATAGCTTAAGTGGTTGCCTTATTTGGGAAAGCCTCGTTGGCTGTTTGTGATTGGTTGTTCTTAAGTTTCATTTTCTCAGATTCTAGTGCACTGACTGGCTTGGTTTAGGTTTTGGTTACATAGGCCACCAAGGCATTAGAGCCACCTCAGTTTGATGGCCTCCTTGTTTAACTTCTTTAACACAGACTAACCAGAGGTTGGCAGACTTTTCGATAAAGGGACCCACAGGGTCTGTTGCACCTACCTGACTCTGCCGTTGTGACAGGAAACCAGCCATAGACTACACCAATGAAGGAGTCCGCTGGTGGTGTCCCAAAGAGCTTTACTTATGGACAGTGAAATCTGAATTTCACATGATTTCCATGTGTCACAAAATATTCTTCTTTTTGTTATTTTTCCCATTTAAAGATGTAATACCTATTCTTAGTTTGTAGACCATATAGAAACAAGCAGTGGGCTAGATTTGGCCCACAGACCATAGGATACTGACCCCTGGGCTAACCAAATGAAAGAATGAGTGACCAAACACAGAGTAAGGCTAGAAATTCCAGAGATGTAGGTCCCAATCCTTCCTTGGCACTGAGTAACCATGACCAAATTAAAGCACTGGAATAACCTGTTTTCCCAGCTCTAAGTTAGCAAAAGCAATTCAAATCTATTTCTTAGAGCTATTGTTACTGATAAGTATTATAAATGACAGTGGGGAAACATTTTGCAACTAAGAAGGATCAAATAATATATCTGTGAATATAAAAGAGAAAATATTGACAGTAGATAGATCTATTAAATTGATTTAAAAGATTCAATTTCCTACTGTTTTCAATTTTAAAAAATGATAAAAGCAGGAGTCCCACTGAACGCCTATGAATTATCTTTGAACTGAACTATTTATGGAATCACAGAACTGTGGAGCTTCAGAATAAAAAGAGGGACTTCCCTGGTGGTAGAGTGGGTAAGACTTCGTGCTTTCACTACAGGGGGCCTGGGTTCGATACCTGTTTCAGGAACTAGACCCCACACGCATGCTGCAACTACGAGTCTGCATGCCACAACTAAGAAGTCCGCATGCCGCAACTAAGAGTCCACATGAAGTCCACATGTCGCAATTAAAAAAAAAAAAAGATCCTGCATGCTGCAGCTAAGACCTGGCACAGCCAAAAATAAATAAATAAATAATAATAATAAAAAGAAGAACAAAAAGAGATTATGGGAAACATCCAGTGCAATCACATTGTTTTAAAAGCAAGGAAACTGAATACTAGGGAAGATACTTCCCCAAGGTCACTTATTTAGAGAATGAAAATAGTCTAATAAGAAAAGATACCTTCTGAAGCCTGCATTAGAAATAAATAATCAGAAATTTCATTCTTATGATGAAAGGAACATAGGGTTTCCATTCCTAGATTTAAACACTGGATTTGACACATGGTTTTGAATCTCAGTTTACTTAACTGAGTCTCAGTGTCTTCATCTTCAAAACAGGAATGATAATTAATATCTCACAGAATTATAGTTAAGAACAAGTAAAATAATATACACAGTACATTGTCAGGCACACAATAAATGCTCAATAAATTATAACTTGAATTTCTATTATATGAACTTTTAAAATCTCACAATTTACCATATCTGCTAAAAAAATATTAAATTTGTGGTTTTTAAACTGAGCTAAGAAATAAGACCTAAATATTTGATGCTCTACCAAAAATATTTTTATCTTTATTAGTTGAAATACTTCCTTGAATTTCTGTTTATAGCATTCCTGGAAGACAACGTAAGGCTGTTTTCAAATTTGAAATCACCAATATACTTTCACTTTAGGAAGGGATTTGCTTGACACCACTTAAAACAAATTTGTCACTGAAATACCCCAAAGATTATTCAACTACAGAGAAATCCTAGCACCTCTAAATTTGTATTTTTGTTTCTTACCTGACAAAATTTTGTGAAGATAAGGAATGTAGTACTTAAAACCTAGTTAAGAATGTCCTCA
Organism: Mesoplodon densirostris; assembly: GCF_025265405.1. Lineage (NCBI taxonomy): Eukaryota > Metazoa > Chordata > Mammalia > Artiodactyla > Ziphiidae > Mesoplodon > Mesoplodon densirostris. The sequence goes on along the minus strand of NC_082663.1, from coordinate 122,095,802 downwards.
AATCATCTTTTTCTAAGGAATGCCGAAAGCAAAGTCTTGAACATTAGACAGACATGGGTTTTAACCAGAGCCCGGCCATTTGCTAGCCGTGTGACCTTGGAGTTAATCCATCTAAGCCTCAAGATTTTTAACTGTAAGATGGGGATAATAACAGTACCTACCTCACAGGAATTTTGTGAAGATTGAATGATAGGATGCATATAAAAAGCTTACTCAGACCAGTGTCTGTACTGCAGTAAGTGTTCCCCCAAAAATGTTAGCTAAATTAAATGGTAACTAACCACTTTGTTGGAAGATGAACTTTGATAAGTCCCCTTTTAATAATCTTTTGTTTCCTCTGGCAGATGTTAGGTGAAATTGTAAAAGATTGATTTTTCAGCATAATCCCATAAATTGTCAAGGGCGGGTGCTCACGTAAAGGTGGAACCGGAGGTAGGTTTCCACCCTTGTTCTATAAGAGCCCCAGGTTCATTTCAGGACCTAAAAGAAAAAGATTTGCTGGCTACTTTGGAGACATCAGGATCTTAGTCTTCAGAGAAGCTTCCCTGCCCTCCTACTGGAAACTAGTCCCTTGTCTTAGTCGTCATTGTTATTCTAAATCTTAGACCCCTGATTGTTTTCTTCAGTGTAGACATAACAATTTGAAGTTATTTTATTTGTTGACCCCCTATACACATTGTCTCCCTCTCTCCCACTCCTCCCCACTCTGCTAGAATGTAAGCTCCCTGTTGGCAAAGATGGTGCTGGGACAATGTGGTTCATGGCTGTAACCTCAGGGCCTAGGACAGTGTCTGTGTATTGTAAATTCCCAGTAACTATCTAGTGAATGAATGAACAAATGAATAAATAAATGATTTTATGAATGGGCAGCCCTGGCAGGTGCTCAGTGCTTCAGGCTTTCCTTAGAAGTGTAGAAACGAAGGTGAACTGATCTTGTAGTGGCCACAAGAGGAAAACAGAACTAGTAAAATTCACGACCACCCAGACCCAGTAATGAAGTCTGGGACCACAAGGACTCACAATTTCTAGGGGGAGGGAACAAAGGAAATATATGGTAGCTGGGCGACCCCAGGCCAAAAAAATTATACACACACACACGCATGTGTGCATGCATACAGAAATACATTATCCAGTGAGACTTGGGGTAAATTAGAACTCGGTAGGTTGTTTCTTATTTCAGGCACAATAATCTTTCTTTACTTGGCCTCTGGCTCACCACCCACTCACTGCCTCTTGGGTCTCCTTTCTCACTGGTCCCTCCTCCTTGGTTTCCTTTGCTGATTCCTCCTCATTTTCCCAACTTCTGAACACTGGATCATTCCAGGTTGTTCCTCAAACCTCCACTCCATACACACCCCCTAGATGACCCCAACCTGCCTCATGGCTGCAAATACCATCTGCACACTAACAACCTCCAAATATCTATCCTCACTTTGACCTCTCCTCTGAACTCCAGACAGGTACACACAACTTGAATGTTCAATACTCTCCTTGTATTATATATCTAAATAGACATCTCAAACTTAAAAAGAGACCAGAACTGAACTCTTGATTTTCTCTCCAAACCTGCTCTTCCCAATGGCAAATCCATCCTTGCAGTTGTTCAAGCCAAAACCCTTAGAGCTGTCCTCTTCTTCCCTCTCTACAATCCACATCTAATCACTGGCAAATTCTCTTGACTGAGTCTTCAATATACACCTATAATCTGACTACTTTTCTACGTCCTGGCTACCATGCTGGTCCAAGCCACCATCCTCTTTGCCTAGATTATTACGGCAGCCTCCAAACTAGTCTCTCTACTTCTGCCCGTGCTGCCTGTAGTTAAGTCTCCTCCAAGCAGCCAGAGTGATCCTTTCAGAACATTAAATTGCATCAATAATCTCCTCTGAGCAAAACCCTCCAATGGTTTTCCATCTTTCCAAAGTAAAGGAAAAGCATGATCTGACCCAGGATACCTCTTCTCATCTCATTTCCATCTTTACCCCCAACTCACTCTGCTCCAACTGGTTGACAATCCATATGATTTCAAATTAATTTAGAAAATATTAGTCTGAAAACTTGGGAAAAGGCTTAAAAGATCTGACTATAAGTAAATAAACTGTTTACGCTGGAGAAATGCCTGATTTTTTTAATTAGTCATTCTCTGATCCCATGGTATCAGATTAGCATAAATATTTTAGGGTCTTTAACATTTGCCTGGAGTTAATCTTTTGGGCCAGAAAATGCAAATTAGATTACCTCCAAGTTTCTACTGATAACCCTTGATGATCTTGATCTTGGTCTTGAATAACATACCCTTTAGCTTTCAGTATTTTAGGGGGTGCCTTTTTCACACTATAAAAGTACCAAGGCTAAAACACCTGCTCTACTTAAGAGGAAACATAGACTTTCAACAGGCGTTTATTGAAATCCTACTGTGTTTCAGGTACTGGCTAGGCACTGGGGAATCAAGGATGAATGAGACATGCCCATGTCTTCAAGGAACCCACAAGAGAATCCAGGTGGCAGCAAGAGGACCTGATCTTAATAAATAGTGCAATGGGGCCTCCCTGGTGGCGCAGTGGTTGAGAGTCCGCCTGCTGATGCAGGGGACACGGGTTTGTGCCCCGGTCTGGGAGGATCCTATATGCCGCGGAGCGGCTGGGCCCGTGAGCCATGGCCGCTGGGCCTGCGCATCCGGAGCCTGTGCTCTGCAACGGGAGAGGCCACAACAGTGAGAGGCCCGCATACCGCAAAAAGAAAAATAAATAAATAAATAAATAGTGCAATGACAGAGGGATGCCCAGTGTGCTATGAAAGCCGACCAGAGGACACCCAGCTCAGCCTGAAGAGGACTGACAAGGCCTCCTAGAGGATATGGCACCTCAGCTGAAGCTTAAATTATGTGCAGAAATGGGGGTATAGGGTAGGTCATATTCCAAACAGGAGGTACAGCATGAGCAAAGCCATGAATCTGTGTGCTGTGTGTAGGAAACCACAAACGTTCGAGGCAAACTACTCTTAAGGTGAGACTGGAAAGGAAGACAGAGAGCAGGACACAGGGAACTTTATTTAGCATTTTAAGAAGTATGATCTGGGGCTTCCCTGGTGGCACAGTGGTTGAGAATCTGCCTGACAATGCAGGGGACACGGGTTCGAGCCCTGGTCTGGGAAGATCCCACATGCTGCGGAGCAACTAGCCCCATGAGCCACAATTACTGAGCCTGCGCGTCTGGAGCTTGTGCTCTGCAACGAGAGAGGCCGCGATAGTGAGAGGCCCGCGCACCGCGATGAGGAGTGGCCCCCACTTGCCGCAACTAGAGAAAGCCCTCGCACAGAAACGAAGACCCAACACAGACATACATACATACATACAAACATAAATAAATAAATAAGAAGTATGATCTTTGTTCATAGGCAACAGAGAGCCACTGAAGCAGGAGAGTGTGACTGCTACGCAAACACGCTGAGAGGCAGGCAGACCAGCAGGGAGGCTATGGCAGCGTCCAGATAGAAGGTGCTGCAGGTCTGAATTAGGGCAGGAGCTGGGGAGATGGGGGAGCAGGAGACAGACTTAAGAAATATTGAGTTAAAATCAGTGGAACTTGATGTGAAGCAGACAAGAAGGAGGAGGTTAAGGATAATACCAAGGTTTCTATCCTTGAGGGTATTACCAAGTACAAGTAGTAATAGGATCAGGCAGGAAGATGATTTCATTGTTAGGTATGTTGAACTTGAAACATTAAGGGAAAAGCATTCATTCATTTATCCATTCATTCAAGAACTATTTATAAAGTACCTACCTTGTGAATGTCCAAGTGTGAATCTGAAGGGAGAGGGGTCTGGACTTCAGAGAGTTGGGTGTCATTAGCACATGGGATGATCAGGAGTTAACCTTCAAGGATGGTGGGCACAGTACCTGGCACAAAGGACGCTCCCCTTGGGTACCTGTTGAAAAGAATGAATGAAGAGCTACCCTGTGAGAGTTTGTAGGAAGAGAAGAGCTGGGAATCAAAGATGAAGCTCTAGAAAACATCAATGGTTCAGGGTTGGGCAAAGGACACAGAAATGGAGTAGTCCGAAATGTGGAGGACTGGAAGGGTGTGGTGTCATGGAAATAAAGTGAGGTACACATAGGACCCAAGTACACCCTCATTATCAGGTATTAGGAAGGCTTCATGAATTTTTTCTAAGTTGAAGGTGAAATAGGTCTCTAGAAAAATCTAGATAAAAATGAGAGTTTTGGAACCTTGAAATCCAAGGGCTACTGGGCAATAGTTGAATTTCTAGTTACCAAATTTCATTACCAAGTTTGTGCTATTCTGTGCTTTTGCTTTAAATCACTTTGGATAACTGTTTTTTTTCCATTTATGATGATTAGTTTCTGTTCCTGGCGTTAACTCCCTAATGCTGATTTAAACCAGAGGATATAACTTTGTCAGTATGAGAACAGCTGAATGTCTAAGACCTGACGATAGCATTCAGTTAGTATTATTTTCATGTGCTGGTGATAGAGATGGTGGCTTCTGGTCAATTCTGTGTGAGTGTGGTGATTACTGGTTGTAGACATCTGATCATCTGGTTTTTTATTTTGTTTTGTTTTTTGCCTACCCAGCATCCATACCCACTTTTATGGTAACAGCACCTGAGTTTTTCTTGGGGAACCACTTTCTTCCCCATTTCTAGTCCAGGTCATTTGGGTGGAGCTGACTGCACTGGGCTTCAAGGAGAGGGCATGTGACCCAGAGTTGGTCAATAAAGCACTGCAACCCCCTGGGTTCAGTGACTGGCTAAAGAATGGGTACATGATGGGCCTCCCTGGTGGCGCAGTGGTTGAGAGTCCACCTGCCGATGCAGGGGATACGGGTTCGTGCCCCGGTCTGGGAGGATCCCATATGCCGCGGAGCGGCTGGGCCCGTGAGCCATGGCCGCTGGGCCTGCGTGTCCGGAGCCTGTGCTCCGCAACGGGAGAGGCCACAACAGTGAGAGGCCCGCATACCGCAAAAAGAAAAAAAAAAAAAAAAAAGAATGGGTACATGACCAATCAGGCAATGAGATAGTATTCTTGGACTTGCTAGAAAAACCAGGCCAAAGATATTCTTTACTGAACTTAAAGCTGGATGGGTATACACCAGGAGCTAATGGGAACCACTTCACCACGGGGAGAGCCTGTCTGAGAATGAAGCTAATACAGAGGAAAGAACTGCTGAGAGATGAAGAAAGAGAGAGAGACTAAGTACTACAGGCATTCTTGGAAAGCCCAGATCTGGCCACACCTGAAGCTACACTTCTCAATTACGTGAACTAAAAAATTCCCTTTTTAAACTTCGGCAACATTTTGTTAGCTTTTCCACCACTTGCAACCAAAATGTCCACATGAGAGACACAATACCACCTCTCTTCTTTCTGCTTCAGCCACCAACTGGGAATCAACTGTCTCAAGTCAAAGTCACTTCCTTCGGCCAGCCATCCTATGAATGCAATCCACACTACACTTGGCATTTTCAGGTCAGCCTCTCGTCACCTCCTGCATCAGCCTCCCTCTCCATTTCTACTTTGTGTCCCGGAGCTCTATTCATCACCTGAACTCACTGAACTTACAAAGCCCTAAGTTCTAAGATCCACTGCTGTGGCCCTCACTGCTTCCCACGGACTCTTCCTGTTTATTGTATTCACCTACAGCAGGCTCTTTCTACCCTGCCAATTGTTTGTTTTAATAAGTAGAGGCAGGATTGGATGGAAGCCACTTCTGTGCCCAGGCTTGGAAAGCCCACTGCCAAATGGTTGGGTTCTGGCCACCACCCAACACCACTCAGCACACTCTGTTTGAGCTCAAGTCTTCTTGTCCCAAATGTCATACCTGCTGCTTTTTTTCCCTCTCTCCTGATGACAAGTTTAGCCTGATGTGATTCCCAACTCTGTCATCTCTACTGTTGCCATGACACCCAGGACCTTTGACATTTTCCCTCAGGAATCTTGGGAATTTCTGGGAAATCATACCTTAGTGGTCTAGAAGAATCTAGCTTCCAAACACTATTTCACAACTACCAAGATGACACTCTCTCTCCTCAGATAAGGTTGTATCCCCTTTTCCTGCCTCCAAACAGGCAAGGTACCTGTTTGGAGACATCTGCCAAGAATGGAAAATAACTTTCTTCAGAATTATATAAGAGGATAAGAATTATTCCTTTGGCTTTTTCCTGAAATAACAGGGAAATAACAAAGGGACCAATGCTTCTCTGAGTGCAGATGACAAGGTGATCTCCTTCTTCTGCTTTAATTATCTTTCTCTCATTCAGTAAGTATAAATTCAGTAGCCTTCCATGTTCTTGTCAAGCCCAAGCACTGCGTTGTAACCATTCAACTCAAATTCAACAAATATTTAATTGAGCATCTATTACATGCCAGGCACTGTGCTAGGTAAGGGGTGTACAGAAGAGAATAGGACAGGCAAGAGGCCCGCTTCTAGGTCCTACTCCAGTGAAGGTTAAAGAGAGATAGCACATAAATGTAACAAATAAATGAACAAAACGTCAGACAGTGAGACGTGCTATCAAGAAAATATAAGGGGTATGGACACCAAGGGGAGAGGAGGGGTGGGATGGATTGGGAGATTGGGATTGATGTATGTACGCTACTATGTATGAAGTAGTTGGCTGGTGAGTACCTACTGTATTGCACAGAGGGAAAAAAAAACAGGTACAATCTGTTTGCAGGATATATATTAATTTTAAAAATGCATTCCAATATACGTTAAGTACAGACAAATACTGTTTGATTCCACTTATATGAGGTACCTAGAATAGTCAAATTCATAGAGTCAGAAAGTACACTGGTAGATGCCAGGGGCCTGGGGGTGAAGGGGTGTGTGGAGGAGGGGAATGGGGAGTTAGTGTTTGAAGGGGACAGAGTTTCAGTTTAGGAAGGTGAAAAATTCGGGAGATATCATGGATGATGATGAGAGTTGCACAACAATGTGAATGTACTTCGAGCCGCTGAACTGTACAGTTAAATATGGTTAAAATAGTATGTTTTATATTATGTGACTTTTACCACAATAAAAAGACATTAAAAATAAAAGAAAATATAAGGGGATAATACGTTTCAGAGTTAGGGAACTATTTTAGATAGAGTGATCAGAGAAGGCTGTTCTGAGGAGGTAATATCTGAGTTAAAACCCAAATGAAGAGAAGGTACAAACCACGTGAAGACCCCAGAGAGGAGTACTCCAGACAGAAGGTCAGCACATGTGAAGGCCCTGAGCTTGCAGCAAGCTTGCTGCATTACGGTAGGGGGAGGTAAAATATGGTCCAGGGACCAAATTCGGCCTGCCTTCTTTATTTGTATAGCTCAAAAGCTAAGAATGGCTTTTACATTTTTAAATGGTTGGGAAAAAAATATTTCATGATGCATGAAAATTATACAAAATTCGAATTTCAGTGATCAAAATTAAAAATTTTTTGGAACACATCTCATTCATTTATATATTTTCCATGGCTGGTTTCATACGTCATTGGCAAAGCCAAGTAGTTGCAACAGAGGTTGTATGCCCTGTAAAACTTAAAACATTTACTATCTGGCTCTTTGCGAAAAAGTTTACAGACCGTTATATTAGAGGAACAGGAAGAAATACCTTCCCAGGCTTGAGAGAACCTTGAATTTCTTTAATGATTTCTGATCCTTTTGACTGTAAATAACAGAAAACCTGTTTCCAGTTGACTTATGTAACATGGAGGATTAGCGATAGCCATAAACTCTTTGGTACTTTTCCCATCAAGAGGTAGAAGCTATGTCATCTCTTTTTGAAGCTGGGTGGGCTTTGTGCCTGCTCTGACCCACAGTACATGATAGAAATGATCCTGTGCCAGTCCAGGCTTGGGCCTGAAGAGCCTGGCATCTTCCACTTTCTGCCTCTTACAACACTTTTGGAGCCCTGCATCTCGTGCAAGAAGTCTGACCACCTTGGATGGCCACGCAGGAAAGTCCACGTGGACGTGCTCTGGTTGAAGGTTCCAGTTGAACCCAAACTTCGAGCCATCACCACCAAGATGCCAAATATGAGGGAAGCCATCCTAGACTCTTCAGATAGGCCATCGGCCAGCTGAATACCACTGAGTGACCTCAGTTGATGCTACATGGAACAGAAGAATCACCTGCTTGGCTTCCTGGCCCACAAAATTGTGAACTGTAATAAAATGGATGCTGTTGTAAGCCACTCCATTTTGGGATAATTGTTTCACAGCAATAGATGACCAAAACAAACAATACAGAAATTTTACCTCACGTAATAAGAAGTTCAGGGGTAGATTAGGGTCCATCCACAACATATCCTGGTTCTGCTTTCCTGAAATTCCTTGGCCTCTGCTCTCTGCTTTGAGTTGGTCTCCTTGTTAGACTGGCAGATGGCTGCAGCAGTTCCTGGAGTCTCCTTCAAACCTGACAATGTCTAGAGGAAGAAGAAAGATTGTTCTTAGGAGAAAGAATATGCAGACTGATCAGGATCTACCCTGGAATTAGGGAAGGAGTCTCCTCCTCTGAGTCACGAGGGAAAGGATGGACACTTGATCAAAACTGGTGGAAGAAAGGTAGGAAGAAAGGAAGTGGATAGTGGGTCAGCAACCCACTGTGTTCAAGGTATCTTTCTTCTTCCTATCATTCATTTATTCATCTGTCCAGAGTATTTTAGGTTGAACCATATGAATGTTTTTTTAATAAGTCAAACATAAATAACAATAATTTCAAATGGTTAAAGTTTATATTTAGCAAACCTACACTATAGTGGCAGGCATAGAGCTAGATGTTAGAGCTACTGCAATTAAATGGTGCTAAGTTTAAGGAAAGAACAGGGCCAGCTATATAATCAGCAAAACTCAGTCAAAATGAAAATGGAGAGCCCCTTGTTGAAAAATTATTAAGAATTTCAAGATGGCAACAGCAGAGCATTAAACTAAGCACGGAGTACTTCTAAGTACAGGGCCCTGTATGATTGCCCAGGTTGCATGGCCAAGAAACTGGCCCCGAAAAAGAACAGGTGTCCACAAGAGAGAACAGCGGGGGGCCTAGTTAGATTAGGGGGACCAGGAAGGAGGACGATCTTTAAGCAAGGATCTGGAGGATGGATATGAGTAGCCAGGTGAGAAGTGGAGGAATGCAGATTCCCAGCAGAAGACTAGCGTTCCTCCTTCTCCTCCATGTTCCAAGTTGGTTAAGAGACTTAGGCTGGCCTGTCATCAGCTGTGATGAGACAAAAAGATAAAGGTAACAGATCCCTTTCCTGTCTGTGCCAGCTCAGGCCTTTTTCCCAACCCTTTTCTGTGCTCCAGATCTTAGCACTTGGGTAATCTACCCACATAATCTGACCCTTCTCCTGCAGCACCACAGATGGTCAGGACAGCCCCAGAGGGGCCCCAGCCCTTTCTCTCTGGTGCTCGATTGCAAGTGCTTCCTGGGACAACAGCCTAACTTCCTGATCCAGTTGGCCTAGGCTCGTCATAAACAAGGAAGAATCCTCCCTGTCCTCACATTCCCCAAACCACAAACCATGAAGATAGCTAACACTAATTGGACCTCAAACATTTTTATCAACAAACCTGAATCTTTTCCCTAAAATCACTTTCTTCCATTTTTAGTTCTACAATGTTCCTCTTCTATATTGGAGCCTGTGGGGACTTGGCATAGTGGGCCTCCAAGTTGGTTGTAAACAGAATCAGATGAGAAGCTTATTAAAAATACAGAGGCACCAGCCCCATGCCAAACCCAGCTCCTCTATTTTTAACAAGTTCCACAGGTAACCCTGAGACACTGCCAGGTCTCTGAACCACTGCTTTAGCAAGCTGGACAGAATAAGGAAGCAATTCCCATATGGCTGGCAGGGGTCAGAACGTTTCATTTCTGTTGTTACCTGTGACCCCTCAGGCAAACTACTTTCATTCAGGGCCTCAGTTTCCCCATTAAGTCATGTGGTGATGATCCCTCCATAACACCTCTTCCCCAGAGGCTCTCTGTGTCGTAAAACTCTTGTTGCCTTCCCAAAATCTAGTCCCCCTTGTGGTGGCAGCACCTGTTTCTCCTGGGACTAACAACCCCTCTCCCACTGCAGGTAGGCTTGGCAGGAATATCAATCAAGGTGCTCCTATGCCCCCTGGCTGACCTGTAGGCCCAAGACCTAAGTTTGGCCAACCAGACTTTCTCTCCCAGGAAAATAAATCTTGGGACAAATGAAGCAGAGACTGAAAATAAATGGAGTTGATCCATCTGGTAGGGGTGACCAGGGACCCTGCTCCCTGAGCTATTCTGGTTCCTGTGCTTTCAGAAATCTAGTTCGCCAGCTTTTCCTTGGCATCTATGAGCAACCTCATACCCTTCTAATAAATTCTTTTTTTTTTGGTTAAATGAGCCACAGTTGGGTCTGTTGCTTGCCACCAAGGAATCCTGTTTCTTAGCATCGAGTTCTTTGATAGTGCTCTATATGATAATGATATCATAGCTTCCATTCTTATAAAGCCATTATGAATAATGCTCTTTTAACTAAAGTGACCATTCTATGGGAAGTCGAGTTTATTTTAATAATGATGTCTTTGTTCCAGTAATGACAGTGAAACCTCCTCAATAGGTAAGAGATTATTCACTGTCCTGCTGAAATATCTTAAATGGAAACAGGCTTTGGGTAAATACTCTTTATCTAAACGAGGTTCATTGTTCTGGACCTCAGGGAAAGAAAAGAAAAGAGAAAAAGGAAAAGAGTTTGGTTTCCATTTAAACCATCTCTCCTTCAGCTGCATCTCAACCTTTACACACAAATTTAAGAAAAGGCCTACACTTTAAGTACTTAAAAGAAGGTTGGAAATTGCATCCAAATATGCATTTTAAGGCATAACTACCACAGAGGAAACAGCTTCAGTGGTTTAGTGGTTGAACCCTTTCCTCTCAGCAGCCTCTATTTTATTTCTACCCCATCTCATTGTTACAGTTATTACTGTCTCTTGCCTTTGTTGATGTCTTCATTATTACGATTCTAGCTAACAGTTATTGAGCACTTCCTGTGAACCAGGCATGATGCTGGATGTTTTACATGCATTACCTCATTTAATCCTTGTAACGGCCCTTCATAGTCATATTATTATTCCCATTTTACAGAGGGGAAAACTGAATTCAGTAAGGTTAAACAATAGGGGTAGTGGGCAGTAGAATCACTTAATCATTTATTATCTGTGTGTCCCTATCTGTCCCCAAGCCTTCCTTCCACTGTGCCCTATTGCCTTAAATGGAAGGTGCCTGCTTAGTCCAAAGTATCATTGGAAAGAGTATTAAATGAGGCACTGCATCTCAAATACAATGGCAATTGAACTCACTGTTCGTGTCATGTTCTGTTTCCTGACTATAAAGTACTGGAAGATAGGAACTATGTTTTGTCCATCATGGTTTCACCACACATGTCTAACATGGAGGAAGTGCTCAACAAATTATTGTGGAACCAACAACTATTTTGTAGGGTCTTTAGACCTAGGGACCAGCACAGGGTTGGAGAAAGAAGGGTTAGTGTCAAGAAGCCCCTTCCCAGGAAATAGAAAATTCAGGTACCCCTAGAAAATTCAGCCAATGTAAAAGTTTGGTTAAGCCTTTAAACAGCATCAGATGATTCTGAACTTGGGACCCTTGGAAGCTCTTTCTCTTCCATCTTTTAGGCACAGTCATGCTTTGGCTTGAGTTTATGAGGAGTGGAAGTTTCTAAAAATCTGAAAGGGGAAGTATAAGCTAAAGGCTGAAGTATCAGTCATACTTTTTCCAGGGCTGGTTAGCTCACAAAATGCTCAAATCCAGCTATCATGCTCTCCGTTGAGGACTGGGAGCATAATGTTATTTTATTACGTTCAGAACTAGAGCTAATCTTTGGTAGATACAAGACCCATTTATATCCTTTTGTGCCTCAGTTCCTCAAATGTGGAAAACAGCCAAATAAGGACATAAACAACCAACCAAAATTTCCCACCAAGTCTATACGGTTCCCTCAGTACAGTCTTGTTCATTCCCTGCTATTAATTCAGAGTTTGGCCTTTGGATTCAGGCCTTTGGCTGGGCCCTGTACCAGCCGAGTGACCTTGGGCAGAACACTGTAAGCTCCCAAAGCTTCAGCAGTCTTGCCTGTTGTTGGGAGAATGATAATGTGATAATGTGTACAGAACGATTTGCCCAGTGCAAGGCACGTGATAGGTAGGCAATAAACTGTGACTTAGGAAGTAGTGATATCTCTGCTGGCTCCACTTACACATTTCATTCAAAACAGTCCAAAACTCCAGTGTGTTCTTGGTGTTTTAAGTGGCAGGTGTGATCTGAAGTCATCCTTCAACCATGTAGATTATTTTCTCAACTTCTAAATTATGAGCAGAATTAATTGGGAATAAGGCAATGAAACTACATGGACATATTTATCCTAACACTTCTGTCCTGAACTCTCCCTTGGAAAAGTTTCAATAAACTAAATCTATTACCCTTACAAAGATTGCTTTGATCATTTCTCAAGGAAAATAACCATTGGTATTGCACAAACCTTGACTGTTTTATGGCCCAAACTTTCTATTTCTATTTCAAGGCTCAAATGTGAGGCATGCAACAGGTTTGATTTTGAACATAGTGCAAAGACGACACATTACTGCTTTCTCAAAAGGGACTCTTAACGGGCATTTCAAAACCCCTATTCTCCCTCATTTTCATTAGATCACTGGTCAGACCTTGACAATTTCAAGCCAGATGATTTCAAAGGTTCACAAAACCCACTAGATCACACTGGCTACAGGTAGGCCCATTTGAATGAGAAAAATCCTAACACAGGGACGAGAGAACTCTTTTCTAAAGTTAGGTGTGGCTACCAGGACCTACTTGAGCTGCTGAAATGTGGGCAGTGTTCTTTAAGAATCAGAACATGATTTTATATGGCCCCCTTCTCCCTGCCAGGGTCAGCTGAGATTGATCTGGATGTGTAGTGTGAGCAAAATAACCTTTTGTTGTTTGAAGCCACAGAACTTTTACGACCACTGGATTCTACAGCATAACCTAGCTTATCCCAACTGACACAGCAAAGATCTAAATGCATGTGACATGGAAAACAGGCATACTCATGGTGCCATGCTTAAATCCTCTCATCTTGGTCAACAATTAATTTCCAGAAGCTAGTGGTTTGGTGGGATGGAGAAATGAAGCTCTGAATCACAGTCAATGTCAGAATAGTTTTAACACACCAGCGGAAAGATTCAAAGAGACCTTTCCAAAAGAGATCAAAGAGATTTCTCTGCCATCGTGAGAGTGAGAAACACAATTCCTAAATCTGGAATTCTCATTTATCTATACACTAGTCCACTGACATCCTAGAGAGAACCCAGAGCAGGCTGTCTCTCCCTCATCCTCTGGCACTGCCCAGGGGAGTTGGATAGCTGGGACTGGCCTCAAACTGAGAACACATTTGGATAATATCATCCAGGCTAAGTAACCCTCACTCTAAGGAGTTTATAATAGAGAAAGGGCTCAGGGTGATACCAATCTCGTACATGTCCTCGATTCCCAAGCCAGCCTCTCCATGAAGCAATCAGTAATCTTCCATATATTTTCTTCTTATTGCTGTAATCAATAACATTATTTATTATTTTAATTAAAAATGCACCCGAGGGCTTCCCGGGTGGCGCAGTGGTTGAGAGTCCACCTGCCGATGCAGGGGACACGGGTTCGTGCCCCGGTCCGGGAAGATCCCACATGCCGTGGAGCGGCTGGGCCCGTGAGCCATGGCCGCTGAGCCTGCGCATCTGGAGCCTGGGCTCCGCAACGGGAGAGGCCACAACAGTGAGAGGCCCGCGTACCGCAAAAAAAAAAAAAAAAAAAAAAAAAAAAAAAAATGCACCTGATCTAAATCTCACGATTAGGTAGGAACTATTATCTCCTCGTCTACAAATGCAAACAACAAACTTTAGAACAGTCAAATAACTTGTCGAAAGTCGGCCAGCCTAGAAATGGGAGAACTTATACAAACCCAGAAGCTGTTCTCTTAGACAAGGTACCCTTTACTCCCGGTCCTGGCCACAGCGTTAGATCTCAGTTCCCACACCCAGGAGAGAAAACCCTGGAGTTTTTCCTTGTCTTCGTTTTGTTGCCAGTGACCTGATTGTATCATTTCTGGTCTTGAACCAACGTTGCTCCAGTATATTCCCTAGGAGAAGCAGGCTCTCCACACCTGCTTAGTTTCTTCCTGGCTTTGCAAAGAAGAGTCTGGGAAACTAACCTAAGAATAAAGCAGAACAAAAAGATCCAAGGGGAAAAAAAAAAACCTCACAAAGGGAGAGAAGTTATTTTCCACTTTGATAATTCTGTGTGACTAACTAGTAACTGTGGAAGAGAAAAGGGATCTGTGGGCTTGTTTGAGAGCCTCAGGCGGAAACAGACACTGTGGGACCAAGAAGGGGGGCGGAACCAGAGGCTGCAGCCAGGAAACAAAGGACAGGAAACAGGATTTCTTTTTTTTCCTACGCCCAGAACAAAGCTGACGTGAAGTTTGGCAGGAAAAGGGACCACCATTTCATACTTCTGGTGGAAAAAGTACTAAGTGCTCAAAATTGAAGATATTTGGGAAGGCATGAGTCATGGAGGAGTGATGATACATAATATTCTCTTTCTGAGAACAGTCATTTAATATTCCTACTCAGCATACTTTTATTGTTTGACTACAGTCCCCGTGCCTTTCATTGGAAGCCAGATAAGGGCTAGAATCCTCTCACCTTGCTCATGATGGGATGCTCAACCTGGAAAGCTAGGCTCTTTCCTACTCTCCTTCTTTCTCTGTCTCCTATATTGCTGGTCTCTCTTCCTGCAATGCCTCTCCCACTGTTGTTACTACAGGATACTCTTCTTCATTTCTTTTCTTTTTTTTTTTTTTTTTGCGGTACGCGGGCCTCTCACTGTTGTGGCCTCCCCCGTTGCGGAGCACAGGCTCCGGATGCGCAGGCTCAGCGGCCATGGCTCACGGGCCCAGCCGCTCCGCGGCATGTGGGATCTTCCCGGACCGGGGCACGAACCCATGTCCCCTGCATCAGCAGGTGGACTCTCAACCACTGCGCCACCAGGGAAGCCCTTCTTCATTTTTAGATATTAGCTTAGATGTTACTTCCTCAAAGGAGCTTTCTCCAACCTTTATTCTGTAGCAGAGATTGCTAGTTGCCTTTCCAGGATTCATTCTCCCTTCTTCCTTGTTAGGTGCATCCTTCTGATTTTGTTGGTGGTGAAGTTCCCAGTAAAACACTATGTTTCCCAGCCTCCCTTGCAACTGGGGGTAGCCACGTGACACATTTTAAGCCAATGAGGTGTGAAGAGAAGCTGTTAAGATTGTACCTCTGGGCTTCCCTGGTGGCGCAGTGGTTGAGAGTCCGCCTGCTGATGCAGGGGACACGGGTTCGTGCCCCGATCTGGGAAGATCCCACATGCCGCGGAGCGGCTGGGCCCATGAGCCATGGCCGCTGAGCCTGTGCGTCCGGAGCCTGTGCTCCGCAACGGGAGAGGCCGCAACAGTGAGAGGCCCGCATACCGCAAAAAAAAAAAAAAAAAAAAAAAGATTGTACCTCTGGAAAATTTCCCTAAAAGGGAGGTCAATTCAACCAGCAAGCAAGCTAGCCCTGTTTGCATTTGACCCTTGCTGCTCCTGGACCTCTGTCATGATGAACAGCACTCCAGCAGCCTTCTACTCAGCATGAGGTCAAGGACAATACTCTGATGATGGCAGAAAGTTAGAAGGAACCTAACACTCTGATGACACTGAAGAGCTTCCATACCAACCCTGGTCTATTTACTTTCAGACTTCTCATCCCCCCCATGGGAAGAAACAAACCCTAAATTTTTTTTTTTTTTTTTTTTTTTTTTTGTGGTACGCGGGCCTCTCACTGTTGTGGCCTCGCCCGTTGCGGAGCACAGGCTCCGGACGTGCAGGCTCAGCGGCTGTGGCTCACGGGCCCAGCTGCTCTGCAGCCCCTAAATTGTTTAAGCTCCTGTTCATTGGATTTCTGTTACTCCTAGCTGAATAAAACCTCCACTGATAATCCTCACACGGGTAGATAAGTACTTTCTTGATTTCTCTCTCAAACATACTGTCCTTTTCCTTCACAGAACTTCAGCTTTATAATTATTTGTTTGATTAATAGTCTGTAAGCTCCAGGAAGTCTGGGACTCATTCTCCTTTGCTCGCTGTTATATTCCCAGCACCTAGAAATCTGGACTAGATTTTGGGGGTGACCACTGAATTCCATTGCTAATCGGCCCCACCAATGACTAAAAAAACAGTCTGAATGTCAAGAAAGCACACAGAAGTCCTTCAAAGGAACTGCACTAATGTTGGAATCTCTGAAGAGACAAAGTAGAAAATAAGCCGAGCATCTAGATCAACAACAAAGCAGAATAAACTTGCCCTTTTAACCCAAGCTGTCTTGTTATTTCATCGCCTGGACTAAGTTTTTGCAGGAGACAATGGCACAGCTTTTATACAGAGGGTTCAGTTAAATGACAGCACAAAGGATAATGCTGTGAGAATTTTGGAATTATTAACAACGGTCACTATTGTGATGATACTACTATTTGGTGAACATCTCCTTCAACTATTCTCTCAAAGCAATTATTTGCATTTATAACCAATTTCTCTGCTTAATAATGCCCAGGCTTTTAGCATATTGACTTTCCTCTATGGGAGGACATTATCCAAATAAAACTGTCGTCTCATGTTTACTTGTGTGTGTTGGAAAGAGCCATTACTACTAGAAACTGTTTAGACTGCGTTCAATTTCATTTTTCCTGGAAAATATTTTCAAATTGTTGCTTTGGTAGAAACATGTTACCTGGATAAATATTTGTCAAAGTGTTGCTTTGGTAGAAACATGTTACCTGGATAAATATTTGTCAAAGTGTGGTTGCACTTCTTCCCACTCAGGATTTAATAAATTTGCATAGACAATGCACAGTCATGCAGAGCACACATGCAAACCTCAGCTGGGGAGTGTAAACTTGACCATCGACTCCTGGTTCGCAAGCAACCCCTGACTGAGTTTGGGTTCCCCCAGAAGCAGACCTGGATTTGAGAGCAACTAGTTGATGTGGGAGGTAAAGGTGATAGAGGGAAGGAAAGCAGCCAACAAGGGGTGTGCTGGTTAGTCAGCAACTACAGCAAGTGACTGCAACTTAACCCTACAGAGAAGCTCTGAGAAACAGTATAAAAGCCATACCTCAGAAGCAGCCCACCAGAGGGGTGAGGGAGCTACGGTACTTTTATACCAATTTCCATCATCATTGGTTGAGGCTACTCTCAGGGATGTGAATTCCCTGACAGCCCACAGAGCAGGGCAGAGGCATGGGTGGCCTTCTATGGTCCTGGACAAAGCCCTCAAGCACACAGGTGCAGATCCTGGCAGTTAGAAAGGTCTAGAGCACAAGGAAGAAGTAAGGTCTAAAGGGCAATGAACCTCTGCTACAGCGTCCTTCAAGTAAAGCTCAGACATCAATATCCTATTTCTTAGGTGATATAGGAGAAGTCTTTGGATGGCACATGGACAAACATTTTTTTAATAGTTATAAATTAGGTTTAAACTTTCCTTTTACTTAATGCTTAAGATGTTGCTTTTCCATTTGTGAAAGTGATGTAATAAATAAATTGTAAAAGAAATCAAGGAAAACCAAAGTGATCCATGGATTTAAAGAAGAATAGTGAAAAATAACAATTATACAGATGGTATACCAATACGCAAAGGTAATGAGGAAATGACTGAAGTTTGGGAAACACCGATGAGTATTTTACAGGTAGTGACACAGAAGCATACAGCTAGGCCACTAAGTGTTTAATAAATGTCTATTGTGTACCCAGCACTCTTCTAGAATATAAGAGACTTACAAGGTATGGACCCTGCATCAAGGAGTTTACCAGTGGTAGCGGTGGTAGTAGTAGTGATTAGCATTTAGTGAGAGCTTATGCTTACCCTCTCCTTGCTTGCCTTCCTCTGGGAAGCTGTATCAGCTTTCATAAAATACGTGAAACAATTAAGGGCTGTCTATGCAGAGAATGAGGGCCAGGCTTTGCTAGAGGATGGTTTCATTAAGTTTTTTTTTTGGCTGCACTGGGTCTTTGCTGCTGCGCCCGGGCTTTCTCTAGTTGTGGCGAGCGGGGGCTACTCTTAGTTGCGGTATGCAGGCTTCTCATTACCGTGGCTTCTCTTGTTGCACAGCATGGGCTCTAGGCAAGCAGGCTTCAGTAGCTGCAGCACGCAGGCTCAGTAGTTGTGGCACACAGGCTTAGTTGCTCCGCACCATGTGGGATCTTCCTGGACCAGGACTCGAACCCATGGCCCCTGCACTGGCAGGCAGATCCTTAACCACTGTACCACCAGGGAAGTCCCCACCAGGGAAGTCCCTCATTAAGATTTCAAAGAAGAGAAAAGAAGGCTTCATGGTAGCCTGAGCAAAGACAGAAAGAAGCATCCTAGCCCATCAGTGGTTGCAGTCAGAGAACAAGGCACAGCCTTGGATTCTGTATCCACTGACCTATTTCCTACCCCACAAGCTACAGAGCTGGACTCAGCAGCTGGGAGCTGGAAGGATGGAGAGGAAGCTAGCTGCAAGGACGCTGCCAAGCAGCCCCCAAAATGTGCCGCCTTGAGAGGCAGCCTTACTGTGTAAGAAGACATAAAATCCAGATGGTAATTTTTGGATTTTTAACTTCCTATACAGAAGTCACATTTTTCAGTACATCCTAATTCTATTTAGTGTGTGTATTTGTGTGTGTGATGGCCAAATATCATTAACAAAAGGTGGGAAAATGAAGAAAGTCATTAGGCTAGGACGGGCTAGGCAGCTGCACCAGCTCTGTGCTCTTGGGGGGAAGGTACAGTGGGCAAGAGCCTTTGCTGGGCTACATCTAAGTGTTGTGTAGCCTCCGGGGACCATCACACATGTGTAGGCACAAATCTGGACTGACAGCAACATCACATTCAATCAAGTCCTAGTCTGACCCAGAAAGCCACAGACTTGCTACAGAAAATGCTTGAATGGTTGACTCGGAAAACAAATAGGTGCTTATTTGCATTCAAACTTGAATTTGCATGTTGTTTATTTTACTTAGGTGCAGAGAAGGGAACTGCAGTCTATGCTCACATAGCCCCACATCCTTCTAATTTCAAACTGGGTTCATTAGCCAAGCCTAAAACAACCCACGACTGGGCAGGAAGGAGTGAGAAGTTTAATCAAGAGGGCACATTGGAATCAGATAGCCTGGCTCTGAATGCTGGCCCCGTCACTCACTCTAGTATGAGCCCTGGGGGAAATGTGCTTACTTTTCCAGAGCTTTTCTTCTTCTGTAAAACGGGGACAAAACTAATACCTACTTCATAGGTTGCCATGAGAAATTAAATGAAGCAAATTTTTAGCTCGGTGCCTGACTCACAGTAAGTGCTTAAGAAATGCATGATCACAACTAAGTATGACTGATTTTTATTGTAGCAATCTTCATTCTACCTTTGATGTCCTTCCCCACTGCAGAACATCAAAGGATACTATTAAATTAATTAAACAAGGAGGCCATTAGACTGAGATGGTTCTAATGCCATGATGTGACTGCCTATGTAAGCAAACCAAAATCTAAGCCTGGAAGTACCTCAAGCTTACGAAATCAACACCTAAGGACAACCAATCACAAACAGCCAACTAGGCTTTAAACTACAGCCAATCAAAGAACTTCTTTTCTTTGCTTCCACATTTTCTCTCCGTAAGTCTCTCCCCAGCCCCTGTCGGAGGAGTGCTCCTAACCACTTCTGGATGGGCCCTGCCTGATATGAAATGATTTTTGCTCAAATAAACTCTCAAAAATTTTAATATGGCTCTATTTATATTTTAACAGTACAAAGAGGAACTGACACAGAAATGGGGCAAGATTTGACCAAATCCATACCTTATAAGGAGATAAAGGAAGAGAGAAGAGGAGGATGAATGAGTAAGGCTCTGAAACACCAAACAGGAATGGAAGATGGAGGAGAGAGACAGCCCAGCGTAAGAATACACGTCTACCCATAAGCACAAATTCATTTGACTGTGACAGAGGATAACATTTAAAATAACTTGGCAGGAAACTTCATGTGTTTATTCCTAAATAAAAAGAGGAGAATTAAAATGTCTACTGGAGGGCTTCCCTGGTGGTGCAGTGGTTGAGAGTCCGCCTGCCGATGCAGGGGGATACGGGTTCGTGCCCCGGTCCGGGAAGATCCCACATGCCGTGGAGTTGCTAGGCCCGTGAGCCATGGCCGCTGATCCTGCGCGTCCGGAGCCTGTGCTCCACAACGGGAGAGGCCACAACAGTGAGAGGCCCACGTACCAAAAAAAATAAAAATAAAATAAAATAAAATGTCTACTGGAAGGGGGACAGAAAGCCATGCTGCTGTAGTATCAAAGCACTGAGGCAGCCACGTGGCCAGAGAACACTGCTTTATTGCAGGAGCCCTGGTCTCCCCGGTACCACGGAGACAGCTTCTTCATGACTTTCTGCTCCCACTTAGGCCCCCATACAAACTGTCCTCCACCCAGCAGCCAAAGTTATCTTTTAAAACTATAAATCAGGTTATGTTACTGTTCTGCTTCAAATCTGCTCTTAGCACTTCCCACTGGAATTCAAGTCAAATCCACTCTCCCAGCCATGGCCTGAAAGGTCACGATCTGGCCTCCCGTTGCTTCTCCGGCCCCCTTTTGCACCATCATCCTGCTGCAGGGCTGTTCCGTCCACCTGGACTGCCCCTGCCCGCGTCTGTGCCTGGCTGGCTTCCTAGCATGTGAGGCTCTACTCAGACCTCACCTTCCTGGAGGGGCCTTCCTCAACCACCCAACCAACTGTTCATCCTCCCGCCCCATTCTCTATTCTATCACTTTCTAGCACGGTACCACTGGGCAAAATCACCATCTATGTGTGTTTATACACTTATCATCTGACTCATCCTCCCTGCACCAGGATTGAGTTTCTGGAGAGAGGAAACTTGTTCCCGAATGAATCTCAGGGACTACAGTGGCACCTGGCACACAGACAAGATTTCTTGAATAAATAAGTAAATAAATGTGCATTTCAGTCTCTTAAACCCTCCGCTCTCCCCACCTGCCCACCATGGGGGAATCTGTGATGTGGAGCTATATGCAGAAGCTGCCTGAAGCCAGGCTGTCCTTCTCTTTTATGAAGATCTTACCACGTTGAAGAGCAGATGGTAGGGGACTCAGGGAGCTGGAAGGGTGAGGGGCCTGGCTTTGATAGGGAGAGGAGCAGCAGGACCACAGGCTGGTGAGTGATGAGGCCCTGGAGACATTCCCTGGGGTCACCTGGAGACCTGGGAGTTGCAGGATGGGGTGGGGGGAGAGCTTCGTGGTAGGCTCACGGAGACAGGTGTGAAGGCTGGCCCTGTGCCCTAGAGGCATGGAAATGCAGGGTCCACAGACGTCAAATGCTCACCTGAACCTGGACAAGACGCACGCGTCAGTCCTTGTGTCCCCTATCGGCATCTCCCTCACATCCGGGCACCCTGTGAAACCCGGAATAATAACTGACACTGAGTCTCCTGAAAGTCTGACAGAATGGGGGCTTAGAGTTGGATTTCATTTGATTTTTTAAAAATTAGGAAGCGATGGGACATTTCAGATGCATGTGATTTCTGGAAACACTCCACTTGCTGCTCCAATACCTACTAAAGAAATACCCACACTTACAGCAACCTTCATTTACTAAGACTTTAGAATGCCAGGCCTGGCCTGGGCACTTTTTGCCCCTTACTCCCCTTAAACCACAAAACAAGGCTATGAGGGAGGTGCTATTATTATCTATTATCTATCTATCTACCATCATTATCTAGTTGTCACTATCTATTAATAGCTATCATTATTATTTATCATTACTACCTATCATTTTCTATTATCTATTTAATCTATCATCTATCTATCTATCTATCCATCTACTAACAGATTTAGAAGCCGAGGTCCAGAGATGCTTGGCAGCCAGCTCCAGGTCCCTCTGGGGTACGTGGCAGAGTATGGGGCTCCCTGCCCCTCACTATCCAGAGGCGGCTCCACTTTGAGGTCAGTCCCCTTGAGACCTGCACCCCTGCCCTTACCCCCTCCGCCTGTGAGGTTTGTGAACTCCTGACCAAAAGCCAATCCCCTGGCTAGGGCTTTCTGCATCAGTTCTTTGTCTTGCTTCTGGAAACAAGCAAGAGCGGGCTGCCTGCCTGTCTGTGGATGAGAACACTCCCCGAGTCTGCTCTCCCAGTGGAACAAGGTATTCAGTCCTGCACGGCTGCAGGGCAAGGGAAGCGGGTGGGGGATTGCTTTCCTCTAGAGGTTTGGGCTAGGATAATTTTCACCCTGAAGAGGTTACAACACGAAAGCACTGAGGTGGAGTGAGCTGGCCCGAGTCCTCCCCTCCCCCAACACCTGCTGGAGGCACCAAAGGAGACAGAAACACTGCCTGATCTTAGCAGTTCCTCCCTACCCATTGCATGATATTAAAGGTTGTTTTCTTGCCTCAAAGACACAAAGATCTCTTCCTAGAATACCTGGAGGCAGGTGAAGTGGGCAAATACCACAAAGAAAAAAATATGATCACTTGCACCTTTCTAGCAAGGAATAATAGTCTACTATGCAATGTATCTTTTTTTTTTTTTTTTTTTAAATCATTGGGGCTTCCCATTTGCTGCCCTAACCACACTTCTCACTGCACCTCCAGTGCAGCCCTACTTCCCAGGGTTTTTCCTGGATGGAGGAAAGATCCAGGAAAATGAGCTCATAAGGGAGCAATTGAGATTTAATCACTTCCTTCTTGGGAAGTGAGGGCAGGTTGGGGATGAGGGTGAGGAATAGCATTTAAAAAGAGGAGCCTAGAGAAGATTATGTTTTGGACAAAGGAATGACTCCAGTGATGGAAGTTCAGACACAAAGGCAGGGCAGGAAATAGCTGGGACCCCATCACAACGCAAGTCTCTGGCTGGGGCCTGAGGAATCTGCTTGGCTGTTGAGGCAGCTTCCCCATCCCAGCTTTTTTTGGGCCTGACCAGTAAATCCTAGAGAAGACTCTCCAGGGATGCCATATGTGCCCCCACTCTGTCTCTGGCCGCCTCTCCACAATCCCACATGCTACCAGTTTTTATTCGTGAAACTAGGCCTGCGTCCAGGGCCAGTGAGGAGGGGTGGAGGCAGCCCAGGACAGGCTGAGCTTCTAGGGCAGAAGTGGCCTCAATGTCAGATACTTGGCGGTTCAGGGTAATTACATATTCTCACCAGGCTCAGTTAACAGGCTTAGTCAATGGAGTTCTTGATAGTCGGGGCACTTGTGGACTGGGGGCCATCAAAAGGCTGCTCAGTATCCTACTGTATAGCACAGGGAACTCTACTCAATACCCTGTAATGGCCTATATGGGAAACGAATCAAAAAAAAATGTGGATATATGTATATGTATAACTGATTCCCTGCTGTACACCTGAAATTAACACATTATAAATCAACTATACCCCAGTAAAATTTTTTTTTAAAAAGGCTGCTCAGGGGCTTCCCTGGTGGCACAGTGGTTGAGAGTCTGCCTGCCAATGGAGGGGACACGGGTTCGTGCCCCGGTCCGGGAAGATCCCACATGCCGCGGAGCGGCTGGGCCTGTGAGCCATGGCCGCTGAGCCTGTGCGTCCGGAGCCTGTGCTCCACAACGGGAGAGGCCACAACAGTGAGAGGCCCAATTAGCTAAAAAAAAAAAAAAAAAAAAAAAATTATGGGGCTTTCCTGGTGGCGCAGTGGTTGAGAGTCCGCCTGACGATGCAGCGGACACAGGTTCGTGCCCCGGTCCAGGAAGATCCCACATGCCGAGAAGCGGCTGGGCCTGTGAGCCATGGCCACTGAGCCTGCGTGTCCGGAGACTGTGCTCCGCAACGGGAGAGGCCACAACAGTGAGAGGCCCGCATACAGCAAAAAAAAAAAAAAAAAAGGCTGCTCAGTCCTGTTGCTGCTTCCAGAAGCTGGGGAGGGGTCAGGTGTGGAGTTGACTGACAGCCCCTCTGAATTCTCCCCAGGGGTGGTGCCCAGGAACTTTCCAGAGCCACTCCCAGCAATGACTGAGCATGGTGGGGTCCTAGCCCACGACTCTAACTCTGGCTGAAGGACCCTCCACTGGCCTGGCTGAAGCTCTTAGAACCACACTGGGGTCTGAGTCTCATTCCTAACAATCATCCTTCCCCAGGTCTCCTTAAACAGCTATCAGACCTGCAGAACAGGCTGAAGACACTCCCTGCCCAATCCTGCTCCCTTCCCTTTTCCACAAATAATCTCTTGCACTTCATCACATCTTGGCCATCTGCTTCCCAGAGAACCCAAAGTAGCACAGGAAAGGTTGAGAAGGCAGGCAGAAAGATGGGGCTTGGGGCCTACCTCACTCACCACCAGGAAGGCTGAGGACATCATCCCGAGTAGAATAGGGGGCACAGAATCACTGGCACAAGGTGGCAGCCTAGTGGCTGAGTTTCACTGGTGGTGGCCTGGGGAGGTGTCCTGGTGGAAGGGAACAGCCTGACAGGTAGAGGAATCCAAATGATACTGGGGGGAGGGTGAGTATCTACAAGAAGGGCAGAGTTAGATGGTTATTGCTAAGTTGTCTTGAAGTGCAGCCACCGAAGAGAAACCCAGGGTCCTTAACAAACAGTTAAACGAACAGTTAAAGGCTAAGTGTGAGAGCCAGAGGGTTTATTTGGTAGTTTACAAAGAGGCCCTTATTTCCTGCAGTGGAAAAGCTAACAGAGCCGAGGAACTGAAGCAGGACGTGATTGTCTGAGTTTCAGAGTTCCAGAGGCATTCAAAAGCTCAGCCTTAGACTAGCTGTTGTGCTAAGGTTCAACCCTGGCTGGAAAATCTGGCCCCTGAAATGGTGCGATGGGGACATCTGGACAGATGCTCCAAGAGGTGCCTCTGCAGAGGTAGCTCACCTCTTTCTAGTAAGAGTTAGCACTTCCCTGTGCTGGATGGTCTTGCAGAGGCTTCTCCTCACAAAGCCTCTCGGGAGCTGCGCTCACCTTTTGCTAATAAGGATTAAATTCCAGGATGTGCTGGGCCTGATAAGGGAGGAAAGAGGCTGTACAATGAGAGCTGTAAGACTTAGCTAGCATGTGCCAGCACGAGCTGGAGACCTCAGGGATTCGATTGGAGGGTTCCTGACCAAAGGGTAAGAACATGGGACTCTAAATACTTTTGACTTGGTACATGGGAGTTAATACTTCCTGTCCAGTACCCCAGGGGTCAAGGCAAACTTACTGCTAGGGTAGCTATAGTAGGCAGCCTCCAAAAGGGCCCCCGTGCCCCCTGCCTCCTGGTACTCATGCCCCTGTGTAATCCCTTCCCTATAGGCTGGACTATAGGCTGGACTTATGACTCATTCTACCAAGTAGACTATGGCAGAAGTGATGGGATGGCACTTCCATGATTAGGTTGGCTTAAGTCTTAGCCTTTCTCTCTCTCTCCTTCCGGTTCTCTTTCTCCTTTTGGTGCTCTTTCTTTCTTCCTGAACACACACTTTTTCTTTCTCTCACAGAGTCCAGCCACCATGTAAAGATGTCCAGACTGTCTTGCAGGAGAAGCCACATGGAGAAGGGAGGTCCTGGAGGATGAGAGGTCATGTGGAAGAGAACCATGACATCCCAGCCAGCACCAACTGCCAGCCACGGGAGTGAGCCTTCTTGGGAGCAGCCCCTCCACCGCCAACCAAGGCTTCAGACGATGCAGCCCTGGCTGACACCTTGACTGCAACCTCATGAGTGTCCCTGAGCCAGAACCATTAAGCTAAGCCACTTCCGACGTGACCCATAACAACTGTGAAATAATGTGTATTTGTCGTTTAAAGCCACCAAGTTTTAGGGGATTTGTTCCATAGCAAGAGACAACAAATCCAACAGCTCTTAGGAGGCTGGAGAGAGTAAGCGAGCCACGCTGAACAAAGTGGAAATGCCTGATTTGCTCTAAAAGATAGGAGAGGGAGGAATAAAGAAGCTGAATGCTGGAGTGGATCCATTATGTGAGGCCAGCGGATCACAGGATACTGTTCCATGGGAAGGTCCAGATGACACACCGTTAACTAAGACCATCAGGACCTTATTAACTCAGTGTCACTATGAAGTTTAGTGGTGGCTTTCCTCTGCAGGTCAGAGGGGCAGTCACAGAGCTGGGCTTGTTAATATCCATGGGGATGACCCCTCATTCTCAAGTGACAGAAGCCAGATATCAATCATCAGAAGCTAGCTCTGCTGGCTTTCATCGTAACCACTGGCAAGTTTGGAGGGGCAGCCAAGGGAGATGGACCTACAGCGGGTTGTGGAGATTGCTGACAGAGCAAGGCATTCCTAGATGCAGAATAGGTGGGCATCTCAAGAGTGACACCATTTATAAAAACAACAACAAAGCAAGAGTGGAAGAGCAGGAGATGGGGGGCAACTGGCCCAATAAAGAGTCTTGGTCCCTCACTCAGTTTCCGGATCAAGTCAATTTTCAGATCCAGAACCTGCTGATTGAAGAGGTAGACGGGTCCTTAACAGAAAGGACCCAGCAACACCATGGCAAGTATACACTAGAACATTTACTCAGGTTATTATACACTAAGAAAATGGGAATATCCAGATATTTAAGAGACCCTTGGGCAGATCTGAAGTGACAATGATAGCCAGAGACACAAAGCATTATCATGGTCCCCCTATAGAGTAGTGGCTTGTAGGGATCAGGTTATAAATGGAATCATGGTATAACGTCTGGCTCATAGTAGGTCCACTGGTTCTGTGAAACCACCCAGTGATTATTTCCCACATCCCCGAGTGTAAAATTGGGATTGATAAGTTCAGCAGTTGGTATGATACCTGTATTGGGTCCTTGGCCTTTGGCATAGGAGCTATCATAGTGAAGAAGGTCAATTGGAAACCTCTGAAGGTGCCCCCTCCTTCCTGGCCAAGAATGTAAATAAAAAATACTATCAATACATCCTGGATGGATGGAAAAGATTAATATCACCATTAAAAACTTAAAGGATACAGGGATGGTCGTCCCTCTTGTATCTTCACTTAATTTGCCAGTTAGAGCCCTGCAGAGACGAGATGGATCTGGAAAATGACTGTAGATTATTGCAACTCAACCAATTAGTAGCCCTGATTGCAGCTACTCTGCTGGAAGTGGTATTTTTATTCTAGAAGATTAATAAGGCCTAAAGTACATGGTAGGCAGCTCTTGATTTGGTAAATGCATTTTCTATTTTTGTTAGAAAAGAAGATCAGAAACAGTTCACATTATCATAAAACTGACACTTATTTAGTTTTGCTTCCATGCTCTTTTAACTCTCTCACCTTCTGTAATAATACAGTCCAAAGAGATCTGGACCACCTGGACATCCCATGCAACTAATATTACACTGATTCATTACATTGATGGCATCAGACTGATAGGACAGGAAGAGCAAGAACAGGATGAGCAAGACACTGGAAGACTTAGGAAGACAAGTGCGTCACACAGAGCAGGATACGAACGCTGTGAAGATCCAGGGACCAGCCACAGCCACAGCCACTGTGAAGTTTTTAGGGGTCCAATGGTCAGAGATGTATCAGAACATCCCCTCTAAAGTAAAAGACAAATTGCTGACAGACCCAGTGGGAGAATCACGATGCTGTTCCAGGATTTTAAGGCAGGGCCAAGCAATTCACAGCAGACAAGCATACACCTTTGGAGAAACAACTCGTGCTGTGTTGCAGGGTCCCAGTAGGGACAGTCTACAACTGCCTATTATGAGCTGGGGTCTGTTAGATCCACCAAGTCACAGGTCCACCAAATCACAGAGTTGGGTGGGCCCAGCAGCAGTACAATGTAAGTTGGAAATAGTGTATTTGGGACCACGTTGCATGGATCCAGACTCCCAGGTCACCTATCACAGCTGCACAAGCATCCCTTCTCCAGCTTACACCTATGCCATATTGGGTGTCCTTAAGACCAGCTGCAGGCAGAGGAAGAAGGCCTAGCTGGCTTTATAGATGAATTGGCCTGGTTGCCAGCTACAAGGCAAAAAAGGATGGCGGGGGCTTCCCTGGTGGCGCAGTGGTTGAGAGTTCGCCTGCCGATGCAGGGGACACAGGTTCGTGCCCCGGTCCGGGAAGATCCCACATGCCGCGGAGCGGCTGGGCCCGTGAGCCATGGCCGTTGAGCCTGCGCATCCGGAGCCTGTGCTCCGCAACGGGAGAGGCCACAACAGTGAGAGGCCCGCATACTGCAAAAAAAAAAAAAAAAAAAAAGGATGGCGGCTGCAATATAGCCATATTCAAGGGTGGTCTTGAATGGATGAGAAGAAGAGAGAAAATCTTCTCAGTAGGTACAGCTGCAAGTGATGCATGTGCTCACCCATTTTGTGGGAAAGCAAAAGTAATCTGAGGGGAGAATATATAGAGATTTATGGGCTGAAACCATCAGGTCATCTAATCAGCATCATGGAAGAAAAAGGGCTCCTTATTGGAATGGGAGAAGCTCCTGGAGTGCACCTGGCCTGAAAGGAGAGAATTGAGACACTGCCTAACAAATGAACAAGAAATCTGAATCTTCTGTTGCCACCTTGGAAAGAGATGAACACTCCAAAACTGACAGAAGACGGTAAGTGGGAGTGGGGTCCTTCTTACTCTCCCTTGCTGGTGTCTTCTCACATCTTGGACCTGTGAATGATGGGCAAGTGCTTGGATTCTTCCATTCCTTTAATTCCTTATTAAACTAACATCTTAGAGGATGTCATGGAGTCTTGTGACTTAAAGTACACCTGTATGCCGATGGCTCCCAAATTTATATGTCAGTTCATCAAAATTAAAAACTTTGTCCTTCAAAGATCATAATCAAGAAAGGAAAAGACTACCCACAGAATAGAGAATAAAATTTGTAAATCATATTTCAGAGAGAGACTTGTATCCAGAATACACAAGGAACTCTTAGAACCCAAAATAAAAGGACAAATAATCCAATTAAAAATGGGCAAAGAATAAAAAAAAATGAAATAATGCCACTTGCAGCAACATGGATGGACCTAGAGATTGTCATACTGAGTGAAGTAAGTCAAATAGAGAAAGAGAAATATTGTATGGTATCGCTTATATGCAGAATCTAAAAAGAAATGATACTAATGAACATATTTACAAAACAGAAACAGACTCACAGACTTAGAGAATGAACTTACGGTTACCGGGGCTGGGCGGGGGGTGGGGGGAAGGGTGGAGGGAAAGGATAGTTAGGGAGTCTGGGATTGACATGTACACACTGCTATATTTAAAAAGGATAACCAACAAGGGCCTACTGTATAGCACAGGGAACTCTGCTCAATGTTACGTGGCAGCCTGGATGGGAGGGGAGTCTCGGGGAGAATGGATACATGTACATGTGTGGCCGAGGTGCTTTGCTGTGCACCTGCAACCATCACAACATTGTTAATCAGTTATACTCCAATATAAGATAAAAAGCTTTTAAAAATGGGCAAAGAATTTGAATAGGTATTTTTCTAAAAATGATATACAAGTGACTGATAAGCACATGAAAATATGCTCAACATCATTAGTCTTCTGGGAACTGCAAATCAAAACTCAATGAAGGGGCCTCCCTGGTGGCGCAGTGGTTAAGAGTCCGCCTGCCGATGCAGGGGATACGGGTTCGTGCCCCGGTCTGGGAGGATCCCATATGCCGCGGAGCGGCTGGGCCCGTGAGCCATGGCCGCTGGGCCTGCGCATCCAGAGCCTGTGCTCCGCAACGGGAGAGGCCACAACAGTGAGAGGCCCGCATACCGCAAAAAGAAAAAAAAAAAAAAAAAAAAAAAACTCAATGAGGTACCACTTCATGCCCACTAGGATGGCTATAATCAAAAAGACAGACAACAACAAGTGTTATTGAGTACCTGGAGAAATTGGAATCCTCATACATTGCTGGTGAGAATTTAAATTGGTACAGCTGCTTTAGAAAACAGCTTTAAAGTTCCTCAAAAAATTAAACATAGAGTTACCCTATGACCTAGGATTCCACTCCAAAGTATATACTCAAGAGAACTAAAACATATGTTCACACAAAAACATGTACATGAATGTTCACAGCAGCATTATTCATAATAGCTAAAAAGCGGAAACAACCCAATTATCCATCAACTGATAAAGGGATAAACAAATTACGGCATATCCATACAATGGAATGTTATTCAGTCATAATAATGAAATCCTGATACTGATGGATGGACCTTGAAAACATCATGCTCAGTGAAAGAAGCCAGACACAAAAGGACGTAAGTTAGATGATTTCATTTTTATGAAATGTCCAGAATAGGCAAATCTATATAGAGAGGAAGTAGATTACTGATTGCCAAGGGCTTGAGGGGACACAGTACTGGGCAGTGACTGCTAATGGGTATGGGGTTTCTTTTGGGATGACGAAAATGTTCTGAAATTAGATAGTGGTGATGTTTGCACAATCATGTGAATATACTAAAATCTACCAAACTGTTGACTTTAGAAGGGTGAATTTTATGGTATATGAATTAGCTCTCAATAAAGCTGTTATAAAAAAGAAAAAAAAACATACAACTGAGAAAGAATAATGATATGTCAGTAAGCCAAAAATGATAAATGCTGGAGAGGGTGTGAAGAAAAGGGAGCCCTCCTACACTGCTGGTGGGAATGTAAATTGGTACAACCACTATGGAGAACAGTATGGAGGGTCCTTAAAAAACTAAAAATAGAGCTACCATATGATCCAGCAATCCCACTCCTGGGCATATATCTGGAGAAAACCATAATCTGAAAAGATACATGCACCCCAGTGTTCACAGCTGCACTATTTACAAGAGCCAAGACATGGAAGCAACCTAAATGTCCACCGACAGATGAATGGATAAAGAAGATGTGGTACATATATACAATGGAATATTACTCACCCATAAAAAGGAATGAAATTGAGTCATTTGTAGTGAGGTGGCTGGACCCAGTGTGGAGTTCTCCCCTGAACTCCAAACTCTTATATCCTATGATTACTTGACACTTCTGCTTGGACACCTAATGGGCATCTCAAACTTAACATGTCCCAAACTGAATTCTCAGCATCTCCCCAGATTTGCTCTTCCCATAGTTTTCTCCATCTCATGCCAACCCCATGCTTCCGGTTGCCCAGGCCAAAAAATTTGGAGCCATCCTTGACTCTTGTCCTTCTTTGCATGCTCCATCCAATCCATCAATGAATCTTATTCTACCCTTAGAATATTTTTGGAATCTGATTACTTCTCACATTTACACATCTATCACTCTGGTCCAAGCCACCATCATCTCTTGCTAGCCCCCTAACTGGTCTCCCCAATTCTACCCTTGCCCCATATGAGCTGAACTGTGTTCCCTCCAAATTTATGTGTTGAAGCTTTAACCCCCAATATCACAGAATGTGGCTATATTTGGAGATAAGAGCCCTGAAAGAGGTGATTAGGGTGGGCTCCAATCCAACCTGACCCATGTCCTTACAAGAGAAGGAAATAAGGACCCACAGAGAGACACCAGGGATACACATGCACAGAGAAAAACCACACGAGTACACATGGAAAAGGCAGTCTGCACCCCAAGGAGAAAGGTCTCAGAAGAAACTACACCTGCTGACATCTTGATCTTGGACTTCCAGCCTCCAGAACAGTAAGAAAACACATTTCTGTTGTTTAAGTCACCTAGTCAGTCTGTGGTATTTTGTTATTGTAATCCTAGTCAACTAGCAAAACACCCCTCTACAACCCATTTTTCACAAAACAGCCTGAGAGATCTTTTAGAATCATATCAGCTCTCTGCTCAACATTCTCATTTGCTGCCAATTTCACTCAGAGTAAGAGTCACAGTCCTCACGTGGCCTGGAAGGTCCCATTCTCCTTCTGCCCTCATCACCTCCCAGGGCTCAGGTTGCACAACTCCTTAGGAGATCCTGTACGTCCTACCTTCCTTCCCTCTCACTGTGCTCCAGCACCTCTGACTGCTCGGAAGTTCCTCGGACACACCAACTACCCTTGCAGGTCAGGGCCTTTGCACATGCTGCACTCTGTGCTCAAAGCACTCTCCCCCCACATCCATGTGGTTCTCCTCCTCACTCTTCAGGCTGCCATTCAAACATCATTCCCTAAGAGGACGTCCCTAACTGTTCTATCTAAAATAGATAGACCTCTGTACACAGTTTCATTTCTCTTTTAGCACTTAGCAGCACCTGATATATTACCATCATATGTTTCACTGTTTCCTTGCATATTGTTTATTTCTCTCAACTGGCAAGTAAGCTCCTGGAAGACAGGGACTTAATTTTGTTCATATGGCTCTATCCTCAGTGCCTGGGAAAGTGCCTGGGACAAAGAAGCTCAATAAAGAGTAGATTATTTTTAACAAAGGAAAGGGTGAAGGAATTGAGGATATTTGGGTCATCTTTAAGATTGATCACTTTTTTCCTTGCTAGAAAGCTCGGAACCAATCTGTGTGCTGTCTTTAGTAAGTATAGTCGAGAATGCAAGTAAGAACTTGGTTTTGTCTGTTTCCCTTCCTTTGTTTTATCCCTTTAACTGAGCTATATCATGGCATTTTGGCAAGCTGCCTTAGTTTCTGAAATGATATTGAATATAATGAAATGAACTAAGAACACATTTTTAAAATGTCTCCAGTTTCTGGTCTTCTGGGATGGCTGTTTGACCTCTGGCTGTCCTGATGGTGGGGAAGGACACTGGAGTGCTCCCAGCCCAAATCACTGGACATGGGGTCCCCTGGCCTCAGGAGATCCTGTGGGAACTCTTCTGAAGTTCTATGAATTCTCCCAGGGACCATCAGCTGCAGCAGAAGAAGACAGGACCTCTTGAAGGCCTGATGGTTAAGGAGTGTGGAAAAACTGTGATTTGGGGAGAAAAGTGCATCTTCTCAGCCTATGAGATGTCAGGCTAAACTTGAAAGGAGAGCCTTTAAATTTGCCCGCCCTGAAGGGCACAAGGGCAGTTTCTGGGTTAACTGTCTGGGTGCCAGCAAACACAGGGACAGAGCTACCACTGTCTGGTCAGCCAGGTTCCTAGAGAATGCTCTGCACTGGCTGTCATAGACTCATAGGGCTCACACTGACTACGGGCACAGGGAATACGGGGTGAAGGCTCCCCAAACACTGCATGGACACGAGGACTGCACCCTCTGTTCCCTGGAGGTCAGACCTTGCAGGTTGAGGCCAGGGCTCTGACCTCTGGGATCCAAGTTCCTAATCTCTCTGCTTACAGTCCTGCCCCCAGCCTGTGGGCAGAGGAAAAAGCCACTCAGGTCTGGAAGCAGCAGCGACTTCCTCTCCCAGAGGAGGCTGCCAGCTACCAAGAGCCCCTTCACCAAAGAACTGGGTGGTGTTCACACCGGTCAGAATGGCCATCATCACAAAGTCCACAAACGATAAATGCTGGAGAGGGTGTGAAGAAAAGGGAGCCCTCCTACACTGCTGGTGGGGATGTAAATTGGTACAACCACTATGGAGAACAGTATGGAGGGTCCTTAAAAAACTAAAAATAGAGCTACCATATGATCCAGCAAACCCACTCCTGGGCATATATCTGGAGAAAACCATAATCTGAAAAGATACATGCACCCCAGTGTTCACAGCTGCACTATTTACGAGAGCCAAGACATGGAAGCAACCTAAATGTCCACCGACAGTTGAATGGATAAAGAAGATGTGGTACATATATACAATGGAATATTATTCACCCATAAAAAGGAAAGAAATTGAGTCATTTGTAGTGAGGTGGCTGGACCCAGAGTCTGTCATACAGAGTGAAGTAAGTCAGAAGGAGAAAAACAAATACCATATGTTAACACATATATATGGAATCTAGAAAAATGGTACTGATAAACCTAGTGGCAGGGCAGGAATAGAGATGCAGACGTAGAAAATGGACTTGAGGACATGGTGGGGAAGGGGAGGCTGGGAAGAAGTGAGACAGTGGCATGG
This sequence comes from Mesoplodon densirostris, assembly GCF_025265405.1. Lineage (NCBI taxonomy): Eukaryota > Metazoa > Chordata > Mammalia > Artiodactyla > Ziphiidae > Mesoplodon > Mesoplodon densirostris. The sequence continues at coordinate 122,061,790 of NC_082663.1, read as the reverse complement.
ACATACACACACGACCATGTGTAAAACAGATGGCTAGTGGGAAGCTGCTGCATAGCACAGGGAGATCAGCTCGGGGCTTTGTGATGACCTAGAGGGGTGGCATGGGGAGGGTGGGAGGGAGGCTCAAGAGGGAGGGGATATATGTATACATATACCTGATTCACTTTGTTGTACAGCAGAAACTAACATAACGTTGAAAAGCAGTTATAATCCAATAAAGATGTAAAAAATAATAAAGATAATTAAAAACAAAGATGTGGTACATATATACAATGGAATATTACTTAGCCATAAAAAAGAATGAAATAATGCCATTTGCAGCAACATGGATGGACTTAGAGATTATCATACTAAGTGAAGTAGGTCAGACAAAGAGAAATATATGACATCACTCATATGTGGCATCTGATTTAAAAAAGTGATACAAATGAACTTATTTACAAAACAGAAACAGACTTACAGATATCGAAAACAAACTTATGGTTACCAAAGGGGAAACGGGGGGTGGGGGAGGGATAAATCAGGAGCTTGGAATGAACATATACACACTACTATATATAGGATAGATAACCAACAAAGACCTACTGTATAGCACAGGGAACTCTACTCAATATTCTGTGATAACCTATATGAGAAAAGAATCTTAAAAAGAATGAATATATGTATATGTATAACTGAATCACTTTGCTGTACACCTGAAACTAACACAACACTGTAGGTCAACTATACTTCAATAAAATTAAAATTTTTAAAAATAAATAAATAAAATACAAGACTCCTTCCTTCCAGAAAAAAAAAAAGAACAGGGTGGTGTGGACCATATTCTGAAAGTTCTCACACACTCCCCTTTGCCCACCAAGGCTGTCACAGGTCAGGTGAGGAGCCCTGGTGTTTTTCCATCACAATTTCTTGGCCTCAGACTCAACATGGCCTCAGATTACATCACTTTTCTACTTTCTTTGCTTCTTTGTGTTCTATTGGCCAACACTTGCCTAAGTTGCTGAGGGAAGTCTAGTTGAATAAGGAAAAAAAAATCTAGGGTTTGTGGGACAGAAATTCAAGCTTCATTGATGTAGAGCAGTGGCTTTCCAAGTGTCCTGGTACATCAGCATCACTTATGCAGCAGTCCTCAAACGTAAATGTGTTCAAATTGCTGAGGGACCTGTGGTTAAAGTCACCTGTTAAACATGAAGCCATCCGCACCCTGTCTATTTAAGTGAGTCTGGGGTGGGACCAAGGACCCTGCATTTTTGAACAAGTGCCCAGGAAACTGGATGCAGGCAGCCTGCGGACCACACTGTGAGAAATACCTCCTAAGGAGCTCCTTAAGATCCCTGGTGTCTGGGTGTGGCCACCCACCTACTGATTCAGAACTTGCAGCTCTATGTGTGTCCTTCTCCACAGAGGAACCCAGCACACAGCTGGGGCTCCGCTGCCACAGAAAGCATTTCATTCAGAAAAAAAGCAGCCAGACTTTCATTTTTGAGGTCTCTTCATCCAGGGGCACCCATCACCCACTGAAAATCAAGGTACGACAGTTGTCGGCACAGAAGCCCTGGAGAAGAAGTCCCATGTGCCCCAGCAGTCGAGCTCCTTAACAAAAATGACTACAGAAATGGATAGTATGATTGTGATCATTTTACAGAGCTTTTCTCTTTTTTCCTGGTTCTCGTGAGAATTCCCACGAGAAAGTGGCCACCTGGAGCCACCCACCTGGCTGGGAGACTGGCCACTCCATGATTCAGGAGCAAGGGAGGCAGTGGCGGTAGCTGTATCTGCCCATCACGCAGAGTCAGCGAGGCCGGCGCTCGTCCTGAACAGCTGCACAGCAGCACCTGATGGGCTGGCTCTGTGGCGTTAGGTGCCAGGTTGCTGCAACTGCCCTGGAGAGCGCGCTCTGTCGGAGGGGCTAACTGCACCTGGTGGGAACGATGTAACCTGCAGGAATGCCAGATTCGCCTGCATGCAGACGAGTCCACTGGGGAAAGTCAGCAGCCTCAGCACTGAATTACGGCTGATTCAACTGCAGAATCTGTGGTCAGACTTGCCTGTTGGGTGGGATGCTTCTCAAGGGGACCAGACGGCTTCATGTGGAGTTTATGATAAAAGCTGAAGTTTCATTCAAATGAATGTAACCCTCATTTCCCAGTCAAAGACAAGTGGAATCACGGGTCCTTCTTAAGCTTAAGCTCCTGTCCTGATCTCCCACCTCCAGTGAGTATCACTGGGGATGCTTAAGCCACTGCTCTCTCTCATTCATTCAACAAACATTTACCAAGTGCCTACAATGATCATCTAACTCACATTGTCTAAGTGATCGCCCTGGGCCAGGCACTGGGCTAGAGCTGGCATGGGCGTCTTATGCAATTCTCACCAAACTATATGAGCGAGGGACTCCACTTTACAGATGAGGACACTGGGGATCAAAGAGGCGAAGCAGGTTGCCTAAGGTGCCACAACCAATTAGAGATACAGCAGGCGGCCGGACGGTCAGCCCTTCCTGTGTGCCAGGCTGAGCTGAGGCAATGTCCTCTTCCTGCCTTTCGGTGGATTCACTCATCTCTTCACTCTACAATCAAACCTTTATTCTTGCTATGCATTCTGCCCCTCAGCCTATCCACCCTGCCCACTCTGGCACTGGCCCTTCTTCCTATCTATCAGCCCTCCTAGGTAGATTCTCCTGGCTCCTCCTGACGCCTTGTCACCACTCTCTCGATCTTCCCTCCACCCTGTGGCTCGCCCACTGGTTGGCCTCTCGAGCCCTGGTGCTGCTCAGAGTTCTCTGACACTCAGCTCCACAACCTTTCTCCCAGGAAGACACCCCTGACCCACCCCCCTCCCCACATTCACGACTCCACAGTGTGACCTCATTGCATCCTGAGGATGCCTTTATCCCAATGTGATATCCCATATTATGACAGGTGGCATTTCTATTTGTCAGAATCCCCTATTAAAATGGCTTCGTGACGTTGTACTGGTGCCCATCCCCGTACACGGCACATGATGGGTTCCCAATAAATGTCTGTCAAACTGACCAGATCTGACTGACATGCCTTATGCATCAGGGTATAGGCAATAAAAAAAAGCAGGCCTGATATTTTAACACAAGAAGGTAGGCGTAACCTCACGAATACCACTCATACTCAGAAGAGAGAAAAACAGGACAGAAATATGGTAACAGAACTACACAGGAAAGGCACACAGGTTAAATACATGACTCAGGAATCTGACCACCTGGGTTTGAGTCCCAGCTCCTCCACTTGGTAACTACGTGACCTGGAACCACTGATTTCACCTCTCTGACACTGTGTTCCATCTGTACATGGGACTAACATCTTACAAGGCTGTGGGAGGATTAAATGAGATAATCCATGTGAAGCATTTAAAGGAGCACACTGTTAATGTTTGGTGAATGTTATACTTATTTTTTGTTCATAATATATGGATTTGATAGTAAGAGTGAGGGAGGAAACTAGGAAGAAATGAGATAGTATTTTGAGACTATGGTACAAACCCCCAAGTTAGAAAAAAAATACAGGTGAGAATTGGCCAACCAGAGGCCCAGACTTTCAAGTTTGTAATTAGCTGCCATATCTAAAAATTAAGAAACTTCACGCTAAGCAAAAAATCCAGAGTTCTGACTTCTCTTGAGAAGCAGGAAGAGTTGGCAGCTCTGGGCTTCTACTTCCCCGTGGTGATAACTGTCTGGATGTGTGTAATAACTGCTCATTTATTAAGAGCAAACACCAGCTCTCTAGCTCCCCCAGCACCCCCCCTGCCCACGCCCTACTGCTTCTTACCTGGCCCGCTTCACAAAATAGGCATTTGAGTTTGTGACCCCTGTCACAGCTGATGCCTTCTCAATAACAAGTTATTCTTATGCACGGTTCTCCTTTGCTCAGGAATCTAGTATATCTCCCTAGTACTTCCATCATCAAACTCAAACTTTAACGGGTCACCTCCTCAATCTGGGGACTCATCCAGCCTCACTTCCCAGGACTCCCCATCACACCCCAGATCCTCCTGGTACTGGGCTGGCACGGGCCCTCCCTCCCTTCTGCTCACCCGAAGCCCCTGCCAAAGCTAAGCTCAGGTCCAGCCACACGCCGCCCCAAGGTTCTCCCATACTCTGCATCCTGGAGTGCTCTCTCTCCCCCACGCTTGCACAGCGCTTGGGGCAAGAGCAACCACGATCCCAGTGCAGTCAGGGGTTCTCGGGATTTACCCCACATGGAAATCTGCCCTTGTCCACTCGGTTCTCTCCTTTCCCCCTGCCCCTTGGGGTCCCCGTCCCTGATGGACCTATCCCTGGACTTTTGTGATTTAAAACAAAACCAGAATGGAGTGGGAGAAATAGGACAAGAGATGTGTGAGGTTGGGGGAAAAGGAAGAGAGAAACAGGGCAACCCTAGGGCAGGCGGTTGAGCAGGAAGGAGAGGACGGGCTGCAGCAGCAGCGGGAGAGAATGGAAGGCCAAGGACAGAGAAGGGAACTTGGCAGGTGTGTGCTTCCACGCTGCCTCCCCCTGTAGCCAGAAATACAGCCTTCGGGCCCCTCTCGGTCTTTGGTTCCCAGTGGCAATCCCATCTCCTACAGGAGAGTGGAAGCTCCGTGAGGGTGGAAACCCTACTGAACGCTCTTTTATATCCCTCAGAGCCCAGGGATTCCACAGGTTCATGCAGAGTGACTGACCTCAGTATCCTCAGGTGTTCTCAAGTAAGTGACCTGAAGAAGACGTTGGACATCAAGAAGGTGGGCTCCTAGATTTCAGCTCCTGGCAGAAGTCTGATGAGATCAGATAGCAACGTGGTTTTGTGTCCCAGAACTAGGGAGATGCTCCAGACTAGAGAACAGTGGTGCTCAAGCTAGAGCCTGCAGCGCAATCACCTGGAGGGAGGGGGTGGAGCCACTTATCAGAAGAGATCACTGCCCCGCCTCCTGAGCGTCTGATGCAGCTGGTCTGGGATGGGGCCAAGAATTTGCTTTTCTAACTACTTCCCAGGTGATGCTGATGCTGCTGGACCGGGGATCACCCTCTGAGAAACCCAGCTCTAGAGTGCAGGGCTGAGGTCTAAGTGAAGCCACATCACTCAGCTACTTTATAGAAGAAAAGTAACCGTTCCCTCCCCCGCCCTTCACTGCCTAAAAGGTCACTCAACCTTCTGCTTAATGCCTTCACCTGGACCATGGATGCCCATGGCAGTGTGGAGGGCGCCCCCATGTGGCACAAATGGAAAATTACCTGAACTGTAACCTGCTCGCTCTTACCCTTAATAAAGATTACTGAACAAATTTAGTTTTACCTGCTGGACAAAAGATCCTGGGAAACGTGAGATGTTCATCATTCACTAGATCTGGTCCACGTGTAGAGGAGGGGCCAAGGGTCCATTAAGGCGGGTGATGGGTCGAATACTTGGCCCAAAGTTGCCTGGGGACAGAAGAAATGATTTATTCTCATGGCTTTGGGATTTTATAGGGTGAGAAGTATTTTAGGAGAATAGTCCAAACCGGATTACTCACTAAATTCTCTGTTGGAGAAGACGCCTTTGTAACAGACATTAGAACTGAACAATTTCAAAGCCCTGGGAACATTATATGACTAAGAAGGAACCTTAGGATGATTATGAACAATTTCCCCTCTGACTTTCCTCGAATTAGAAAGCTGGCATTATTAACTGTGATCTAGTGTAAAAACACTCTGGCACCCAGCTCGGTTACCAACTGATGCATCGCAAGCACTCAGCTTCTCGCAGGCGTTACAACATTCTTATAGGCTTTGCTGCCACCTGCTGCTCGGGCCTGGATGTGCAGGAAACTGGGATGTAACCAGGAAACTGTCAGCTGATCAGGCTTCTCAGACTTCACAGTACATTAGAATCAGCTGGAGGGCTTGTTAAACCATAGATTTTTGGGCTCCACCTCCAGAGATTCTGATTCAGTGGGACTGGGATGGAGCCTGAGAATTTGCACTTCTAATAACTCCCTGGGCAATACTGATGCTGCTGGTTGGGGGGCATGCACCTGGATGGCATTTGTAGTTTCTCTTTATGTCACACATGTTCTAGACCTTGACCATTAATCAGTGTTAGTTGCAAATAACCAAGAGCCTCTAATTCAGGGTTTCTCACCTTGGGCACTATTGATATTTTGACGTGATAATTTGGTGTGTGTGTGTTTTTTTTGGGTGGGGGTTATTCTGTACATTGTAGGATGCTGCGGCCTCTACCCACTAGACGGCCAGTAGCAGCCCTCTCAGGCATCACCAGACGTGACATCCCCAGTTGAGAACCGCTGCTCTAAAAGGTGGGCAGATTTTCCTCTCTCATTTGGTAGACTGTGATGGCATCCTCTAGTATTGCCTTAAATACGTAATGCTACTGACCTATAGGAAACTTCCAGCTCTATGAGTTTAACTAACAGAAAAAAAATAGCTTACATTTGTTGACTACCTACTCTGGGCAAGGCACACTGTTAATGCTTTTTAATTACCCCCTGTAATTCCTACAACCACTCTTTTGCTGATGAGGAAACTGAAGCTTCCAAGGGTTAAATAACTTGTCCAAGGTCTTGGTTAATACCAGCTGGATCTGGGTGGTACAAGGGGAGTGTGGAGCTGAACCAACCAGCAGAGTCCAGTAAAAATATAAAGCAAGTCACAAATACAAGCCACGTGTGTAATTTTACATTTTCTAGAAGCCACATTAAAATAGTATAAACAGTCAAATTGATTTTCATATCTTCTATTTCACCCAACATTTACATCTAAACTGTTATTTTAACATGCAACTAATATTTTTTACATTGTTGATATATTTCACTTTTTTTTTTTTTTTACTCAGCCTTTGAAAGCTGTGTGTCTTTTACACTCGCAGCACCTCTCAGTGTCCACCAGCCACAGGTCAGGTACTGGAGAGCCACACATGCTCCCAGCTGCCACACAGCATCACCCAGGACTAGACTCTCTGCCTCAGTCTAGCCACCCTCCAGCTTCCATGTGTGGAGCAGCATGTGTCAATGTCACCTCAATGTCCTTCAATTTCTGCCTACAATTCAGCTATTTTATCAGATCCCTATACCTATTCATGGACCCTGCAATCTGTTCTTGGAATATCTCTACTTATTTTAAAATGAGGGCTACAGTTTTGTGAAATTTATCAAACAGTAGATTCCTCATCTGGTGGCCAGACTGTTGACTATCATCTAATTTTAGTTCCAATAGCTTTTCCAGTGGCTGTTTTCCCACAGTCTGTGTTTGTACTTGCATCATAGAGATCATTCATCTTATCTGACGCTAATCACCGAGGCACACGTTTAATCTAACTCCCCAGTTTTTTGGTTTATCTCCCAACATCTAGGAATGTTCACCCTCATTCAGGGACTCTGCCTTTCAGCAGCCTCTAGACGATGTTTCTCCCTGCAGTTCTCATGCAGTCTTTAGTAAACGTTTCTCATCTCTTAGGAAACCATTTATTCTCTAGAGAATTTTGCAATTAAACCCCTTAGTCTTAGCACATTTGTTCGTTCAAATTTTACATGTATGAAAAGCAAGACAGACTTAAGTACGAAGGTCAACTTACACCAATTAAAAAGGAGCAATAAGAAGAGCTCATCCTTATGAAATGCTTTCTATAAGCCATGTGCTGTGCTCAGCACTCAGCACATTTTCTTTTTTTTTAAATTAATTAATTTATTTTTGGCTGCATTGGGTCTTTGTTGTTGCACGCCGGCTTTCTCTAGTTGCGGTGAGCGGGGGCTACTCTTCATTGCAGTGCGCGGGCTTCTCATTGTGGTGGCTTCACTTGTTGCAGAGCATGGGCTCTAGGCACGCAGGCTTCAGTAGTTGTGGCACGCGGGCTCAATAGCTGTGGCTCACAGGCTTAGTTGCTCCATCGACACACATTTTCTTATTTATTTTTCCTAGTAGTCCTACCAGGTAGGTGCAACTAAAATTGCATCTCGAGGTGAGGAGAGGAGGCACAGCGTTTAAGAAACTTGCCCAAGGTCTCCCAGCTAGCAACTAGCAGAACCGGGAGTTGTATCAAAATCTGTTTAATGATAGAGGTGATTGCCTCATCTCTACACTCCACTGTCTGAAAAGTGATTTGCAAATATTGCTTTTATTCCTGAGTTTGTAAGGGTGTGGGTCTAGATTACATCTCCTTCTCTTGATAGGGAAGATAAATAAATAAATAAATAAATAAATAATATCAGCAATATTGACAATGGCCAAGATATGGAAGCAACAACCTAAGTGTCCATCAACAGATGGACAGATAAAGAAGATGTGGTTTATATATACAAGTTAATATTACTAAGCTACAAAAAATTGGAGGGCATTATGCTAAGTGAAATAAGTCAGACAGAAAAAGACAAATACTGTATGATACCACTTATATGTGGAATCTAAAAAATACAACAAATTAGTGAGTATAACAAGAAAGAAGCAGACTCACAGATACAGAGAACTACTGGCTACCAGTGGAAAGGGTGGGGAGGGGCACTGTAGGGGTAGAGAAGTAAGACAGGCTCAAGGATGTATTGTACAACACAGGGAATACAACCAATATTTTGTAATAACTGTAAATGAAGTATAACCTTTAAAAACTGTGTAAAATTAAAAAACTAATAAAATATAAAATTCTAGGGACTGCCTCTGAAGCCAGATGCCAGGACCACCCAGGATGCAGGGCTCTTGCCTTGAACAGGGGGCTGAGACTCGGGTCCGTCAGGAGGTCAAATCAGGAGGCTCAGCAAGGTCGTATCGGAACCAGAGCCAGGAGAGCATGGGTGCCAGAGTGTGATGGGTTTAGGAGTGAGTGGGGGTGGGGATGTGGAAGTGAGGAGGGAAGACAGGTCTCCAGGAGGAAGAGAGGGAGAGGGGGTGGGAGAAGAAGTGTGATAGGGCTCAGGGTGGGGGGGTGGAGGGAGGTTATGATTTGCTTTGCAGTTTTGTTTCATTACACTTGAACATGTTGCAATGCTGATGGGGAGAAAATTAAGAGTTAAAGATACAGGAGATCTTGGGGAGGGGGTGGATGTGAATCAGCAAGGACCCTAAAGAATCAGGACAAGGCAGGTGTTTGAAGCCCATGTGGGGGACACATGTTTGCTGGTTTGATATCAAAGCCTTCTTGCATCTGCATCACCCCATCACTTCCCACCACCACTGTCTGCCAATCAACCACTGTCAAGATTCCCATGGCCGAGTAGCTTAAGAAGTGTTTATAGTCAGAAACATTTTCCTTCCACTGGACATAAGTTCCTATCCCTGTCAGTGAGGAAAGCACACAACACACGATACCAGAACACATATCCCCAGGCAGCCCCATGTGCGCGTGACATAGTTTGATACAAGAGCACCAAATCTGTCTCCACCTAAAATGGCTCGCAAGGGGTCAGCCTCAGATCCCTGAGATATTGCACCATTTGGATTACCTTCCTTAAAAATCCTGTTAAAATACAAATGGGTCAAAACAAGCAGGAAAAGAGCACCCACATTCACTGCAGCATAATTCACAATGGCCGAAAGGTAGAAGCAACCCAAGTGTCCATCAATGGATGAATGGATAAACAAAAGGTGGTATGTATGTTCATACAATGGAATAGTATTCAGCCCTTTTTAAAAAGGAAGGACATTCTGATACATGCTACAAAATGGATGAGCCTTGAGGACATTAAATTATTTTTATTTTTTTTTTGCGGTACGCGGGCCTCTCACTGCTGTGGCCTCTCCCGTTGCGGAGCACAGGCTCCGGACGTGCAGGCTCAGCAGCCATGGCTCACGGGCCCAGCCGCTCCACGGCATGTGGGATCCTCCCAGACCGGGGCACGAACCCGTGTCCCCTGCATCGGCAGGCGGACTCTCAACCACTGCGCCACCCCAGGGAAGCGCCTTGAGGACATTATACTCTGTGCAATAAGCCAGTCACAAAACAATAAATACAGTATGATTCCATCCACATGCGCTATCTAGAGTAGTCAATCCATAGAGACAAAGTAGAATGGTGGCTGCCAGGGGCTGGGGGGAGGGGGGAATGTGGAGTTGCTCTCTGCTGGGTAAGGAGTTTATTTGGGGAAGATGAAAAGCGTTCTGGAGATGGATGGCAGTGATGGCTGCACAACAGTGTGAATGTACTTAAAGCCACGGAACTGTGTACTTCAAAATTATGAAGATGGCAGCTTTATGTCATGTGTATCTTACCACAATTAAAAGAACTAATTTAGGGGCTTCCCTGGTGGCGCAGTGGTTGAGAGTCTGCCTGCCGATGCAGGGGACGCGGGTTCGCGCCCCGGTCCGGGAAGATCCCACATGCCGCGGAGCGGCTGGGCCTGTGAGCCGTGGCCGCTGAGCCTGCGCGTCCGGAGCCTGTGCTCCGCAGCGGGAGAGGCCACAACAGTGAGAGGCCCGCGTACCACAAAAAAAACAAAAAACAAAAAACTAATTTAAAAACCTAGCTCATTTAAAAGGGGCCACTTGATCCCTTGTTCTCATTTATTATTAGACTGGCTCAGCTTTGCTTCTCAGTAAAGGAAACGCAGCAGAGAGCAGGACATCTGAGGAGCTGGGATCTGGGAGAGCTGATGAGAGGCAACAGTCCCTGTGGCTAGTCATTCCCTGGGCTATGGGATGTGCTTTGAGAAAGGGCAGGTCTTGAGTCCCATCCTGACCTGAGAGGGACAGCCCTGTGGGGTCCTCAGTAGCAGGAGGAGAATGTGAGCCCCACACACCTTGGGGAGCTGCTTGGGGGGCAGGGAAGGGAGACAGCAGCCTCTGTGCACTTGCCAAATGGCAAGTGGCCTCCCTCTGGGGGAGTAATACTACCACACAGTTATTATGACTATCCAGGCTTCTGTGAGTCAGCACCACTGGCTTATTTAGAAAACTCACAGCTGGCGTAAGCGAGCCCTGACACTGAGAGTCAAAGTCAAGGGTGGGTGTGAGAGTGGCGGACCCACACCCATGACCCATGACCCTCTCAGTCTAGTGCTTTCTTTAATTTGGCCAGCACCTCCTCCACCATCAGACCCTGGGAAAGGAAGCCACTTGGCCACAGAAAGCAGCATCTGAACCCTCATCAATGAGAGAGACAGAATTGTTACACTAATATGGAAACACTAAAGGAAGGAATAAATTTCATTTCCGTGCATCTCTAGCTTGAGTTCCAAGCTCAACAGATGCTACATTTATCAAATACTTTGTATTCTGTGACAGGTTTTGCCAACTTTCTGTTTTTAGACACATCAGAAAAAGTCCACGTTTGATTTCTCTTCCTTCTGGCTTCTCCCTCCCCATTTGTGGGAGGGGTGGTGGTTTGGGTGGGACCCTGTCCTTTCAATAGAAGGTAAGTGCCAAGGAGATGGCAGCCATCTGAAAACTCACCCTGGTGCCAAAGCATCCTGATATGGGCTCTGCCTCCTTTGCAGAATGATGTCTTGTCCTGGCTTCACCCCATCCCAGATGGCATAGCTGATGGGACAGGAAAACACACATATTTTAGAGTATTTACAGCATCGTTTCTCCCTGCCCCCACTTCCTGTGAAGGAGGATTTAGCTTTGGCCCACTAAGTTTTGGAGCCTTTCTTGTGCAGAAGGTAGGAAACTATGGGAAGGGATTCTGATCTGTGTGGTGCTGTAACTCAGATGCCTTGATGGGTTCACCGAAGCAAAGGTGGAGAATCACCTAATGGAAAAAGCAGAACAGATCAGAAGGTGAGAAGGGGGACAAGAGAGATAAGAGCCAGGGATGGGCTGAACTGGGGGGAATTAAAGAGATGAATTCTGGGGGACTGGAGTAGCTGCTGAGCTGCTATGAGGAGGATATGGGAGAGAGATGGGAGAAGGCTTTCAGAAATGTTCTTGGTGTTATGATTGGAATCCATCCTCCCCCTTGGCATTTTTAAGAGATTTCCGTAGAGACATAAAGTGGTTTTTAAGTTATTTTTTGTATGAGGGCCTGGCGTTTATTCAAGGCAGCCTGGACCGCTGGAGGCTAGCGTTTACTGGTAAAGGAGAGCCACCCTTCACCCCACTTCTCCCATCAACACAGACTGTAGTCCAGCTATTTCAAACTGGTCTCCAGTGGGCTCGGTTTGGACCCCAGATGGATCTTGTGTGGCTCACTGAGAGTTAATTTTTTTTAACCACCACTGAAAATTGGGATTTCACATTTAAAAAGCCCACATTTCCTACTCCTCTTGAAAAAATTGGAAAATCTGGCAACTTGAGACTTTCATCCCCCTAAGGCAAAAATAAGCACATGCTCTCTGGTTGACCCCAGTGCCCACCACTCACATAAGGTGTGCACGTGCACAAACACCTGGACAACTTTCCTACATTTATATTTCTCACCATCTGATAATGGCAGACTAGATCATTGGGGTCTGCTTTCCTGCTGGGGACCATTAGAAAGGCTGGACAAAATAAGAATAAAATCAGCCTGAAGGCACCAAAAGCTTAATAAGATCATGAAGAATTGCCAAACCAAGTTCTAGGAAAAGATGGCCATTCAGGGAGACAAGCCCAACAACTGGGGGCTCTTTCCCCCTTGGGATATTTGCTGCCTCAGGAAGAGACAACTAAGAAGCTGAGAAGTTAAGCAGCACCTAGGCAGCTCTGCATGTCTAAGGGGACACAAGGTGGGATCCAGTGCCCACCAAAGGAGCCGGGGTACTGTAACTCCCCATTTTAGACAAAGACCCTGAAATTGCTCCTTAAGACTAGGTGAACTGAAAATAACCAGATTTTGCAGAGTCCCAACCCAGCTTCCAATGAGCTTAATTCTTCAAACTGGATTAAGGCCAGATTGGCCAGACCAGATTGCTAGTATCCCCAGGTGCCTAGCAGAAGCAAACGTTAAGTACAGTAAGTCCTCTACACACAAACCTTCAAGTTGCAAATTTTCAAAGATGCGAACGTGCGTTTGAGTGTCCAATCACCTAAGTTAGTTCTGTTTGAGGAGGCACACCTGAACATAGAACGGTACACAAGGTTGCAGCAGTCGTTCAGAATGCAATCCAGTGCTACTGTGTCATCTACAGTGACAAAAAAAAAGAGCTACAACCCAGACACCACTGGATCGATTTTTTCAAGAGGGTAGATAGAATTGAATCCAGCAAGGAACCAGAACCTGTGCCATCAACATCAGGTGTGAGTGAAATTGCAGCTGCCCTCCATCTCCTATCTCTGATGATCCTTCAGCTCTGCCATCTCCCACCTGCTCTCCCTCCTCCAGTCAGTAACTCTTCTTGCCTACTCGGTTGATGCCAGCCCCTGTATGCCAGCTGTTGTACTGTACTACTGTACTTTTCAAGGTACTGTACAGTAAGATTAAAAATGTTTATTTTTTGTTTGTTTGTTATGTATTATTTGTGTGAAAAGTATTATAAACCTATTACAATACAGTACTATATAGCCGATTGTGTTAGTTGGGTACCTAGGCTAACTTTTTTGCACTAACAAACTGGACTTACGAACGCACTCTCAGAACGGAACTTGTTCGTATGTAGCGGACTTAGCGTACTCTCTGGAGGAAGATAACACCATAACGTCTCACTTTACTTCTACTAACAATTTTTCACGTACAATTCGGTCTGAAGGTACCCAGACACATGAGGAAACAAGACAACGTGAATGAGATCCAACAGAAACAACTACAATAGAAACAATTCCAGAGAATTCCACTTTTGGAGTTACTGGACACAGACTTTGTGCAAAGGAGATAAAAGATGAGATTTAAAAATATGGCAGAGAACTGGAAATTTAAAAAAAAAGGGACAATAATGATTTGAAAAATAACCAAATAGTAATTTAGAGTTGAAAATATAATAACAAAAGTAAAGAGCTGAGTGGATGGGTTTAAAGTGGATTAGACACAGTCAAAGGGAGAAGTGATGAACTGGGAAGTTGGTTAGAAGAAAACATCAGGATGAAACATGGAGAGACACAAGGATGGAAAATACAGTGGAGGGAATAAGAGATATGGAAGATAAAGTGAAAATTGAAGTTCTAGAAGGAGACAAGAGAGAGAATAGGGCAGTAGCAATAATTTGAAGAGAAAATATTTGAGAAATTGCCAAAATTGACTAAAAACAAGCCACAGATTCCAGAACCCCAAGCAGGATAAATAAAAACTACACCTAGGTACGTCATAGTAAAATATATGAAAACCAAAGACAAAGAGAAGAAAAAAATCTTAAAAGCAGCTATCATTACTTGAAAAAAGGAATAGACTGTTAGCTTACTTCTTGACAGAAACAATGGAAGCTAGAAATTAGTAGAATTTAAATATCTTTCAAATGCTGAAAGAAAAGAAGTGCCAACCTAGAATTCCATGCCCAGTGAAAAGAGCCCCTAATAACAAAGGTTAACTTAAGACATTTTCAGGATTCTTTACGAGCAGCAGATACTAAAACATGTTCTTTAAGGGAAAAGAAAATGATTTAATATGATAGATTACAGGTGCAGGAAAAAATGAAGAACAATGCAGAGATTAATTTGTGGAAATCCAAATGAAGTAGACTGTATAAAACAACATGGCAATGTCCACTGGGGATTTAAAAAGTTAAAATATATAACAAGTACACATAAGTAAGGAGGGAAGGGTAAATGGAACTAAGATGTTCTAAGGTCCTTGTATTACTATGGAAGAAGATAAAAATGTTAGTTAACATTAGACTTTGATAAATCAAAGATACATATTGTGATCTCTAGGGTAACTTCTAAAAGAATAGTAAAAAAAGTATATAACTTGCAACGTAAGAGAGGGTAAAACAGAATATTTAGCCACTCCAAAAGCAAAAACAGAAAGGAGGATAAAAAGAACATAGAGCATGTGACAAATGGAAACATTTAATAAGATGGTAGATTTGAATCCAGATATATCAGTAATTTCATTAAATGTAAATGAACAAACTACGTCAATTAGAAGTCAGAGTATTGAGCTGGATTTTAAAAATCTATATACTGTTTATAAGAAACACATTTAAAATATTAGTTTTAAAATGTTGAAAGTTAAGGGTAGACAAAACATAAATATTAAGCAAAATCATATTAATATTTATAGTATATATTAATATCAGACAAAACATATTTTCAGGCCAAAAGCATTACTACAGCTAAACAAGGATGTATCATAATGATAAAAATTTCAATTCACAAGGAAAATAGAGTGATTATAAAATTTGTATACATTTTATGATGTGTCTTCAAAACATATGAAGCTAAGATGGACAAAAATCACAAGAAATGACCAGATAAATAAGTAAGGATATAGATTGATTGAACATGATCAGTAAACTTGACTTCGTGGAGATATATACATATATATTTTATATATATATATATTGTGTGTGTGTGTGTGTGTGTGTGTGTGTGTGTGTGGTACGCGGGCCTCTCACTGCTGTGGCCTCTCCCATTGTGGAGCATAGGCTCCGGACGCGCAGGCTCAGCAGCCATGGCTCACGGGCCCAGCCGCTCCTCAGCATGTGGGATCTTCCCGGACCGGGGCACGAACCCGTGTCCCCTGCATTGGCAGGCGGACTCTCAACCACTGCGCCACAAGGGAAGCCCCCCCAGCAATTATAGAAGTCAGGTTCCCCAAATATTTATGACTCTCACCTCCTCACCTTCCAAGCAAATAATAGGACTAAAATTCTCCACCTCATTTTATGTTAGGTGTGGCCATAAGACTCATTTTGACCAATGAAATGTGAGTAGGAGTAACTGCCAGGTGCTAGTGTAACAGTAAACATCTCTCCCCTTTCCTTCCTGTAAGCAGAGGGCTGGACCTCCCTCAGTCTGGGCCCTCAACTGAGGATGACATGGAGCAGACCTGCCCATCCAACCTACACATGGACATGTCAATGTTGATGTATGAGAAACAGACCTTTGTGACTTTAAGTCACTAAAATTTGGAGATTATTTATAAACGTAGTATAACCTGGTCTATCCTGAATAATACAAGCAGAAAAAAAAAGGACTACTTTTCAGGCACAGAGGTGAGCCTGTCTTGAAAGAGTATGGTGTGACAAGTCCTGGTGAGTTCACTATGACTTAAGCTCTGGGGAGGTGGGGTGGGAACAGGGCTGTTGCAGGAAGAGCGGCTCCCAAGAAGAGCCCATAAAGACTGGCTGGAGGCAAGTTTTGAAGGACCCTGGGTTAATAATAAGGAATGGATACTATCCTGGAAGTCTTTTTAATGTTCTCCAGAAGTTGGTGACTGGCTGAATATTGGTAGTAACTGAGAGGATGAACTGGGGAGAATCTAACTGGTGTGAAAGGAGGGAATTAGGTGGGGAACTTTTCCCAATGAACATGTTACACATTTTTCCCCACTTCCTAGAGGTAGCCATTTTAAAGAATTTGGTGAGACTTTCCCCAGCAATTGCATGCACAAGCAAACACACACAAAAAAACAATTTTTAAAACACAACTCAGGGCTTCCCTGGTGGCGCAGTGGTTGAGAGTCCGCCTGCTGATGCAGGGAACACGGGTTCGTGCCCCGGTTCGGGAAGATCCCACATGCCGCGGAGCCGCTGGGCCCGTGAGCCATGGCCGCTGAGCTTGCGCGTCTGGAGCCTGTGCTCCTCAACAAGAGAGGCCACAACAGTGAGAAGCCTGTGTACCGCAGGAAAAAAAAAAACAAAAAACACACAACTCAGATCAATCTCATTTAACCTGCTGTTCTGAAAATTTTTTCCAGTTAATATCTTCACGGTTATTTTCTGTGTCATCTCAAAGAAATTTGCCTCTTTCTTTTTTTATTGGCTGCTCAGTATACCATTGTATGGATGTACCAAATGATGTAGCTATTCCCCTGTTGACAGACATTTAGGCTGTTTTCACTCTTGCAATGTTGCAGCAACCATATTGTGAATCATATCCATAGATTTTTGTCTCTTTTTCTACAGACAGCAAGACCAGTTTTGCCACCATTTTAATGGTGAAAAGTTTAGGCTGGGTAACAGGAACACACCCAGGTAGGCCATTTGAGATGACAGTTTTGGTTAGGGGGTGCCTGGTATGCCTCGATTATGCCCAGAATGGTGTCTTGAACATAGTGGGTACTCAATAAGCACCTGTTCAATGAATGAATGGATGAATAGGTCCACATCCACTGTAGACACTTGGACGAGGCCTGCCCTGCCCCCATCTATAACAGGCTTTTTCAACTCCAACACTATTGACTTTAGGGCTAGCCTGGATACTTTGTTGTGGAGGGCACTATCCTGAACACTGCAGCATGTTTAGCAGCATCCCTTGCCTCTACCCCACTAGATGCCGTGAGCACAACCCCAGTTGCAGCAACCAAAAATGTCTCCAGAAATTGCCAAATGTTCCCTGGGGAAAATTTGGTCCCAGTGATTTTTAAATATGGACTGTATTTGTGTAAGGGCAAAGGCCCTTTCTAAAAACAACTGACTCTGCAAAGGTTGATCTTATTCACCAATCCTCCCACATTAAAATGGCCTTTCTTCCTGGGTTTTCACAGTCCTTTCATAGACATTGCTGAATACCTTTTCCTGGCTTCAGACCTTATTCCTAACATCTTCACCATGAGTTAGGTCAATCTTTGTAACATACAATCCTCTTTATACATTCTCTCATCACTGAATACCCCTCTTTGGAAGTACTTATCAAATGTGAATTCTTACATTTATTTGAGAAAGTACTAAATTAATGTTTCCCCTCACTCAATTCCCTAGAGGGACTCTTAAGTAAGAATTTGGCATGTCACAGTCAGTTTTTGCTCACCATTTTTATATCTAGTGCCCAAAACAATGCCTGACAGATAGTAGATGCTCAATGGGTGTTGGCTGGATGGGTGGGAAGATGGATGGATGGATGGATGGATGGATGGATGGATGGATGGATGGATAAGAGCCTATTATCAGTCAACAAGGGCTGACTGATTCACCCATTTTTGCCCTTATGCCTTCTAAAACAATTTTGAAAAATAATGTTACTTATACTCACATTTAAAAATTGACGTTAAAGGTTCACCACTAAGTTCATATAGATTCAAGATAATAACTTCCAGCATATTGTAAATATTGGAATTAAAAAATTAAGCTGTGACAACGTTCTTTAAATGTACCTCTTAATCTGTTTTTATTTCTAATATTCTCTACAACTTTCACGGTACTCTCCCTCAAATTCAAGGGATGGAAGAGACAAAGTTGTTAAATTAAAAACTGCCTTAATTAGTTATTAAGGGAAGTTGAATTAAATTTTTAAAGGAAGCTTCCAGTTTGAGAACCTGGATCTGGAAATTTTTACATTTTGGGATATGGCTCCTTAGTAAGATTTTTGAAGAGTGAGGGGTATGCTTTCCAGTAAAGGTAGGATTATTATGAACACAGACATGTTCTCAGGCAAATCAGTTTTAGGAAAAGGTACCTAAAGAAACTGGGAACCTGGAAACTGGTTCTCTAAAAATAATCCCTGGTGTGCCCATTGGAAAGTCTTGAAGACCACCATCCTAGGGGTAATGCATGCTAGTGGCCAGCAGAGGGCAGTGTTGGACAAGCTATTGGGCTCCATCTCCCTGGCTCTCCCTCAAGGTAGCCGACAGAAAGGGCAATTCACGATGCAGTGGGGACCACAGCCTGGGTGGCCCCACCCAGTCCTTTCTGGTGCGTGTGTGTTTGCACAGTGAATTATTCATAGGAAACTGGCTCCACGGAGAATGGAGGCCTGAGACTCTCCATTCTGTACCTAGAATCAGGGCCTGGGACTGTAAACAGATGAAAACCTTATTCTTTTTCCCATTCAAGAACTGAGGTTGGGGAAAGAAACTGAGGATTGAAGTCATGGATCTGAATCAAATGTGAGGTTTTTGTTATTCTTCTTATAAAATGAAAACAACAGTGAAATCTCAATAATTTATAGCTTCAGGAGACAGGGAGCAAAGTGACCGAAAGTTCCTGCTCTTCAGTCAGATGATGGGGGCTGGGATCTCTCTCCTTGGCAAGCTCACCTTCCCCAGCTTCTGCCTCTCTGGCTGTCAGACTGGAACAGGATTACCTTCCCCACAGAGCTGTTGCGAGGATAAATGAGACAAACGCGAGAAAAGAGCTCAGCCTGAAAACGGCATTTAGCAAGGGCTCAAGAAATAACAGTGGTGATGGCGAAGATGATGATATGGAATTGGCATTTTGTCAGGCATGAGGGTTTCAAAGCTTCCCATTCAGGTCTGAAGAGGAAGAACCAGAGGCGAAAATCCAAGCTTTTTAAATATTTTAAGTTTTACAAGCCTAGGAATTAGAAGCAGAAACAGCCAGGGGAAACAGCCAGAATCAGTGTGATTCAGTGTAAGAGCCTCACTCCTCCACATTGCTTACAAGTGCCTCCCAGGGGTGGGGTCCCACCCAGCGTTGGTAAGAGGGTCTCTGTGTCTACAGCAGTGTGTAGATGATGGCCAGATGCGTGTTGACTGTAGGACATGCCCACCAGCCTCAGATATAAAAGCAGTGACTTTGTTCATTAGATTGATCTTCTGTGAAACCTCAAAGGGTGGGGATGAACTGGTTAAAATAAAGTTAGTAATTTAGACTAATAGCTCAGATATATTAAAAGTAAGGTTCAGAGCAAGCCTCCCTCTCCCCTTCTGCCTTATACGCAGAAAGGTAACACGGACTAGTTCAGAGAGAGGCAACTTGGATGAGATAACTGCCCTTTCACCTGGCAGCTGTCCAGCCCCCAAATAGCTTTTGTGTTTGGTCCAAAAATAAGATCACATGAGAGGGGGAGAAATAAATACACAAGTGCTTGTCCTTGGGCTTTCTGTGGGTACACCAGCCGCACTGGTAGGGACCCATGAGGGTGGCCTGACAACGCACTCCCCAGGCTCCCCAAGGCTGGGGAGACCATCTGGATCAGGGCGGGTGTGGTGTGTGGTGTGCATACAGCCCTTCTCTGGGGGCTCCCTGAGCTCCATACACATCAGAGAGGGAGCAGGAGAGAGAGAACAAGCAGCTCCAACAGCCCCTGGACTCCAGGGGAATAAGGGCATTGCCTCCTTTGGTGAAGGCCACGCCCTTCCTCCCGCGGTGGCCTGCCTGCAGCGGTCCTGGTAGGACAGTGTGGATGCCGCAGGCTGCGCAGCTGCCATCACCCCAGAAAGAAAGTGCCCCAGAACCAAAGTACAGAGGTGAGTGCATCCGCTTCTCCAAGGGGCTCCGATTGCTGTGGACTTTCCGCTTGGCTTCAGGCTTGTGCTCTGCATGAATGCTCTCCCCCCCTCCCACCCCTTCTCCCTGATCTGAGTTGGTGGCAGGCTTGAGGCTGTGAGATGGATGCTAGACTAAAGCATTCCTGTACTCCCTTCTCTCATTCGGAGGGCAGCTTGCTTCCAGAAAGAACTGGCTGAGTCAAATTCTTAGCAGGGAAGCAGGAAAGGGTTTCTACAAAGTGAATTATCTTTGCTGAGATCCAAGAAGACATTTCCCAGAAAATCATTAGACAAATCCCATTGCAGTAATGCTAATGCTTAGTTTTTTAAAAGCTCTGCATCGAATAGGAAATAAATAAAAGGATGCCAGCTGATTCCCTATAATTGGGCAAAAGGGAGAAAACACAAATGGCATCTGCAGAGCTTCCTTTCCCCTCACCCCCCTTCCCCATCTCTTCCTGACGACTTTAGAACCCTGCAAAATATACTTAACAGATCCAAGAACTCTCTTCTTTGGTTGAGAACAAGAGGAATAACATCAAGGGTCTGGGGAGAACTGCTCTGTAAGCAGAGTCAAGGGGCAAAGAAGAGCGACATTTTGCAGAGTTTTGGGTTCTCCTTCTAACATCTCCGCCACCTGAGCACGTGACATGTACCTGTTGCCTATTGAGGGTATGGACAGGTGTCTCCATCGCTTGCACACACATACCATTATTCCTTGACATACACCACCCCTCAGCTCAGGACCACAAATATCTATGCTAAGAGTAAGCCAACAGAACACTGCTGGGGACAAGATAACTCCTTGAATAAGTCAAGATTCTTCTAGTGATAATGGACTGAAATCCAGTTTGAAGAGACTTAGACAAAAAAAAAAACAAAAAAAGGGAAAAATGTTTTCCTCATGTAACTGAAACAGCCAGGGTTTTGATATGGTGGGATCCAGGTGCCCAGATGATGTTATCGTGAATCTGTCTCTCTCCATTTCTTGCTTTGCATCCCTGTGTCATTCTACTCCCAGGAAGACTCACTCACCCTGGCGATAAGATGGCTGCCAGCAGCTGGGGGCTGACGTCCTACTGGCCCAGCCATCCTACAAGAATAGGTGTTTCCCTTTCCCAACAGTTCTAGCTAGAGTCTCAGGGTCACATTTCACTGAACCAATGTGGATATTGTGCCATCCCTGCCATGGGGGTGTAGTCATCCCCACCCAAAACCACATGGCCTGAAAGCAATGAAAGGCTGGGTCCCCAAAGACCATCAAGGGGGCTGCATGCAGGATGGCCAAGGTCATTGGTTGTCACTTTGTACTGCTTTTTTTGTGATCGTCTAGATTAAGAGCCAAAGCTCCTCCAACATAACCCCTCCTCCTTCCTCCCTCTTATAGTCCACAAAAATGTATGCGTGACAGAAAGTCTCATAGAAAGGATAATTATTAGTAGAACAGGTGACTAAAAGACCCCATGGTATGTCATCCCTAGAGACCCGAGAGTGGGAAAGACACCAGAAGGCTTGTCTCTGGCTCAGTCTCCAGGCTACCCACCATACCCAGACCCACTGGGCCCCCAACCTGCTGTGCTCCCATGGGTCTCCCCTTCCCTTCACCCACCCTTGCCCGCTTCTTCCTCCCTCTGCTCTGCTGATGTGAACCCATCTTGCCTTTCAAGGGCCAGACTCCGTGCGGCCTCCCCTCCAAGGCCGCATCTGGCCCACCCAGCCTTTTCTGTTCTCTCCCTCTCCAAACTGGGACAGCGTTGCCCCTCGGCATCGCAGTCCACTGTTTACCTGTTCTTTAAGAACTGCATGTATCTTAGTTTCTCTCCCCGCTTGAATTTTAGATTCCTGGGGAAAATTAAGTTTCATCCCCAGCCCTCCCTGTGGTGTCTAACACACATTAGGTGCTTCCAACCAATAAAAATAAATAAAAATAAAAACAGCCTCCCTAAATAGCTTAGAGAGGATGGCTAGATTACTTGAGATCCTTAATTCTGATTGTATAAGTAATATAATAACTATGACAAACACCGATGGAGCTCTGAATGTATACTGGAGCCCCTGACAGGCATCATCTCAGGTAATCCTCACAGTCACCCTACGAGGTAAATACCACTATTATCCCCATTTAACAGATGGGGAAACTGAGTCTCAGAGAACTGAGTCACTTATCCTAGATCAGAGAGCTAGTAAGTGGCAGCCTGGGAGTTAAGAACCCAGGCAAGCCTACCATCTCCTTTCCTATTAGATTCCTCAGTTACATGTTTATCAGTGGTACTTTCTGCTGCCTGATTTGAAAGAGCGAGGGGCACAGGTGATTGGTCAGAGAGCAGGAGGAAGTTCAGATATTTTAGGCCCCTCTTCTGCCTCTGGGGCTCCCAGTGCCTCTACAGGGGGTTCGCCCAGGGATAAGGGGTCACATCCCTACCTCAGAGCCAACAAGAAGGTCAGGGGCAGGGGAATTTCACAAAAGGAGGTACCTCTGGGGCTCTGCAGAGAGCGAGGTGCTTTTTGATTAAATGAGTTCTTAGATTAGAATGGTCTTTGGGGAAACGTTAGCTGGAGGGTGGGCTTTAGAATTTGTCTGCCCGTCTGGCTGCCCGTCACTAGGCATGGCCTTGTCCTTTCTCCTGCCCCCTGAACAGGGTGACCAGGCCAGAGGCCTCCCTCAGAGGGCAGCTTGTAGGATTTGGAAAGCAACCAAATTCAGCAAATTCAGATCTCAAAGGAAACCCAAATCTTAAGTAAACGGTATTTTTTTTTATAACGTCTGTGCCTCTGCATCCAGGCACTGGCCTCTTGGTTGATGCCGTCACCTGTGGTGCTGGGAGCCCTTGGTCTGAGGGTATCTTGTTTCTCTGATGCACAGGAACCTGCTCTTGTGGGTTAGCACCTTCTCAAGAGCAGATCCTATTGGGTTTATGCCATTAATCTGCAGTTTCCCTGAGAGGCTCAGAGAGCTGGCATCCCCACCAGTGAGGCACAGTGAGATGAAAGCACATCCCCAATTACACAGAAGCAGGGAGGGGCCCGGACTCCGGGAAGCGGGCCTCTGAGGTCTTTAGGATCCAAGCCTGCTTGCTTCCCCAGGCAGTCATGATAGAACAAAACTAAAACCAAAAGAATTAAATTGGCTAAGTAATATGCTTTGGGTAAATATTTAAGAGAAAAACCACCGCTAGATCCAAGAGAAATAAAATCAAATATTCACACAAAACTTGTATACAACACAAATGTTCCAGCACCATTACTCATGATATCTAAACAGAGGAAATAAGCCAAATGTCCATTAATTGATGAACAAATAAAATATGATGTATCCATACAGTGAAATATTATTCAGCAATTAAAAGGAATGACGTTCTGATAAATATGGATCAAACTACAATGTGGGGGCTTCCCTGGTGCCACAGTGGTTCAGAGTCTGCCTGCCGATGCAGGGGACATGGGTTCGTGCCCCGGTCCGGGAGTATCCCACATGCCGTGGAGCGGCTGGGCCCGTGAGCCATGGCCGCTGAGCCTGCACGTCCGGAGCCTGTGCTCCACAGTGGGAGAGGCCACAGTGGTGAGAGGCCCGCGTACCGGGAAAAAAAAACAAAAAACAAAAAAAAACCTACAATGTGGATGAACCTTAACGACATTATGCTTTATAAGGAAAAGAAACCCACACTGTATGATCCCACTTATATGAAATGGCCAGAACAGGCGAATCTACAGTAGACTGGTGGTTGTGTAGGCCTGGCGGGAGGGCAGGGATGAGGAATGATTGCTAATGGGTATGGGGTTTCTTCTGGGGATGACAAAAAAAGTTCTAAATTAGACAGTGGTAATGGTTGCACAACTTTGTGAACATACTAAAACCACTTAATTGTATATCTGAAATGGGTGAACTCCAATGGTATGTGAATTACATCTCAATAAAATTGCTCAGAAAACCCCCAAACCATGGCTAATGAAATAATGAACCCAGTGACAGGGCCTTGCTGAAGGATGTGGTCTTAGCCCATCTGCTCTGATAAGCTTATGTCTCATCCCACCACACTTGGCCACAGGCCACCCAGACAATTCAAGTGGAAAGAATATAGACGGAAAAGATAGGCTCCATAGATTTCTCCCCAGAGTCTAAACTGGAGGATCTTTCTTCTTCTTTCTTGTACAGATCATTTCAAATTTTATGATATCAATCTCACTATTCTATTTTTTGTTTCTGGGTTTCAAATCATGCTTCAAAAAAGCACTCCCCATCCTAAGATGGTAAATCTCACTACCTAATGCTTTCCTCTAATGCTCTTCTCTAATGTTGTCCTCTAAGGTTTGTCTTATTACATTTAAACCTCTTATTTAATTGGGAATTTAAATAATAAACTGGGGATCCAGGTTGTTTTTGTTTGTTTTACCAAATAGATAGCCAATGATTAGATCAGGAGTTTTAAAATTTGAGATTAAAATGGACTTGGGGCATCTTGTAACTTCCTGAAACTCAGTATGAAAAAGTGTGTGTGTGTGTGTGTGTGTTGTATACGTTCCAATGCACCAAGGCCCAATCCGTCAACAGGACAGCTGTTAAACAATTACAGGGGAGGCCTGAGTGATTACCCATAGGGAAAGTTCTCTGTCACATATGAAGGGAGAATCCCACCCCCTTTGGCTTTGACGTGTTACTGAGGCAGAGAACGAGGGGTGCCTCTCACTGGCTCCCCTGGGCCTATAACACTTTAGGTTTTTGATCATTTGCTGACAAACCAATGGAGCTGATACATCATTTTAGCTGACAGAACTTGGGGCCCTCCTGTCACAAAGAATTGGAGGAGGTTTCCTGTCCAATAAATATAAATAAATGATATAATGAAAATAAAACTGCCATTCCAAAGAAAATAGCAGATCCTTCCGTGCAGACTCGTGCGTTCACGTAATAAACGTATAAGCAACACCCACTGTGTGCCAGGCACTGTCTAGACTGGTGGTTCTCAAAGTCTGGTCCGTGGACCAGCAGCATCAGTATCACCTGGGAACTTGTTAGACATGCAAATTCCCAGGCCCGCTCCAGACCTACTGAATGAGAAACTCCGGAGTTGGGTTACAGTCATCTGCGATTCTGATGCACATTCAAGTTTGAGAACCATTGGTCCAAGTGCTGGGAATATAAGAGTGAAAAGACAGATAAAATCCCTGCTCTCCTCATGGACTTTACATTCCAGTGTGTGTGGTAGGAGAAGACAGACAACATACAAGTAAACAAATAACTGAACATGATAATTCTCAGCTAGTAAAAAGATCTATGAAGAAAAAGCAAGATCTATGAGGGGCTGATTTAGAACAGGTGGTCAGGGAGGAGCGTCTTGAGAGACCAGAAATGAGACCAGAATGGTAAGGAAGGGCCAGCCATGTAAAGAATCAAGGGGCAGAAAAGAAACGCATGCACTTCAGGCAAGGAGAACAGTAAGTACAAAGGTCCTGAGGCAGGACCACACTTGGCCTGTACGAGGAACAGTGAGGCCGGAGCACAGTGAGAAGGAGGAATGCCTCGGGGATGGATGTGGAGAGGCAGGTGGTGACAGCAAGCTTAGCTTTTGCTCTTAGTGCCAGAGAAAGGCACTGGGCAGTTTTGACCAAATAGAAACATGATCTGATTTACCTTTTAGCAGGATCCCTCTGGAATGAACTGTAGCGGGTAAGGGTAGAAGCAGGCAAGTCGGCGAGGAGGTTTTGCAATAATGCAGGCAAGGAAGATTGGCACTTGGATGTGCCAGACCAATGCGCAAAGATCTATTATTAAGTGAAAAACAAACAATACAGGACTGTGCCTAGTAAATCGCTTTTAAGCATACACACATTCAGGTGCATAAAGATATTTCTGCCCCTCAAAGGATCCAGAAAAAAAAGTGAATAGTGGTTATCTTGGGAAGAAGGGGGTTAGTGAGGGTCATTTTATACCTCTTTGTACATTGTTTTTTTTTTGTTTTGTTTTTTTTTTGTTTTTTTGCGGTACGCGGGCCTCTCACTGCTGTGGCCTCTCCTGCTGCGGAGCACAGGCTCCAGACGCACAGGCTCAGCGGCCATGGCTCAGCCTCTCTGCGGCATGTGGGATCTTCCCAGACCGGGGCACGAACCCACGTCCCCTGCATCAGCAGGCGGACTCTCAACCACTGAGCCACCAGGGAAGCCCCATTGTGCATTTTTAACATGTGCACAAGGCATTACTTTTATTTAAAGATAAAATATTTTAAAATAAAAATTGAAAAGCTGAGATTGAGGAAAACATACAATAGGCAATGGGTGACCAATATCAGAAAGAGGAAGCCTACTTCTCATGGGTGTGACCCTCTCTAATTAGGCATCCTCCCCTGAAGCCACTGAGAGCCAGGCTGACAAACTGGGACAAGTTCCTGGTCTTGGGTTACAGTGGGAGCAGAGTGAGGCACCTTCTCACTTGAGGACCTCTGGACCCTATTTCTGTCCTGTAGCTCTGGTGATGTTTGTGTCTGTTGGGTCTCCTTGGGCAACGAATACAATTTCCTGTGAATGTCTGCTGTATTTCCCTGTGCCCTATTTGTCAAATTGCTCCCCTCCGTCATCTTGGCAGCTGGTTCGCCAGGAGGCCAGCATGCCCTTCATTTAATTGCATGATTGGGCATAAACAGAAGGAAATACTTTACTGCAGGGAGAAAGCGGCAGGCAGTATCTGATTTCTCTTGTCAGCTGATTAGGATTTGTTGAGTCCGAACAAGGTCAAATGAGATTAGAAAGAAAATGCAGTGTGTCTGGTATGCATTTCACATAACTGTACCGTTTATGTAAACAGGATGTACGAAGGGGAAATTTTAAAGCAAATACTGAATGTCAGCCTCAAGGTTCAAGAACAAGAAGCCAGGGCTTATGTGTTATGCCGGGAGAGAAAGAAAAATTATTTTCTGGGACATTTGGAATCCTGCTGAATCTATCACGCTCTGATTCCTTTTTCATGTTGGTGCAGTTAAAAAGTGACAGTTTTACGTCTGATTTTCAGTGGCACTGAGCACAGAATAAGAAAAAAACAAAGAAACGCCCCATTCTACCTTTCTCGTCCTTCTAAAGCTCTTACAAGAGGTTTAGAACCACTTTCTGTAATAGCTGCCACTGAAGTGCTTGGTAGTGAGTCAGTCTCTTAGGACACGGAAGGGAAAATCTCACCTCCAGCACCGGCCAGAACATTCTAGACGTGGCTGACTCCGGCCAAGGCTACAACTCTGTGGATAAACCTATCCGGCTTCTACTAGGATTTTTGTTGGTCCTCCAAATCTGTCATTTTCTTCCTTTCTCAGATCCACCCTCTGCAGTGCTAGTAAGCACACATATAAAGTTTTAATCACTTAAACACCTCAAATAGTTTTAATGGCTTTAAAAGTGGTCTAAACGTTTTGAGGGAAGATATGGTTTCTGTTACACACTCTCTATAGGACCTAGCATCTTGTGAATGCTTAATAAGTGGCTTCGACAGCTATTATTTCCATGGACTATTTCCTAGCCCAGAGCTGGAAGGCTATTCTGAGGCCAGACTTTTAAACTAGGAAACGTCCTGTCCCTTCCCATGCTAAATAACAGAGGGGTCAGGAAGTATTAACAGTATCATGTCTCATGACTCCAAGCATCTGAACATATATTATTTAAATGATAAATCTAGATGTGGTATACACACACACACACACACACACACACACTGGAGTACTACTCAGCCATAAAAAAGAATGAAATAATGCCATTTGCAGCAACATGGATGGACCTAGAGATTATCATACTAAGTGAAATAAGTCAGAAAGAGAAAGACAAATACTACATGATATCACTTATATGTGGAATCTAAAATAAGACACAAATGAACCTATCTATGAAACAGAAACAAACTCACAGACATAGAGAATGGACTTGTGGTTGCTATGGGGGAGGGGAGGTGGAAGAGGGATGGACTGGGAGTTTGGGATTAGCAGATGCAAACTATTATATAGAGAATGGGTAAACAACAAGGTCCCACTGTACAGCACAGGGAACTATATTCAATATCCTGTAATAAACCTCAATGGAAAGGAATATGAAAAAGAATATATATACGTATAACTGAATCACCTTGCTGTACAGCAGAAATTAACACAACATTGTAAATTACCTATATTTCAATAAAATAAATTTTTTAAAAAAGATAAATCTAGACACTTCCATTTCAACATGGAACTTGAAATAAATATGGAACTTGAGGGAAGTTAAACCAAAACATTAAAAAATTCAATATTGAGGAGAATTATATTACAGTAAGTACTTTAAGGAACTGAGGATTCAGTTCCCAGTATTTGGACAGGAACATTGCCAAACAACACCTGATATGTAATAAAGAAATTGGTTTATATCAGTAGCTAGGGGTTGTATTTGCCTGAGAGCTGTGTGGTTTTTTGGCTTTTTTTTTTTTTAACAGCATTTCACAACTAAATGTAATGGAGAAGTAACACTAAAATAATGACTTACATTTGCATTACCGGTGTTCAAGGTGCTGTCACATGCTTGGGCACATTTGATTGTCACCATAATCATGTTGGCTTGCGGGAAAGACGTGGCTCGGAAAGCCTCATGACTCCCCTTCAGGAAGGAGGAAGTCAGAGCCCTGAGATGCTGAGCAGCCCAGAAATGGTCAACAGCCCTGTGTGGGCAGGTTCAAGGGTGCTAGCCTGAGGTGAGAGACCAGCTTTCAGACCCGGTGAGGACTTAGTAACCACAGGGGC